>NW_021621048.1:5821794-5882914 GCF_004785775.1 Grammomys surdaster
TCAGTACTATACATTGATGTACATAATCTATCAGTACTATACATTGAAAGTCCAATGAGTTTTTTCTCTCCTCTTTGTGTCTTAATTTCTAAGCAAAACCAAAGAAACCAACAAACAAGTAAAATTAAAGTTTCCCTTTGGCTTTCACACCGCCATTCTAACTGACCCAAGACTGTCAATAACTCATTTGATCTTTTAAAATGTAACTCCCTCCTTCCAGTGCCCTTTATTAAACATAAATACTCCCTAAAAATGACTCCGTAGTACTCTTTGCTCTGTAATACCAGCCATCCTCAAGATATACAGAGTCATCTTCCTTCTTATGACACCTTGGTAATTGTCAGACAACCCCAAACAAGCAAAGTTAAAGCCTGGAATTGTACTCCTTTACATCAAGCCTAACTTCTTCTATTTGCTAGTTTTCTCTCCTCTCTCACCCATTTACCCATATTTAAGACTAATAAAACTCTTAGATTCCCCCAGCCCCCTTCATGATAGCTACGATCACTCTTACAGCCAGTCTTCCAGTTCATATCTTAGTATTCACACCTTAAGCACAAAAATTGCTCACCAGGCTATAGCCCTCCCTGTCTTTCTAGTCTTGCCTAAGCTTGATTACCATGTTCATCTATCTAAAACACAATGCAATGTCACACCTTCTATCAGAATTCATTGAATGATATCTCACTATAATATAAAACACAAATGCTCTCACCCTCCCATTCAAAGCCTATCAGTTTTATTTTAGCTATTTTCCTGAGAATTTCCATCATATTACAAACTCAGTATTTTGTTCTAAAGACTGTGAATTCACTATCTCAAGAGACACATTTCACATATCTGCATACATTCGTTCCTGAATCCCCTGTTCCTTAACTACCTCTAAGTTCTTGAGAGTAGACGTAAGTAACAGGAAGAACATGGACTCTAGGTTCAGAACCTAGGTACAGATTTCAAGTCTGCCATTGACAGAGTCTGGATATTTACTTATCTTTCTGAAGAGCAGAAAGTCAAGCCCACTGGCACAAAGCAGCACAAAGTTAGCAATGTTAATATTTATTTTTTATTTTTAAATTTTATTTTACATGTATGGGTGTTTTATCTGCACATATGTCTGTGTACCACATGTTTTTCTTGTGCCCTCAAAGCCCAGAAAGGGGCATTGGATTCCCTGGAACTGGAGTTACAGAGAGATGGTTGTGAGTCACTGTGTGGATGTCAGAAATTGAACCAAGATCCTCTGCAAGAGCAAGGGGTGTTCCTAACCATTGAGCCATCTCTTCGGTTCAATGATAATATTTCCAGGCTGAGCTTCAGTGAAATATTTGTTAAAATGCTTAAAAGATATACTTTTAGGTGAGTGGTGGTGGCACTTGGGAGACAGAGGCAGGTGGATCTCTGAGTTTGAGGACAGCCTTGTCTATAGAGTGAGTACCAGGACAGCCAGGACTACACAGAGAAATCGTCTCAAAGTTGAGCAATATGTGCATGTGAATGCAGGTGCTTGTGGAGGCCTAAAGGCATCCGAGTCTCCAAGAGCTGGAGCTATGAACTACTTGATGTAGGTACTGAGAATAGAACTGGGGTCCTCTGCAAGAGTAGCAAGTGCTTCTATCCACTGAACCATTTCTCCAGCTTCAATATATTAAAAAAATATAAAAATAAAAGCCTCCCACACCCCTTCAATGCCAGGAATCACATGAAGGGCCTCACACATGCTACGCAGAAACCTAGTTTTTTCAATTGTTCCAACCTACAATAGTTTTTTATTATTATTATTGGTAAGACATTTATGTGGAATTGAAAAACATTTAAGTATAATTAGGGTTTTTCAAAAGCAATTCTATTAACATTTGGGTCAGATATGGTTTGGATGTTGTTGTAGACCTTTCCTGTGTGTTGTAATATGTTCAGTAACAACTATAGCATCTACCAACAAGATAATCTGCCCACCAACTGTGAAACTAAAAATGTCTCCAGATACTGCCAAATATCCCTTGGTGCAGGCAAAGTTATTTGTTTGAGAACCACAGATACAATCCAAGATAAAACAACAAGTTTCCAGTTTTGTAACTACAAACAATATACAAGCATCAAGCGTTGTTACCACTCAACGCTTACAAAATACAGCCTTACATTTAAATCCCTTTGTAATCCACATGTGCTTTAGCTGTCTACTTCATTTTAAGATCCACTGTGAAGAAGTCAAATCTCTCTTACTCGTTTCCACCATCACACGCAGCCAAAGGTCTTTGACATTTGTTGACTGACAGAAGGAGGCCCCGGTAACTTAGACAGAATATGGAGAACTGGAAGGAGCATGTGGTTTGCAGTCAGAAGGTTAAATTCAAACCTTAGCTTTGCCTTTACTGATTTTACAAGTCTGGGCAATACATTAAGCTCTGTGAGCCTCAGCTTTCTAATCTATAAAATACAGCATCTGGATAGTCTGTGATGTTCAAATGTGATCAAGAACATGAAAGAACCATGTGTACTGCAGGATTATCAGATACACAAAACCCATGTATGTAAATACCGTTATTATACCACAGCATTTCTTATCCAAAATCATCAACGATTTAATTTCTTTATAACCTTAATTTCCTAGGTAACTGAAGCTTATGCCTTTAAGTGTTTAACTTTAAATTTTAAATAATTTAAATGGAAGTTTTCTGCTTTTATAAGACACACACACATACACACACACATACTTACATATATGTGCTTTCATCTAAGGTGTTAGTTAGTGAGTATAACTTAACTTCCCTTACAGATGCTAAACCACTGTTATAAAGCATAACCACCAAGCAGACATGCAATGCTAACAACCTCTAATTAAACAGTGTGTGTGGCCCCAAGTTTCATTTTGTTCAGCTACAGCTCAAATGCCCCTCTCATTGCCTTTCTTGATTCTCTTCAGATCAGAAAAATAAAAAATGAAGTTAAAAATGAAATCTAAAATGAAAAATATAGACTTTGCAGAAGTACTCTACAAGTAAATTTAACCTAGAAACTTCAGCAAAATTATTCTAACAGCTCAGAAGTCCTTTGATCTAGTTTCTTGTATTCTAGACAGCTAAGTAACTGGATACCCAATTCCCTTTAGTATACCAAGTTTGTCTCTGTGTATGTGTGTGTGTGTGTGTGTGTGTGTGTGTATGGGCGCACGTGCATGCATGTATATGTGTGTGTGTGTGCATGCACACACACATATATACACACATAGGCTTATATAATATAAATAATAGGGATGTATCTAAAACCACCTACAGTACTAAAAAACAAGTATCCTATGAGTGTTTCCTGATGTAACTCCAAAACTCCGCCTCACTCCAGCTACAACAGAAGAGCCGGAGTTCCTATGCTATTTATCATGAGGGAACCAAAAAGGGACAGGAAATGACGCTATTATTAGACTATAGCTTCAAGAGGTACATGCATGTCTGCTTTTCTACTTTAACAAAGACAAACAGAAAGATCTAGCCTCTCCAGTTTTAAAAACAAATCATTCATCTTTAGATGAAAGCAGACACTAAATTTCAAACAAAGAGGCAAACATAATAAGAGTTAGGAGAAAACCAAATTGAACTGTAAGCTGTTTTGTGAGCAACATTTATTCATGTGTCTATAAATAACACAGGTCACAGAAAAACTTGTTCCCTGGCACTTCTAGAACACTCATACTATTTTTAGATATATAATACAAATAGTAATCCTATCAGTAATAAAAATAATGTCATTTTTAATAATTCCATTTACTCCCATCTGATGTAGGGAAAGGAAACAGGAAGAATATATGAATAAGTTTAAAATATTACATTTAAAAAAGCTTATTTGGGTTTGTTTTGTAAATTTTTAGTGGCTTAAAACCAAGTAGGAGATGAAAGACAAAGGAAGAAAAGAAAACAAAGCAAAGAAAAAGAAAGTAAGCTAGAAGGACAGATGAAAGCAAGGCATAGCTAACATTTCTTAGATGCTACTGGATAAAATCATCTAGCCTTGTACCTGACAACCGTAGTCCAAAAGCAGCTGCAGTATATCCAAGCTTTCGTTTTCAATAGTTATGGTAACAGCATTTCTCCCAAGCACATCTACGCAATTTATGTTCAAGTCACCTGAACTGTTTTCCTCCAAAATCTTTTTAACCATATAATAGTCACCTAAATAACAATATACAAACATAATTTAATATTTAAGACATTAAACAAGAATGACTATATAGAAAATTTTATCCTGCTGAATTAAAAGATTAAAAATACCTAAACTCATTTTTGCTTTGCATGTGGACATGTGCACAGAAAATGTGAACATTTCCTGGAAAAAAGTATAACTTGATAAAATAATACAGATATAAGCAGTAAATATAAAACAGAAGTAGAAAAATATAAATGTGTAGCATGTAATAAAATCTCTAGTTTAAAATTCTTAACCTGATGGTATAAGGAGAAAAATTTATAGAAGATATGTAAAACAGTTTAATATAGAATACCCCAAAATACAGACTGGCGGCTACTATAGAAAAATAAAATGAAACTTAAAAGAAATTAGTTTTAGATTTCAAATACATACACATTTACTCATGCACCAGATTTGTTAAAATGGAAACCAGAGGTAGAAGATATTAGAAAGAGGGAAAGCATACATTTAAAAAGAACTATGAACTTGACAGTATGTATAATAAGGGTATCTAAATGTTCTTACTCCCTCCCTCTCTTCTCCCTCCACAGCTCTCTCTCCCCATGCCTTCCTCTTACACACACACACACACACACACACACACACACACACACATGCACACTCATGCAGCATCTTGTTAAGGAAGATGAAATGCAGAGTATTAATAAACAGAAAACATCCAGCTCACAAAAAGCCAGTTTGGGGCTGTTATGACTACTTGATCTACCAGGAGCAGGCAGGCAGTCTTCTGCCTAACTTGAAAGCCACCACAAAATTGTCATCCCATGTGAGAAAAATGGGAATTACTGTCACCTTTAAAGGCCCATTATATTTTCCTACTAATGAGACTGTGTGGGTAAAAAAGAATTAAAAACCCAATGGGAAACTTGCATTAGAGAAAGAAAGCAATGGAACAGTTGTTTCATTTTACTTTTCTAAATACAAAACAAACAAACGGTTTTACATATAGTTATTCTTTAGATGTCTGTGAGTAAGAAATAGGAAAAGGATAATCAGAGTGGAAAATGGAAGGAGAAAAGAAACAATTTCATGATACACAGAGAAAAAACATTAAACTAAATGAGTAAGAAAAACAATATTGCAAACTAAGGTAACAGATTTCATTTGTGAAAACTGAAAACTTTCTATTATTTGTAATGTCTGCTTATAGTCCCTGTACATTTTAAAAGAAGCTGATTTTAGTTTTCTTGACAACACATCTCCTTAGGTCTCTCAAGAATAAAAAACTAGTCATGAAATAATTCTCCCATAGCACTAATTAACATTTAAATTCTACTGATGAAGTAATGTTTAAGTCTTCAGCTAAGCCAAGAGCGGTCAAATAATCTAGTAAAATGACATCACTATTGCTAAAAAATAACATTTAAAAATATTTCAGACGAATATGATTCTAAGCATAGGGATAGGAAAATGCTACCCATAAAGCTCTGCTTTGCTATCCAGGCATATCCAGGTGAGGGCTATTCATTTTAATCTACTTTATTTTTTTTTTCCTCTCTTTTTGGTTTTTTGAGACAGGGTTTCTCTGTGTAGCCCTGGCTGTCCTGGAACTCACTCTGTAGATCAGGCTGTCCTGGAACTCAGAAATCCACCTGTCTCTGCCTCCCAAGTGCTGGGATTAAAGGCATGCGCCACCACCGCCCAGCTTAATCGACCTTCTTCGAAGTCACTAGTCTTTCTAAATCTAAAGTTGTTGAGTTTCATTAATTCTGCAATACTTTCAGCCATTTCTTCCTAACTGTTGCTTCATTACTAAAGTTTATATTTGCAAGTCACTTAAAGTGATATATCGTAAAGACAAGAACATCTGTTAACTGTGAGGATGAATATATATGTGAAAGAGGCAACTGACAGCCCAGATGCTAGTCACAATGACTGCTATGCCAGATGACACTGTTCTTTCATAGGAAAACTGCTTGTAAGTCACATCTCTTGTCTTTGGAAATGCAATATAATTCCCTTACATTTTTGGTGATATAGTTATTTTTAAATTGTATTTGTATTTGTGTGTCTATGAGAAGTATATGTGTGTGTATTTCTGTCTGTGTGGGTGCCAATGTGAGGAACAGAGGTCCAGGCTGGTCTTTCACTACTGCCACCCCACCTCCCCAGCCCCTGCCAGCCAGGATCTCTCCCTAAGCTCAGAGTTCACTGATTGGCTAGACTGGCTCCCACCATGTCCAGGGATCTGCTTGCCCAGGGTTACAGACTCATATCAATACACTCTGCTTTGTACAGAGGCTGGAGACCCAAACCCCTATCTTCAGGATTGCATGGCAGGCACTTTATCTGCCAAGCTATCTCCCCAGTCACTAGACAGCTGCCTTTGTTCAACAAAGAAAAAAGAAATATTTGTCAGTCTATTTCATAGTTACTGCACCAATGCAATAGCAAGTCATCTCAGTCCGATCTCTAGAGTATCTCCCATACTCATTTCCCTGTCCCTGTGATACAGCTAACCCTCATCCAAACCAATACCATCCTTCTGGGCATGAAAAAGACTCTTAACTGATATGCCTACTGAAAAGTTTTCTCTTTGACCAAATCCTAAGCAAGCTAATAATCCTTTCCCCCAACCCCCACCCAGGCTTCAATCATAGCCCATAAAGACTTGAACAAAACATTAACATACTTCCTTTGTTTTGTTTTGTTTTGTTTTGTTTTGTTTTTGAGACAGGGTTTCTCTGTGTAGCCCTGGCTGTCCTGGAACTCACTCTGTAGACCAGGCTAGCCTCCAACTCTCGAACTCAGAAATCCGCCTGCCTCTTCCTCCCAAGTGCTGGGATCAAAGGCGTGCGCCACCACCGCTAATAGCTCTAGATTGCATTACTAGCTTGACTCTCTGTAAATGCATGCCCTAGAAAAGTCATGGCTGCCAATGCATTACTCTCAGTTCATTTGAGCACTGAAGATGGAGGCCCGTTTCCTGGCCTTTCTGAAAGGATAGCCATCTAAGCCCACTTAGTGACAAATAACAAGTCTATATTGGATCCCCAAAAATCAACCACCCAACTTTTTGTAAATTTTCCCTGTTGTGTTTTAATTTTTCACTTCCCCATCCCCCACTCATACTCCTCTCTAACCCTTTAGACAACTAGTTTCCTTCGTCCAAAATGAAGTTGGATTCAGTTCACACTGGGCTCTTTTCTGTATTATTACTCATACAATCCTTTATACTTTAACACAGGGGGCCAACAGAATTGTGCTGAAAAAGGGCCAGGCAATAAAATATGCTGAGTTTTGTGGGACTTGGTATCTCAGTCACAAATGTACTCAGACCCTTTTGCATCAAAGCAGCGCATATGGAAATGAATGAGGATGAGTTTCAATAAAACTTTTCAAATTTCATAGAATTTTCATGTTATAAAACTTTTCTTTTAATTAGAAATATTTCCAAGTGTTTAAAATATAAAATGTAAAAGCCAGACTTAGCTCACAAACTTTGCAAAAACAGTTAGATTTGGCTTAGGGATCAGTTAATCACCCATGCGACCTTCCTCTTCAATCCATCCTGTAAAATTCAAAGCATATTAATCTTATAACTTGTGGTTTCCTAACATCCTCAATGGATACAATTTTTACTGGGGTTTATGAAGACTATTGGAAACTGGGCTAGTAACTATAATAGTATGTATCTCAACAATAATTTTCCTTTGTCCAACTCTAAAAAATTCTTGAGAGAAATACAGTAGAGGAATGTTACAATATCAGGAAAGATGATTCTCTGTTTCCTCACTGGCTTCTCATTTGACTTTCTAACATATGGTGATAAATTTCACCATTCCTGAAATGACAACAGCATTAATGTTGATCAGTTTTGCTACACATGGTGGCTCATGCTTATAATCCCAGAATCCAGGAGGCAGAAGCAGGAGGGTTGCTGTAAGTTTGAGGCCAGCCTAGGCTACTCACATAGTGAATTCCAGGCCAAGATGAACTACACACCCAAGTCAGATTTGAGGCTAACTGTGAAGTGTGGGAAGCTTTTGTGTCAAAATATTTATAAATCTTTTCAAACCAAACTTTCTACAAAATACTTTTGACATGGAATTATAACACTCTATTTAAAATATTTCCAATTAACATTAAAACAGATTAAGAGAAAAAAAGCTTTGAAACCCAAAGAAATCCTACTGGAATGGTTTGGTCCTAATTGTTCACTTTGGCTTTTTAATGTTATCGGTCACTGCTTCTAAGTAACATTTGAACTTCTCATTATCTGTATTAAACTATTACTCCTAGTCTTAGGCTCCTCAGTATCATTAAATTTGGTGGAGTCAGTCTGAAGTTTATAGTACTGGGGACAAGAGACACTCAGATTACAACAAAGCTTGAACATTCAGATTTAACCTTTAAATGTCCTTTACTCAAGTTTAACATATGTTTGCTCAGAGGAAGCTATTATGTACATAAACATACATTTTTACCCTTACTGTTCCTCACTACTGCACATAAAGAAAACATCTTTATTACAGAAAAATTCCTAAAGAATATGGATGTGGTCAGGAACTCATTAATAGAGCTTTTTGTCCAATGCCTTAACACAATTAAGAACTTCATGTATATATTTTGATAGCATGGCAAAGACCAGCAAGTTAAAAAAATAATAAAAAGAAACACATCATGAGGTCAGAAGATACACGCCAGTAAGGCAGCTAGCTGCTTCCTTCACTAAAATAACCGTGAACCACTTCCCATGGTACACTTCTCAACTGCTACATTCTAAAGCTTTGGTGATTTACAAAATGTCCCTGTACAGAGTGCTTAAGTTCTGTAACTAGTGACATTTGTGAGCTGTATAGAATGATGCCTATATAACTCCAGTACCCTACATGCTAACTATACTCTCTCATCACTCCTCCTTTATGCAAATTATTTTCCTTCTTATACACATCTTTATATTAGGTGCTGACTACCAACATAAAACTTCTCAACAATATTCAGGTCTCTGCTTCTTAATTACCCAAACCACTCTCCTCCCTAACCTCACACCCTTCAAATCTCTTCCAAAATAGGGAAAACAGAAAGTACCACTAAATACATTAAGGAAGGTGTTAATACAACAGTGGCATCTATTCTCCAGGAAATGTTGCACATTTTGAAAGCATCCTGAGCCCTGAGGAACACAAAGCTGCTACAGAAACTTAAAGCATCCTTCCTTATAATGTAGCAAGCCTACCAGACAATTAGGATGACTCCAGGGGACAGGTGAAAGTCTGCCCTCCCCATCCCAGCTCAAATTCCACAGTGAAATGTCAAGAAGGGACTGGTTTTTTGGCCTGGCTAAGATTAAGTATAGTCGTGTAAAAACCTATTTCAAATGCTTTAAAAGGTTTAGGGAGATGTTGACTTAAACATCTATAAGTGAACAAAACCAAAACCTTCTGTATGTAACTAGTTTTCTCATTGTGTGAGAGGGCCTCGGGAAGTAGGTTTCAGAAATCTACATGGTTCCAACAAAGTTTTCCCAAATAAACCTAGCCTTTCAACATCCAACTGCTTAACTGAGGAATGAGAATGTTTTAATACTTTTTTTTCCAGGTAGAAGGAGTTAAAAATAATCTGAGAGCAATCAAGTTCCCACTCCTGCATCACTTGAAATCATGCTTGTCTTTTCATGTGACCATAAAGTGATCAATTTCTAGATTCAAAACCAGTATATTCCACATTATTTCGCCAATACTACCTTTGCCTCCCTCCAACTCTGTGAAGCAATAAACTTTCCTTTCTGATAAATACCAACATGCTAAGGGGTTACAGAAATTTGGGGAAAATTTCAGCAACTAGGGAAGGATTTTTCGTGTCTAGCCTTATTTCGTATTATTTGTATTTAGGATAATGGGATACCACTCAACTGTAATAGGCTAAGGCACTGCTGGCTGATGCTAAACACAGGGAAAAGTCTTTAAAAAAAAAAACCAAAAACAAACAAACAAAACCCTACAAGGTGACAGCCCATAAATCAGAGGAATCATAAGGAAAATTCGTAGACTTTTCGGATTAGAAGGTCCAAAACTAGCCTCTGGCTCCCAAAGGAAGAAGTAACTCCGAACTAGAGTTTATCAGTGACAAAAGTGGAGCAACTTCGGGATCAAGGCTCCCACTTCGTCAAGGAAACATCCCACCCGCGGGAATCCACCGCCCCCGCCCTACCTGCCGGCTGCTCAAGCTCAATTAGGCAGAAGTCCTGCGGGCTGCACAGCTGTGGGAACAGCCGCTGCACGCAAGAAAAACCAGGAGCGCCCAGAGTAAGTTGAGGCAGGGGCCGGACCCAGGGAGTGGTTGCTAGGGGTGTCCGGAGGTGGAGAAAGGGGGCCTAGCTCTCACCCTTGTCGCACGCCAGCAAGAAAAGCTTCTCATTCAAGGTGTTCTCCTCCTTCACCTCTCGCACATCCTTCAGCGCCATCACTTCGTTGGGCGATGAGGAGGATGGGGAGGAAGGCAAGGAGGAGGAGGAGACGCCCGAGAGGTCCGTGCTCGGGTACAGGGCCGCCATCATCGCGGCCCAGGACGGGGGCAGGCCAGGAGACGGAGGCGGGGCCCCCATGGGCGCCGACCCCGACCCCGAGCTGGAAAATGGGTGAGTCGTTCCCACGGCCCCATCTGCGTGCGGCCCGTTGGCCCCGAAGGGCGTCGCCTCGCCCCGGAACCAGCACTCGCCCTCCACGGACAGCCCCAGGTTGGTGGCCGCGCTGGCGCGGCCCCGGGGCCAGCGCCCTCTGCCCAGCCGCCGGCGCCCCGGTCGAGCTGGTCCGCGCCCGTCCGGGGACGACAGAGTGGAGCGCGCCAGGGCGGCAGCCGAGCGCGGGGCCGTGCCAGGAGCCGCAGGGGCCGCACAGAGGGCGGCCCGGCCTGGGAGGGAGTGAGGGGGCCGCCGGCCGGGGAGCTCGGCGGTGCGCTTCGCAGCACGTCTGGCTCCGGGGCTGTGGGAACCGCTGGCCCAGCAGCACCCGCAGGAGGCAGAGGTTCGCGGCTTTCTCCTCACGTCATCCTCAGCCCCGCGGAGGCGACGACACCGGGGCGGGGCTTACGGTGAAGCCGGGCTCGGGGGCGGGGCCTGTAGGGGCGGGGTGACGAAGGGGCGGGGCTCCAGAGCTGATGGGCCTCTCTGGTCGTTCGCCTAGCCTCTTGGGCGCCTCGGCAGCGTCTTTGAGCACCTGAGGGCATGGGAACCGCTTGGTTGCGGATTTGTGGTAACTTCATCCGCTGCCTGTATGTGCTGCTGCCGCTGCAGCACAGAAAGTGCCATGGAGCTTCTGAAGGATTGTTTACTTGAAATCCTGTACGGAATTGTCCTAAAGCTTGGCCAAGCAACTTGATTTGGGAGTTTGTGTTTACATTTCCCTCATTCCTAAAGGCCATTTTAAAAACAATCTTTGTGATTTAATATGACAGAACATTCCTGATATTTCCACTATTGTTATTTGCATGTAAGTCAAAAGCGACCTATAACCATTGTATAAGCACAGTTTAGGACTCACTCTTGTTATAAGGACTTGTTATAAGTCCTTTTAGTGGACTTGTTACATTTATCACATATAATTTTAAAAGATCTATTATTTAGACAACAGTTGTCTGATACTCAGCAAATGCGACTTGAAAACTAAATCTTTTCGAAAATTTTCTATTGCTTCCTGCACTCAACGCTAGGGGGGTAAATCTGAACTCTACGTTTTAAGGTTTAGATTTTTAAAGCAATGAATAAATGTACTTAAATTTGACGGTAATACTTCCTCTCCCATTCAGGCTACTTTGTCCCATTACTTTCTCTTTCAACATTTAATTTACTAATTTTTAAAAATCAATGTTTTTTTTTAGATGTCCTCTAAAAGCCTTTGATGCCAAAGTCATCTTTTCAAACATTTTCTGTTTAACATAAATGATAATCTCGAGTTGTTCCAGTTTTTGTTTTTAAACAAAACATTGTTCTGTAGTGTTTAATACAGGTCCAAGTGTATGGATTTGGTGAAATTTCCAAGTGGCTCAAGGTGTAGCCAGTGGAAGAGAGGAGCACCCTCATTCTGCATATGCACTTACTTGGCTCAGCAAAATGTTTAGCCAGTAGCAGAACTCTAACCCTGACCCATCCAAAATTTCAGTGTTTGAGGTTAAGAACTCAAATGACTCACAGCCATACACAGACTCTTTATCCAAAGAACTCCTATGGGACTGGATTAATTTCTAAGATTGGAGGGAATTCCAACCCCCTTTGGTAATAATCTTATGAGACTTTCTAAAACATTAGAGAGCCTACTTCAGGCAAGCTGATGTTATAATACAGGCTTTTGGTTTGTCTCAGATACAAATAAACTGCTCAGCGGTTGTGAACTGGGACATTCTAAGAATACCTACATATTTGGCATATGAAGATATGAAGATTTGGCATATTTGTGATATGAAGATCAATGTTGGAGTTGTGGCAAACAATGCTATGCAAAAATAAAAAACCTCAAAAGTAGCAACTCCCTCAAGTCACAAGTAAACAAAACACAAACAATAACAACTCCAGTCAGAGGGGAAAGAAATTCAGATTTAGATCTAGTCCTACAAGTAAGATCCTATTTATATTTTTCCATGTCTACCTCCCCTTTACTACTTGAGGAGCACATCTGTCTGTGTCTTTTTCATGGTGCCCACTCAACTATTTGCATTTGTTTTCCCTGCTGAACACAGTCCAAAATTGTTTTCTCAGAGAGCCTTTACCTCACTACGCAGATAGCCTCCCTCCTCTGCTCTCAAGTCGGTCTGCAGTAAATCTCTCTCCTCCCACTATTCCCTCCCACTGCAATCTCACTATTTCTTCCTTGCTTTATTTCTTGGGCTGTCTCTTCTAGGATGTAGGTCAAAAGACTGTAGCTATTTTTATTAGCTGAGGTCCAAGAATCCGCTTGTGGTACTTGGACACTGGAGACAATAAATTTGCGCTAATTATTTTTATCCACTCAAATGACTTCATCACAAAGTTTGTAACAATCCTGAAGTTTGTCTTTAATAAAACTCTTCGTATGAGGGCTGGTGAGACGGCTCAGTGGATAAAAGTGCTAGATGTGCAAACCTGAAGCCCTGAGTTCGATTCCCATAAAGGTATAAGGAGAAAACTGACCCAACAAATTTGTCCATGCATGTCCATACACACATATCATCCATACAATAATAATAAAAACATTAAAATTTTAGAATTAAAAAGTTTTTTCTTATATGAAAGAAAAAGACACTAAAGAAATACAGCTTTTCTAGTACTTCATTTAGGAATTGTAGTCTTTTGTGGGGGAATAAGCTGATAACAGATCAATACTCAAGGTTCTATTATTTTTCTTTATATGAAATAAACACACATTCTACATACACAGCATTTTTATTAAATATACTTCATGAGAAAAAGAACACCTTAAAGTGCTAAATTCCATGTAAATCAGATTATTTTAGTAAATATGACAGTGAAAAAAATCAGAGAGGCATGATTTAAGTAATCTCAGGAAGAGCAGAAGCATACTTATATCTTCATATAAGAAAACAATCATCAAAATATAAAAGGCAAAGAAATTTCATGTAGAAGAATATATTTCAGAATCCCACCTGTCGGTACTTCATTTAAAAAAGTCTACCCTAAAGACATAGACACTCTCACTCTGATGTATGCTTTGATCAGTGGCCGGACGACTCATTCACACGGAGGGAAGTGACAGCACTTTTGTTGCATAGCAGTAGTGCTCACTGGCACTAGAGTGGAGGGCGGGGGAGCTCATTTCTGGCTTCAACTATGAGCAACAGAATTTCTCTACTGCTAAAACTGCTGGGGAAAAGAGGTCGCAAGCTTTAACTCTTTCCAAGGATCACAAACCTTAAACGTTTCTGGTTTATACAAGACTGTAAAAACCAAGAAAAACAACAACAGACATTATCTTTTATATACACAGCTTTCTACTGAAGCCATTTGGTGGGCATATTCCAATTATGTAGGTTTCACTATAGACTGAAACTAGCAAGTGTAATGTGACACTAGCAGGATAGGATCGGTGTCAGTTGGGGCATTCTATCCAATGTTTGGCTGAAAGTATTTGAAAGCAATTAGGTGAAAAATAATGATAGTCACATTCATAATATTTTCAAAACATACCTTCACATATCAGATATCCACAACTGAAAAGTGTCAGACACATTGTGGGGGCAAAATAAATACTTAATGGCTGGCTGACCACTTAATACATACCATTTAAGAAAATGTGGGTAACTCAGATGATTTAGAGAAATACATATATGTAACATCTTACCAACGAATAGTATTATGCTCGATGTTGGAGACAAAACTGTATTATCAAACTAGGACATGTAAAGTAGCAATGGAGTTACAATCAAACTTTAAGTAAAAAGCTCCTAAGCTTAAACAAGAGTGAACCTTGGGGGTTTATTCAAGAGTTAGTTCTCATATTTAAAAAGTTTAATGTTGATGGATTATACTTATCCCTTTAAATTTTTATATGATATAGAAATTTACAGAAAAATTTAGATCACTTTACATAGTTAAGGGGGAAAAACTAAAAGGATTTAGTCATATTATGACTTTAGGTACGTTTTTGATCAAAATTAAATAACACATCAAAAAATCCAAACACATTTAATAGAAGGACCTGACAAAACTTTATACAGGTCTTTTTTGAGCCATGAAAAAAGAAGGATTAGTCTCATTTTGGTAAGACTCTTAGGAAATAAAATAATATAATTATGAAATAGCAGCTTGATAAGACATTCCTGTGTTGGTATTGATAGTTAAGGTAATTGTGTTATCCAAAAAAGATGACAAATTATAACTGGTATGGACAAGATACTATTCATTACTAGATACAGAACTATTTTGAGCATACAGATATTCTGATTTTACACCCACTACATTTCAAAATTCTGTAAACTGAGACATTCGATGCATATAACATGGCAGGTCACAGTAAATGTTTCATTATTTTAGTCTGTTCAGTCCTTTTCCCATTAAGCAGGCAAACACAGTCATCACCATCTTCGGCTTCACTTCAACAAGGTCATCAGGCAGCGCGTATATCCGGGCACCAATCTTCCGAGCGACTGAAATGGCGTATCTTGAAAAGAAAAGGCAGACATCTTGGGATCTGTTTGCTGTCTTTTGTTCTTTTAACAGAAGAATCTTTTATAAGATTAACTTAACAAAAAAGGTTAAGGATGATTTTTTAAAACCCTATTCCCCACAGAAATTGTACTTTAAAGGGTAAGAATGTCCCTGTAAGGCCTTTTGATGACAAACAGATCACTATGGTCTGAGAGAGCAGAAGGGCTTACTTAGCATTGTTCAGTTTGTCCTCATCAGTCAAGTGTTCTCTCTTGATCATTTCTTGACGGACTGCATTTGGTGCAATGGCATCTATTAGATCTAAGACAGGCAAACTTGTACTAATAGATTTATCCTAGGAAATAAAGATAGACATGCATGAACTGCTTACCTTAAATTTTCACAAATGTCAGCCTCTTCTGGTCATAGTCACATAACCGAAACCAATCTATATATTATCTCTGTACTTAATAGTAAGCTTTTCTGCAACCAACACATATAATAAACCACTTAAAATATGATTTTCCTTTAGTCTTTATGTAAATTATAGTGTAGAAAGAGTTGCCCCATACCTGAATAAGATTTATGGTTTATGATAAGAAGAGGAGGAGGAGGAAGAAGAGGAGGAGGAAGAAGAAGAGGAGGAGGAAGAGGAGGAAGGAGAGGAGGAGGAGGAGGAAGAGGAAGAGAAGGAGGAAGAAGAAGAGGAGGAAGAAGAGGAGGAGGAGGAAGAAGAGGAGGAGGAAGAAGAAGAGGAGGAGGAGGAAGAAGAGGAGGAGGAAGAGGGAGAGGAGGAGGAAGAGGAAGAGGAGGAGGAAGAGGAGGAAGAAGAGGAGGAAGAAGAGGAGGAGGAAGAAGAAGAAAAAAGTACCTAAAAGCTCTTGTCCAGGGATAGTAATAACATGGAAAGCTCCTAGTCTAAGATGAACAGCATGGTTCTATCCTGTTTACCACAATAATTTTATTTGAGCCTAAGTTAATTCAGCTTTCAGAAATCAACAACCTTTTTCTGAATGTGAATGAGGGGATGAACACTCTTTTGTAATCAGCAACACAACTGAGACAAGAAGCAGTTTGGGATAAAGTTGGCATGTTAAATAACAACACAGTGGTGGGTGTGGAGGGAGAAACTACTGGCTGCAACGGTCCTGAAGTCTAAGGGCCCTCTGTACTTCCATTACTGTAGTCAGTACCTTTCTCTTTAACTTAAACCAACTTACATTCCTACTATCGAAGCCAGAAACACGATTTTACCTAAACTCTGGGATGGGGATGTCACTGGATTCTTGATTTTTACTGGAATATAATGAAAGTACAAATACAGTTTCTGGACAAATATGGCTTCATAATAATGACTGAAAATAATTTGAAGAATGTTTTGTGACAAAAGGTTCCTTTGAAAGGGTGTAAATCTAGTTTATTTATTCTAGAAGAAAACAGGTTTTGGGATACAAATGGAAGATTAAAAAAAAATGAGGCCTCTTACATCTAATGATGTAATGATGCTGGTACTCTGGACCTGGCGGTTAGTATATTTCCTGATTCTGAAAAGCAAACCATGCCTATATGAAGATCAGCTGGAGTACTGGCTCACAGTGAAGATTAGAGCCCTGTTAATGGTGTAATGGTACAGCTTGCCTGGCACGCCCATGGCTTCATCCTCAACACTGCAAAGAAACTAAGTACAGGCCTAGTCTCCCTCACAGATAATGAGTCTGTTAATCTGTGGATGAAGCTGGACTGTAGGGTGTGATACTTCCTAAAGAGAAACTTAATGGTTCTGTCACTTTAGGAAAATTTAAATTTCTCCTGGCTCACTTTTCATACATTTCTATGATTCAAATACAGACAAATGACCTAATTGTACTTGACTGATTGACTGATTGCTTGTGTACTTGTGGCATTTTAAGTATATCTTGATTTAGGTTTAGGAAACAATGGGTTTTTTTTCTCCTCTATTTTCCATGTTTTACCATGGGAAAAGGTCTTACTAAGTTAAGTGAAAAGTTTAAGTTCTTAAAGATTGTACCTTAAGTGACAGACCTAGCGTCTGACCCTCTGACTTGCACATCATCACGTATGACATTATTTTACTGCTGAGGGGTAGAGGGCAGTGTAACAATCCTTAATTCCATATCTAGCACATTTATAGCACTTTCCCTTAAGTTAAGCATAAAGAAATTATATAAGCAAAAATAGTCTCTATAATCTTGATTTCTAAGATAATAAACTTTTTCCTTCAATTTGATACTATATTTTACTATTGTTGATGTTGTTTTTAAAAATAAAAGTAGAAAAAACAAGGATGTGACCAAGAGAGTTTTCTAAAAGACTTAATAGGAGTCCCTCCACATATAATGACCTTTATATACAGGCAGGGCCATTAGTGTAGCACGTGGCACTATCAAGCCTTTACTGTGTACCAGACATGCTTAAGTTGTCTGCTGTCTGTTAACTTATTTAGTTTTACAATGATCCTATAAGACAGACATTATCACCATCTCGGATTTGGGGAAACTGAAACACAGAGAAATTAACAGTAGAACTTGCCCAAGGTACTAAATAAAAAACCGGATACTCGGTCTGTTTCATTCACCAATAGATGTAGGCCAGCTGCTACTGCAAACTGCCAAGGTCTCTGAAAAGCAGATGTCTTCATGCACTGCCATTCTCCACCTCCTTAGCTGAGTTACAAAGGACTGCGGACACCTCAGACTGCAATGCTCTTTTTCTTATTTGTGTACTTTCCTGAACAGTAAGCTCTTTGAAAACACTGGTAGCCACGGTGACAAGGCACCTGACACAGGGAGCTTTGATATTTACCGACTGAGTGAGCATTATGTCAGTCACATAGGTAGCAGGTGAAACCCAGGGCCATACAACTACAGAGTTTAGTTTTAAATTTGTCTGTAAGAAGACAGACCTTGATTTAAAAAAAAAAAAAAAAGCCAGTTCTTCCCTCTGAAAGGTGCATGGTGACAGACAAGATATTAACGTCTCTAATGCTCACATTTTTGTTCCTAGAGCTGTGTAGAGTGCTTAGTGTAATGACAAATAGTCTCACTATAGTTATTACTTACTGAAGTACTACTACTTCTCTTTCTTCTTGGTGAGGGAAAAATTCTTTACAAATAAAAGAGTTAAATATGTGTTCTCTAAAGTGCTTAATTATAATATCTGTCTTAATGTGGTTAATATTTTCTTACTAATACCACTTGACAACCTTCAAATTCTCTGAGGCACAGTTATCCAGAACTGGGTGCTCTTTCCCCTGCTTCTCCAAAGCAAGAAGCCAAGTCCCATCTCACATAACTCTGCTGAGAGCCCTACACTCTTCGGTCACACCATGCTTCCAGCCTGTTCTGTTTGCACACCTGAACTTTTTCTTTCTGAAACAATCACCTTCTCCACATTACTCCTTTGACTCAACATCCCTTATTTAAGACAAATTTCTCCCCATCTTGACTCGATCTGTTTTGTACAATACGCTGTAGAGGCCATCCTCTCGATCTTGCCTTTATACAAGATCGAGGGATCTACCTTGCCAGATCCCTTTTTTATCCACCAGTTCAAATCCCTCCTCCTCCATCTGATGTTCAAATAAACTTGTACACTCTTGTGTTCTCTCTCTCTCTCTTTCTCATAATGTACTTCAATCCCATCTTCCACCAACAAATATGCTTTCTCTGCCCACTCCTCACTCACCACTGAGTTGGGAAGATCAGCTAGACTGTACACTTGACAAAATATCTGCACTGCTTTATTTTATAACTTACTCCATAATAGTATTACATTCATCTTGTAAGTTTTGTCTTTAATGTAAATGTTAAACACTGAAGGCTAAAATAAACTTCTTATACTTTATGGCTTTTCTTTAGCTAGATCTAAGACAATTAATAGTAATACTTCAATATATTACTGTGTCCCTAAATGTTTCTTCATTGTACTTGATCACTTTATTTATTGACTTATTTATATATTTATTTGCTTGCTGTTACCAGGAATCAAACTTAGGTCTTCCTACATGCTGGGCAAGCATTCTACCATCCTTATTAGTAAGTATTAGTAAGTATGCAAGTATGTATAACATTAGCATAATATTTTCAAAGATGACCAATTAGAGAATGTTATAATATACCACACTCATATTTTACATTTAAAATTGTATTTCATATCTAAAACATGGCGACAAATCACAGACTCAAAGTTAGTTAAAAAAAAAAATCAACAAACAATAGTGTCACTAGTGTGTTCCAAGCTATAAAAGAAGAAAAAAGGATGTACTTGAATTAGGACCCAGGGAGTATCTCTTCCAAGATCTATTCTGTTAAAACCATGTGGAGCCTTCGTTTTTATAAAATGACTGAATTCATCAATATATGACATTTCTGTTATTCTCAAACACTGTTAAATACATGGAGGAAAGGCAGAGAAAACAATAAAGATGGGCAAGGATCTCTAAATATAGCTTAGGGCTTCATCTACTGACACTTTTAAAGATATTTTTAATAGAAATTGCTGGGCTTTTTAAAAACATACAATAAAAATCACAAACACAAGGATCACTGAATGAACATGTTCAAGCAGACATGCTTATCTGTAGCTAATACCAACTTGCATGCAACAGCAAACCACAATGAAGATGCATGAATTAGTGGGTGTGTATGTATGTGCAGGTTGCATTCCCGTGCTTTATGAATCATCCTCAGATGCTCAGAGGAAAGTGTTAGGTGCACCATGAAGCTGGATGGGGAGAACTGGTTTCCTACCCGTTTTCTCAATCCCCACTTGAATCGGTGTGGCCGGCTCTGTATGCCTTGAACAGGATGCCAACGCAACTCAGAGACAGCTGCTAGGGAGCACAAAACATTACAGGTCCTGTGGAGACAGCCGACGCTTTGGACGTCCTTTTTTACATTTGACAACTGGATTTTGGACTCTGTTCTATTTCTAACATCAGATTACCAGATTAAATGCACTAACCTGGATTTGCGTTCAACAGATAACCAATCAAAACTACAAGAATTCTAATTATCTCTAGGTTGTCATGTCTAAATCCCTGGGTTATATGTTTCAGGGGCCTAATACTAATATAATTCTGAACCTCACTAAGGTAATTCTCATTAAAACTCCCATTAAACTTAGATATAATTTTTAAAATTTTCTTGATTACCTTGAAGCTGGAAATAGAAGTACTTTTGTTTGCACTTTTAAGGGTCTGATTGACCCATTTAATGATGACATCATCACTGACTTTTTCACCTTCTCCAAGGTCTGATAAAACTTTCAGCGTGTATCTGCAACAGAAACAATGAACTTGTAACAAGGGGATGAAATCTGTTCTCACACGTCACACGTCAGCACTTGAGAAACAGCCAAGCAGTCCTTGCACCTGGAACCCCAGCACCCGTGGGTCTGAAACTAGAGGATGTTAACTCCAGAAGTTAACATTCCTAACTTTAGCCTGGCATTTGCACGTAGTTACATTCAAAGGTTATAAAGCTCACTAACTAAAACCAAGCACTACTGAATAGTGTTTTAAAATTTTAAAACAACTCCTTACAAAGCCACTTAAGAGGTATTGATGTTAAGTGATTATATTGCTAGAGATTAGCTCACTATAATATTGAAAATATATAACCAATACCAAATCTTCTACAGGATTAATTTATTTCACAATGTATATTTCTTATGTTCACATGTCTCTGAAAATAGCTACATGTTTGGTTCAGATGACTTGTTGAAAGAATCTGTGTTACTTTAAAGACATGAGCCTTTACCTTCTCATCAACTGCCATACCAGTGCCAGGGTAAGTGTTGAATTCCCTTCATTTAAGTCCTGCCCAGCGATGCCAACCAAAGAGAATTTGGCCTCATTCTTCCCAAGCTCAACTGCATAGTTACAGTTTTCAATCTGTAAGTGTGCAAAGCTGTTAGTATAAAAACAGATCTTAAAAAACATTCCCAGACTGTGCCAACTAGTCCAACCACCTGTAACAGCAATGACATCATCAATGACCAAATTTTTTCATAGTAACCAAGTAAAACAATTACACCCATTTCACGGGGATGGGATTGACCTAGATTATGAAAAATGGCTGAACCCTGAAGTCCTGATTACAGTTTACACAATTTATTAATGAAAAGTCTATGACTAAAAACTTTTATTTTGTGCATTCTTTGACAATCAGGTCCTTGTCCACTTGACCAGCAAAGGCTTTGGGATATGGCTGTTATGTAACAGTTTCCTCCTCAATAAGATATTCTGCCTGGGAGGGAAGTCTCTTAAGACACAGAGTGTTCGGGCTGGAGAGATGCCTCAGTGGTTAAGAGCACCGACTGCTCTTCCAGAGGTCCTGAGTTCGAGTCCCAGCAACCACATGGTGGCTCACAACCATCTGTAATGGGATCTGATGCTCTCTTCTGGTGTGTCTGAAGACAGCAACAGTATATTCCCATACATAAAATAAAAAAATCTCTAAAAAAAAAAAAAAAAAAAAAAAAAAAGACACAGAGTGTTCTAAAAGGGAAATGAAACATTATGGGCTCCTCAAATTCAGGAAGTCACTGAAGCTGACCAGATTCACTGGGCTCCTCCCTCCCCAAGCTTATCCAATCAATAAGGATGGTTCAGAGATGCTCTCAGAGTGACTGAGCTGCTTAGACAAGCCTGAGACCAGCTGAGCTGCCTGAAAAGAAACTCTCCAACCTACTAAGCTCCCTGTGAGCTGTGCAGTGAGCTCTAGGTTTCATGTTTCATGAGCTGTCACCGGTGCTGGGGTGGGCTTTGCTGATATAGCTGCACTTGAGTAATTTCTGCTCCTGTAAGTAACCCCTCACCCACACCTGTATAAAGAACCCTCACCCGCACTCCTGTAAATGACCCCAATAAAACTCAGTGGTTCACCAATCTGGACTTTGGTGGTATCCTCACTTTGATCTGTCATCTCTCTATCTGGGGTGAGAAGATGCTTGCTTGTTCAAGTCACCCCAGGAATGAATAGTGAATAGTGTCACACAGTGGTAGCTCAGTGGTAGAGTTCTTTCCTAGTATCGGAAAGGCCTTGGGTTCAATCCCAAGCATCACAAAACATAACTAAATAACTTTAACTGAACCACATTTCAGCTTTGTTCTCAGCACAGTGATATCATCTACAGTAAACATCTGATGTGTAAACACTGGTGGCTTGAATAATGTCACCCATAAGCTCATACATGAGCAGGCTTAGTCCCTAGTTGATGAAGTGTTTGGAAGGATTAGAAGGTGTGGCCTTGTTGGAGGAGGTGTGTCACTGGAGATTTTCAAAAGTCCACAGCAGGTCCAGTGCCCCTCTTTCTCCCTGCTGCCTGTGAATCAGATGTAAAGCTCTCAGCTACTGCTCCAGCACCATGCTTGTCTGCTTCCCACCATGATGATAAGTGACTAACCCCCTGAAGCTGTAAGCATGCTAATTAGATGTTTTCTTTTATGAGTTGCCTTGGTCATGGTGTACCTTCACAGTAACAGAACACAGCTAGGACAAACACCAAGTAAATCATTCTACACATTGGAATCCATTAAGTCCTTTCTACAATGTTTTGGTCCAGTCTCTACAGAGGTTTCTTATCAGTTATCATCTAGTGATGTATGTACAGAGGCATGCTTTTCATTTTTCACTTTACAATTTTTTTCTTTGTGATTACACTTGTATATATGTATGTAAGTGTGCACATGTGTATGAATGGGGCATATGCACACTACAGCACACATGTGGAGGTCAGAGAACAACCTCAGGCATCGGTTCTCACATTCCAGCCTGTTTTCCTGCATACCCTAAAGCTTTAGGTGATTCCCCGCCCCCACTTCTTTATAGAAGTCTGGGATTATAGACACTGGTGCTAACTGTCCAGTTTGTATGTGAATTCCTGGGATTTGAAGTCAGGTCCTCAGGCTTATAAAAAGGACCTTTACCCAGTAAACCATCACTATTGTCCCACTTGAGGTATTTCTGCTCTAGTGAAACTGTAAGCTCTAAAATCTTTTTTATCTTCCTCCTTTTATTTTAGTACTTGGGCATTTTGCCACATGCATACAGTATCTGAAAAGGCCAGAGAGCACATCGGATCTACTGAAACTAGAATTAGACATGGTTGTTCGCTGGCATTTGGGTGCTAGGAATTGAACCCAGGTCCTCTGGAAGAGTAGCCAGGGCTCTCAACTGCTGGGCTATCTTCCCAGCACCAAGTCTTAAAATCCTATACTAGTAGGAAAAGAGTGTTTATTAGATACACTTTGGAATGAACACTAAGAAAAATAGTACAACTGCTTTTCTTTAAAATGTTAGTCAAGGATCCATTCAAAATAGTTGAGCAAGAGATGCAATGATACTCCCCCACACACACACTCAATGTAATAATTTTTTTACTAAAAGGCTAAAACAATTCTAGTACTCATAGCTATCTCTGTTTAGCGTATTTAGTAGAAAAAAGCATTATGAGGATGTATATAATTATAAGTGAAATGAATTTCTAGTTTATGAAAGTAACATGTAACAGTATGAATGGGGAGACGGAACAGTGAGGATGAATGGGAAACCTTTCCAATTAACTACAGTCATGAGTCATGGCTTCTGTATGAAATGTGTTTCAGTAAAGGCAAATTCGTAGGAGAGACGATGGTAAGAAAGGAGAGATGGGGTTGCTATGTAGAGTCCAAGATGGTGCCAATACAACCAGCGACAAACAGGAAACCCCAAATTAGAGCTAACTTAGATCAATGTACATAGAGCTAAAATGTAAGGACAGGGTGGGGTAACATCTGGTTTTAAGTTTGGTGCACAGATTCACACCCAGCTTTTTATAGAGGTCACAGGGACTGAGCTCAGGTCCTTATGTTTGCACAGCAAGCACTGTCCCGACTCAGCCATCTTCTCAGCCTGACTTTCTCGGTTTTCATGAGTTAATAAGCTGAAATCATGCACTCAAAGGACTGTATTAAATAGTCTTGTTATATACTACCAAGGCGATTCTAGAAGTGTCATGAACATGAGCGCTTTCTCTGATGGTTCATTTCTCAGCCACAGACTCTCCCACCACTATCCATTCCCTTCCCTTCATCCAACTCCCTGCACGACATTAGCAGAGGGGGCCTTTGTCTCTTAAAACCCCACAGTACTCATTTCACTCATAGTTGCTGGTATACGTATCACCATCATTTATGCAGAGCTTCCTAAGCACCAACTCACGGCTCGTGCTTTTCTCTATCATGCACTGAGCCATGCAGGCAGTAAGAAATCAAAATCTATCTGCCGCATAAATGAATGAGCATGCTGTTAAGACTTGTCAAGTTGTGGCAATTATAGCAGAAGAGTGCACTCAGGGTATATCTCAAAGAACATAAGTACCACAACCTGTTAAAGATGAAAACAGTGTAATGAAGTGTCTGCCTGGAAGGATTGCCTCCATCTTTCTAAATACTTAATAACCGAGCTTATAAAGAACCCATTAAGTTTAACCCATCTTGAGTTGAAATAAATCTACAGGCACAAACCACACACTGACATTTAAGAAACAAAACCCTTGGCTTTCTTTCAGAGCAACAACGATATAGCCACAGTCACCTTCTTCATGTTCCCTCCCAGAGCAGGGTAGGGAGGCTTGTTGACATGGCTCCAGTTGACTGGCACACGGATCATCTCATAGAGCTGAAAGATCACCAAAGCGTCTGCAAGGTCACTGAAACAGGAAGGAAACACCTATCAAGAAGTGGAAATTGTCGGTGCTATTATTGTTAAATATACTACAGGTGGGTATGTGTCTTTAAATATGTAATAGCCATTTGAAGCTTGTAAATGACAAGACATTTCATTTGACCTCAAACTTTCAACCTAAGAGTCCGCCCAATCTTCTTCATGTCTCTGAGACATTTGTACCTATATACACACTCATACATTTGCACATGTATGAAGATTTGTGTTGACAGTGTTTTTATAAACTCAAAAACAACTTAAATGTCTAGTATTAGACAAATATACTATTGAGTCAACTAGCCTTACTATGAACTCCTGGGCTGTCATCAGATATAATAAATTTGGTCTGAGAAGACTGATAGAAAATGTTCTACAAGATACATTAAGTGTTTAAAAGTAAGTGGCAGATATAGTTTGATCTTGTTTAATAAAAAATTAGCTCTGTGTGTGTGTGTGTGTGTGTGTGTGTATTTGGATTGCTAAAAGTGATTACTTGTGAGTAGAAAAGGGAATATGAGAGGGAACAAGGGAGAATTACATTTTTATTTTATTCCATATACTTTATTGTTTGAAACTTGTACAATAGAATGAGTTCGTGTGTTATAAGATTTTTAAAAACGTTAAAAACAGTCAAGGAAAATTACAGCTCCTCAATGGGTAGCTGTTCCTGTTCAATAATAAAAGTTAAGAGGAAGGAATTTACAAGGAAGTACGAGTTCTGAATGTAAAAATACTAAAGAATACTGTTACTTTGGATTCAGAAAAATAAGTCCTCAGTGAAGCTTGCAGTCTGTCTGTGGAGGCTTCTTTTCAGCTCTTGATGTAAAGGAAAGACAGCAGCGTCAATGCATTGTAAGTAGCAGCTCTGTGAAGGACTGAGTGTGTGGCTTTGTCCCCCAGTAGCTTATACACTGGCTACCTCAGTTTCTGCCCCTTCTCTGAGCACACATCACGCAGCAGGGAACGGTTGGGGCTCGGCTCTGTGCTGAGCGATGGAGACATCTAATGTTCTGAGACACACACACACAATGTTATTACGGTCTGACTGGAAAAGCACATGAGCACTCTGTATGCAAAGAGAAATCATTAATGTCTGTAAGTTTCGGAATCTCACCTATTTCATGAGTTTTTCTTTTCTCAAGTTTAAATGAATTCACCCTTCTTATATACTATGATATTATTATTATTACTATTATTATTTTATTATTTATGTTCTGAACAATGGAAACCTGAGGCCCAAAGAGCTGAATGATTTCCAAGTAAATTCCAGAACCAACTGACGATAGAAGTGTTCAAGGACTAGTAGTTCTAAAACTACATTTAATAGTTTATTTAAAGAAAAGGATATGTAGTTAAGATCAGTGTTAAGCTTTGGTACTGACTGAGTACGTTGTAGATGGGGAACCAAGTGCTCAGGAGTGGACTAGGAATAAAATCCAAACCCAAGTTCACAGACACACGCTGTTGGCTAACTAGATGCTTGGCTATTGTTTTTCTATCTCCAAGCGTTCCCTTTAAGATTATGCTACTTTTGAAGATCTTCTGAAAGTGAGCTATTTCTGAAGGAAAAAATGCATACACCTTGAAGCCCTTTACTAATATTTCAAGAACATCATACTTTTAAGTAAAATTTTGGTCAATTCTCTTCTTTCAACCATTGAAAACTTTAGTGTTCTTAAAATTGATAAGTTACTTTGAGCATCCACAAATCTTAATCCTCTTTTAACTTTAGTGTGTGTGTATGCATATTCGTTCACGTAAAGTGTGTGTGTGGGGGTACATGTGCACGTACACGTGGCTACCCAGAAGACATTACGCACTGTGCCTCAAGAGCTACCTTGCATGAAAATAGGACACACATAGGAAATAGGTGCAAATGTAAAGTGTTGTGTTCCATGAAGTGAGAAGACTCAGGAAGGCAGATGTACATTTCTCACGTATGCAGCTCTAGACTTACATCTATCCATGAATACACGTGAAGGACATGAACACAGAAAAGGTGTGATGGAAAAGAGGGAGGGACTGGAGACAGTGAAGAGGGAAGAGGGTGGAGAGAGGATGGGAGGCTTACAACGAAGAATAATGGTATTTTTGAAAAAATAAAATTAATTTTAAAAATTTCACACAATAAGACAAAATAAATAATTACCCAGGGAAAATGAATTATTTCTATAAATAAGAAAAATTGTGTGAAATTACAGTATAAATAAAGTATAATAAAAATAAATAAAAACTGAGTTATAGTAAAAAAAATGATGTATAGATGAGAATAATTTATGAGATATTACTGTTATTCTAAGCCTTAGTACTGAAATAAATTCTTATTTTCAAGATCAACTACTGTAAAAATTTGGAAATTTACTCTTGTAACAGAATCCAATACTATTATCATAGTCTTTTTACACTAAAAACAGATTGCCACTGCTCAGCATTCCACACGTTGGCTAAATTCCTGTGATTTGAGGAAATATTCTCATGTTGAAACTAGAGTTGAAACTTAAAAAGTTAGGTCATGATGGCAAGGCTAAAACACAGTCAGATGTTTTACCTGTACAGATGATTGATGTACGGGTTCACCCCCAGTGAATTCATCCAGTTCCGAAATGTCCTCTCCTCCTTGCTCTCTCCTAGAGTAGACAGAAATCTACACTGATGATTCAGGCCAAAATAATTAGGAATTATTCTTAAAGTATTCTGGTAGAGGTAAACTGGCCTCTGTCTAACATACGATTTCTTTAAGGGGATTTTTTTTTCCTTGTCCTAACTATCTAGGAAGCCTCCGTTTGTTCTCTATCTAGCTTCCCTTATTTGAGGTCTGTGAACTACTACTGAGCCATGGGGTTTTTTTCTGACCAGGGATGCAACAGATAGTATAAAGGCAACTTAAGTAGTATAGAGTAGGGACCTGGTTTGGCCAAACATAATGCCAGTGTTTTAGCGGCCATGGTAACAGCACAGTAAATGGACTGGAAGACTATCAAATGCAGCCTTCTACATTTGAGAGGATTGTGGTTGGACAGGAAACTTCCTGAGCACACAGATCTATACTTTATACCCAATAATGAAGTGGAGAGAAGATTTCAGGCAATGTAAAAACTATGGAGTGAGGGGTATCAACCTTTTCCAGCTTCTGAGTTACTTTTACTTTAGATCACTACTGTTGAAAATTCATGAGGAACACAGACCACCCACAGCATGTCATTCTGTTCTGAGACACATTTCATCACAGTAAGGACCCCACAGACCACCTCAATGGTTTAGCCTGTCTCCCTGGGTGTACACCATATATTTCAAAACAAAACAAAAAACCACCCATGAGTATGGTATACACAACTTGGGGAGAGATGGGAACTCTCCCTGGCATATCTGACTTACAGAAATCTAACTGAGAGTAAATGGTCCTGAGTGTCTGCATTCCTTCTTAGTCTTTGACAAAGCTAGGGGACAATAAAATAACACAGACAGTATCTTATTCCCAAACTATCCCAGGCTAAAACCTCACCTCTTCTACACACAGGCCAGTGTGGGTCACTCTAGAGTTTGATCTGCAAGAGCCTTGCAGAGCCATTTGGCATAGAAATGTAAAGCCACCTGGACCCCAGGACTCTCAGTCACCTCTATAGTCAACTTCAAACTAAGTGCCACAGAGTATGACCCTGTGTGTCCACAAGTGACCGAGGCCCTGTCCGATCTAAAGGATTCGGTTTTCCCATTGACTATTCAGGAAGTAAACGGTTCACCCTATCCCCATGCAGAGCCTCAACATTATTATGTAACACCAAAATCTACAATGTTAGTTTCATTAACCAAATAATTTCTTGTTTAAATTCGGTCCTCTCTGGTTTCAAAAATGCAACTGACCTGTCTGTCTTACCTGCTACATTACTTTGTAATAAACAGTCTACATGGGAAAACTTTTCCTGAAAGAGCCAAGTGAAACTGACTTGTGCCAATTAAAATCCCTCAACTGTTCCCTACACCACACAACACAAGCACATTATGTTCAATGCTTGACACACGTGGCTTGGATTTGCTTTTTGGTTATTTCTCTAACTTACTGATACAGTATTAAGATACAGTTTTCTTCAGTAATTAGTAAATGTTTATATTGTTTCCAGCTAGGAAAATCCAAATTATGTTTTTAAACTACAAAAGATGGCGTGATACAATTTTGATTAAGATTTTCAAAGTTCGTTGAAACTGGTGATGCAATGGATATTTGAAAAAACATTAAGTTTACATTTTAGAGTTTGGAAACAATTATAAGTTTTGGAATTTTGTATTTTTTTTTACCTGTTCTCAACTAATTACATTATTCTGATTTTTAACACATGGAAAGTAGAATAGATTTTTCTAAGTGAGCATTTATTTACCTAGTGCCACTTAAGTCATCTTGGTAAACAGATGCTCAAAGCTACAAGCACTATGCACTTGTGCAGGAGCCATAGTGAAGCATTTTGAAAACATATGTATTGCAGACTAAAAATGCTTTTAAATCGCAGACAACCAAGGCAACTGTGTAACTAAAAATCTTAATTTCTAATGTTGCTGATAGCACTATAAAATGTTCTATTTAATTTTCAAGTCAAATTGACAAAAGTTTCAATCCAAGTATATTTTTTAAAATATGTTATTGAGAAGACAGAAGAAGAAATAACACACTCCACACTCACTGACTGTGCTTTCCTTCTCCCACTCTGACCATCACTAAGCACGTGCTGCAGAGGAAATACTTTCATTCATGATCACATCAGAATAAATATTTTTACTTGTTATATATATAAATATGAAAACCAAGACTCACAGATGTTACTCAGATAATAAGTGGTGGAAACATGATTTGAACAAAGTTTTCCTAACTATATGGTGTATGCATTTTCTATCATCCCAAGTGAAGTCTCAGGTCGTCTCCCTGTATGCAGCATATGTGTTTGACACAATTTGATATGCAGGAAGACTTGATTGGGCTTTTAAATTTCAGGCAAAAGTTCTATGCCAATGAGACATACTAATATATGAATTTGGGATGTGGAAACGTCAAAATTACATAAGGATCTGTAAAAACAAATTTACAGAGGAAAATAATCGAATGACAGTCCAAGTTAAATCATTTTTGATAGCTTCGTCAGGACATACATATGTTCTAAATAAAGATGGTTGATAGATATTCCCCACAGTATTGTATCAAGCATAGGAAATACTAGAGGAAATATGTAGCAACCTTGTTCACACTGAAAACTCTCAAAAGCATGCTGAACACCAGCCAAGAAACCCACACATGACAAAGAAGAGAGCGAGCAAGTTGGGAAGGGTATTTAGCAAAGAATTCAGTAACTATAAAAAGCAGATCATTTTTAATATGCCACTCTAAACAATGCCTTCTGCTGTAAGACACAGAGGGATTTTGAAATTTTCCAGACTCAGAAAAAGAAGTCTTCCTTTTTGGCTGAATTTTTTAGTTCTGTTTTTTTAACTCTATTTTTTTTTTTTTTGCTTAAAAAAACAATGAAATCTATGTTTTTGTCATTTTTACTCTCAGTTATGTATTTTTGTAGAGAATATAGTAGTTATTTGACAGGACTCTCAGAAAGTGTATTAGATTAAGTATATAATTATATATTTAAATTTATATCATAATTAAAATATAATTATAATTTCTTTCATCTGAAATGTCATTAGTTGTGATACTGTAATCACAAAGTGATAGGGCACTGGAACTCTACTTGTGGCAGCCCAAAGAAAAAGAACTATGAAGCCAACTCACTCTGTCTCACAGGGAAGACAGTAGGAATGGCTGTGGAGAGCACACATTGCAATGTAAAATCCTCCTAGCTTCCCAAACCGGGGCAGCTAAGTCTCAGGGTTGGCTCTCCCTCCCGCAGCTCTCAAGGCACTGCCCTTACTCATTTCAGTATAAATGGTGCTCACGTGGGCAAGGATATGAGAATGGGAGGAAAGTGGGAGACAATCTAGGTAGCAGAGATGAGGAGAAAGAACTAGTTATTGAGAATGCTTTTGTCATTAAGACAATTCATATATTGTAATCTTCAATGACATTTAGAATATGTAATGAACAATATGAAACAAAATGTGTTGTGACCATAAATCCTTTCAAAGACACATGATAAAAGCTAAGATTTGTCACAGGAGAGAGACAAAGACTTCACATCAAACTATGAAGTCTAATTGCCAAAACTGGTTTCTAATATGTTTGCTGCAATATCCCATCATTATAGAAGGCAAATTAGGTAGAGTGAACATAATCAAAGCCTTGCTCTACATGATGAAATTCCATTTGCATTTCTTGCTTGCAGTCATTTCGTTCTGTAGGCATATTAAGACAACATAGCATGAAAATGCAAAGCAGTAACTATTAACCCAGATGGGAAGAATAAATGCCACTAGTAAAAGGAAAACTCAGGGTGGACATATTTATAGGATATAGAAAAGTACTAAATACAGTACCTACATTAGGAGGGGTCAAATCTGCATGTCATGAAGCAAAACAGGAAAGTATTATATTATCAGACAGATAACAACCACCTACACACAAGTAATGAGTATGATCATCTTTCATGTACTCTAAAAACATTAAAAAGAGCAACAGTGAAGCCAAACCTGGGTTCCTAGGGAAGATGCTAGCAAAGATTACATTTTCAAATAGATAGTTCATTATCTACATTGGTGGTAGAGTTATATTACAGAATCATTCAGGCGAGTCCTTTAAATGTTTGGCAGTTTTCTCTTAACTTTAATGGAGAAATGGCAACTAAGTATGATTTATTCCACCATTTTCTTAGAACAAAACCGGCAATTGTATTCTGTTCATTTGAATTTTTTGTGACTTCACTTCTGGACACACACATAATCACATCTCCCACCAGAGTCCCCCACCCAGGATGGTGAAGTAGGACATTACCACCACAGTAAGAAATGTACGAGTCAACTCAAAACAGAAGGAACGTACCTTCCAGTAAGTTGAGATCAATGTCATTATTGTCAGGCTTGTGTAGGCACGGATATGTGTTAAAAAGATTCGCGACAAAGGCTAAGTTTAGCTTAGGGTTCCCTGAAACCACATCTGCAGGAGTGACAAACTGTCTGCAGCCAAGCTTATCCGCTTCCTGGAGCATGAATCCAGCACGCTTCAGGTCGTTTTTCTCCTAAACCAAGAAATAAAACAAATAATTTTATAATTTTAATTTTATAAATTATATAATTTATATATAATTTTATAAATATAATATTTACAAGCAATTTCATTTCCACAAATACACCAGGTAATAGCAGACTCTGAAAGAACCACTAATCAACCTCCCCATTTATTTTAAATATTATAAAGTCTCTTGGGGCACTGGAGAAATGACTCAGTTGTTAAGAGCAGTAGCTGCCCTTCTAGAGAGCCTTTGTTTGATTCCCAGCACCTATATAGAGGTTCAAAACTCTCTGTAACTCCAGTTCCATGGGGTCTGATGCCCTCTTCTGACCTCCACAGGTACCAGGAACTCACATGGTGCACAGACATACATTCAGGCTAAACACCCATACATACAAAATAAAAACAATTTTTTTTTTAAAGAGAGAGCTAAAAGAACAGCACCCCTCAAAACTGCAAAATCCTGGAAAGAAAAGGAGCCAAATGACCAAACAGAAGAGCAAATGACGGACAAGTGTCCGCATGACGACAGATGACAATGTGAGCAAAGAGATCTCAGGTAAAAAGCAGGTTCTAGGAGTTACATACAAAATGATGAGCTTCATACAAAGTTAGAGAGGAAGCGAGGATTTCAGACCTGTAAGGAAAGCATCCAATGGAAGGGAAGCTATTAAATGGAAGGTATCGAAGAGAAGTCTGTGAGCGAGGTTTGCATGCTGCGGTCAGGTAGGCTGGTGAGCAGGGAACTGATGCACGACATGAAGATGTCGCCATCACAGTTGAAGCTACTGTTGCACTGAGTGATCATTTGTTACAGTTTCAAACCAAACAGCCAAAACCAATGCTCTATGGACCATCATGAGAGAGCATTAAAAGCAAGGGCAACCTGTCTCATCCTCTGTACCCACAGTTGAAAAGAAGGAAAACACGCAGAGTATCCTGGTAATCCTATAATCCCGGGACTCAGGGGCTCAACCAAAATGTTACAATGGATACAGTGTCACCACTGGGGGAGTAGGTGGTCATTGCTGGATGGATACAGTGTCACCATTGGAGGACTGGGTGGTCATTGCTGGATGGATACAGTATCACCTTTGGGGGAGTGGGTGGTCACTGCTGGATGGATATAGTATCACCATGAGATCAAGAAAAGGGTACAGTTCTAGAAAGAGACAGTAGTGATGGTGGCACAGAACGATGCATAAACAGAATTCCACTGAAGTATGCACTCAAAACTGTTAATTTTATGTCACGTGTATTCTTACTACAGTACATAAAACTAGTTTAGAAATTAACTTACGTTAAACCCTGAAAGATCAATGGCTATGGCAGATCCATTGTCTCGGTCACCTTTAGGAGCAATCTGATTAAGCAGGTGGAAATAGGCTTTTGAATCCTGCAAAAACAGAGAAGAAATAGCACTTTTAAATGTATAAAATAATAAATAATTTTAGGGGAAAAGGTGTTGCCACGTCAAAATAAAATGGTATATTAAAAGCTCAGTGCATCACTGTCTAGAGGCTCCTGAATACACAGCACTATACTTCAGGGTGTCTAGCACTGCTCTTACACCCCCGAACTTCTAGCAATGCTGTTGCCTATACCTGGAGGCCCCTCCACTTACCTTTCTCATGTGTTTACATCCCAAAGCATCAGTGTCATCTAAGGATCAAGTCAAACTCTGGGAAGGCTTTCCTGGCATCTCTAGAATGAACTGATGCCTCCCTTACATTCTACCACACCCTTTCCGGTCTTTATACATAAACTATGACCTCATTAGATTAAGTCATCAAATGTAGTTATCTCCAAAGATGGCTACTATAGCTTTTCTCTAAACATGCATGGAGCTCTTCCCAGCAGGAAGCAAAGGCTGTTTTCTTTCCCCCTGGCTATTCACTCTGAATATTCTGAACAAAATGCTCTGAATATTCTAGGACTCCCAAGCTCCAAATCCCAGGAAGCCTCTGGTTTCTCTTTCTTGAAGTCAACCTCTATCTAAAAACTCTTGACTATCTGGTATCAGACTGTGAGGAAGCCCAGGGTAGCCATGTGGAAAGGTCTGGCAGTTGACCACAGAGATGCATGATTAATGCCACTGTACACATCTCAGATTATCCAAACTGACGACTGATGTCAGAAGACAAATGTAAAGAAGAACCACCTAGCCATGTTGCATCAACACACAAAATTATGAGAAACACTAAACCAATTCTTTAAGCCTGTAAGATTTGTATGGTTTGCTAGATCTAATAGGCAAGCTTCTCAACAGCTGGCCTCTACATCACTGCACCTGGTAAAGTCAGGAAATTCATAATAAATATCTGAATGAACTGAACTGAATTTTAAGGGTATTTGGACTAGTAAACTTCAATAAACTGGTTTACTATTTTAAAAAATTTCGTGAATTTTAAATAATTTTGTGAATCAGCATCTAATTCAGACAGGAAAAGGTAAGCTGCATTTTTTTCATCCTGAAGCATCTTTGTGGAATCAATTTTAAATATGAACCCCTTATTTTTTTATATCCTGCACTGTTATTCATTGTAAAAAAGAAATTCTGAATGTTGAAATCTAAAGCCTGGGTCAATGCAATGGCTTGGTGGGGCGTGTACTTGCTGTGTGAGCCTGGTGTCCTGAGTTCTATCTACAGGGCCTGCGTGGGAGCAGGAGAGAATTGACTCCCACAGTTTGTTTTCTAGCTGCCCCATGCATATTGTAGCATATGCCCATGCCACAAATAATAATGAATAGCAATGACAATGATGAAGAAAAAGAGGAAGAGGAGGAGGAAGAGGAGAAGGAAGAAGAAGAAGAAGAAGAAGAAGAGGAGGAGGAGGAGGAGGAGGAGGAAGAGGAGGAGGAAGAGGAAGAGGAGGAAGAGGAAGAAGAGGAAGAAGAGGAAGAAGAGGAGGAGGAGGAAGAAGAGGAAGAAGAGAAGAAGAAAGGGCAATATTATTTTTCAAAACTCTAAACCTTAATGTCCTGGCTGAAGTTGTTGATGGTGCGCCAGCCTGCATTGGTCAGATGGTAGTTCACCCATCGCAGCAGCAGCTCCTCAGGAGAAAGCTTCATCAGCTCCTCCAGCTCCTCCCCTTCTTTTAGCAATGCAATCAAGGCTGAGAGGGAAACACAGAGATGTAAGCTCCTCCTTCACAGCCTTCTTGAGCTGAAATGTTTTTGATGTTCTCACCTTCATTCCTGGAAATCTCGATATCAGCAAAAAGACCAACTTTGATGATCTGCCAGAGAAGTCCCAAGACCAGGTGAGGCTTTCCTTCCTTGAGATCCTGAGCACCTATGTTGACCACGGTGCAACCAATGGCTGAGGCGGAATTCAGGGCTAGGTTCAGATTTTCCTGAATTGCCAAAAGAAATACAAGAGTGAGGAAACATTTCCAAAATCGTACACACAAAGTTATCTGTAACAACTGATTGAAAAAATTTTTCAGATTTTTAAGTATAGCCTTACACAATTAAACTCCTAGTAGTAAAACTCAATAGTTTTAACTGTCATGTATGTACACAGGGTAATGAATTTGAGATTTGTGTCTCCTCAAGCTCTTTGACTGTATAACTTCCTGGTTATGTCTGCTGTGTTCTAAAAGCACCATAAGCCCAGCATGTCCAAGACAATCGGCTTTTCGTACCATTCTCCCCCCATTTTTCTCCATCCCTTTTAAAACCACTTCTCACTGACTTCCTGTCTCAGTTGTTAGGAACAAGTTTTAATCTTGCTCCTTTCTTCCAAAAACAGAAACCCAAGCAGCGTCTTCCCTGCCCTTCCACAGGTTTATACCAATGTCACGCTCCAAATACCTCTGAAAACATGTCTTTCTCCGGTGGTTTCCTAACTAAGACCATTCTCACACTTCCTCTGTCCAACCTGTTGGCAAGAACATCCTATGCCAGATGTCCTGCAGGCACATAAACTGAGCTAGGCAACACATTTAAAAACGTTCATAGCCTTCCTATCACCACTGTTACTCACAGTCTTTCCTTCTCCCTAGTTCTCTTCTCTCATTCTCTTTGCTGTAACCACACAGGGCCTTTGGTTTTGAGTCAGTTCTCTCCTACTATGTGGGAGATCACATTCAATTAGTCAGGCTTAGCAGCAAACACCTTTACTCCTGAGCCATCTTGTTAGCCCACCTAGCTGCTTCAAAACTCTGCTCACATATACCTAATCTGCACTCTCCTCCAAATGTCCTATATCATAAAACAGCATCCCCGCACATACACAGTACTCTCCCAATTCTTCTCCTCTCTCTCTAAAATATTATATATTACTAGCCAAACAAGGTGGTACATGCCTGTAATCTAACACTTGGGAGCTAAAAGCAAGAGGAATTCAAGGTCAGCCTTGGTTACAAAGCAAGGTCAAGGCCTGATGAGCAACATGAGATATTGTCTCAGAAACCAAAGCAACAAACAAACAAAAAAAGGCAAAGCAATCTTTAGACCCACACACACAAACAAGGCAATGTGATATTAATATACTTGCTTGTTTCTTGCTATATTCCCTCCAGTTATGATTTTATTTGTTTGTTTGTTCATACTAGGGATTAAACACTGGGCCTCACTCATACTAGCCCAACAGTCTACCTCAGAATCCCATACCTCAACCCCTCTACCAGCTAAGTGTGAGCAACAGCAAGAGCTTTGAGCTGCTAGTGGCTTTCCTCAGGCACTTAGGCATGAGGCATACACCCAATAAACATTTACTGAGTAAATGGACGGATGGGGAAAGGTGGACTGGGCAACATTGTAGAGCTCTTATAGTGGAGTGTCTCAGTGGCTTCCTGTTACAAAATATGGACCTTGCTGGGCTCCATGTAAACAATTACATCTCTTGGGGATCCAGAAGAAATGATTAAAGTCAGAGATTGGGATTGTATTTGTAATAATGAATCTTCTTGCTTCTGTAGTTCTCCCCACGGCAGCAGCAGAACAAGAAGACCTTCAACATCTTTATAACCTCATAATTCACTTCAAATATGGAAGTGCTATCAGTACCTGGCAAATACTGTAAGCAAAAGCTTATAAAATATTTAATAGCTTCAGATGCTTCTAGATACCCAAAGCCAAATCAATAAAGACATATCCTCTCTGCAAATTTAGGCTTGGCCACTAACAGTTTCCTAGCTTTTCCTTCCAGAGTATAAGGAATGCTTGGATACTTGTGACTCCCCAGAAGGCACCGGCAAATGGTAAGAGCTGGGTAACAATGATTACAACAAACTTGATTTTACAATGACCCATTTCATATTTGTTGACACCACAGAGCTGTGTTCAAAAGAAGGAAGCATGGGCGCTAAATTGATCGTAATCATAAGAGCCACAAGTTTCACCACTGTTCTCAGTCTGGACACTGACCTCCACCCCACTACTGTCTACACAGCGGTGACATGTGCTGATCCTCTTGTCTCCACTGGCATGAATTAACTAGTACTCTGTCTTCATTAATATGATTTTTCTTCTTCCAGGAGTTTTTTCTGTAGGTACTGTCTAAAAGACCCATTAAAAAGATCTTTTTATGACCTAAACATCTGTCACTTCTCAGCTCAAAGGCTCCCCACTGCTTCTACACAGAGCCTCACACTGTGCTCATCTCCTTACCCAGTCTGAATCAGGATTACCACATCCCTTCCCATGTCTTAAACCAGCCTCAGAGCCTCAGATTCAGCCTTTACCTTCCTGGGTCCAAGACATGACTACGGCTTTGTAGACAGGGATCCCCTCTTATTTCAATAAGCTATAAACCCAGCTTTGTCTTATCAACAGGCTTTGGTGGCAATAGGAGGGTATCAGCTGTTAAGGTTTATTGTTTATGTTGTAGTTTTTTGTTGTTTTGCTTTGTTGATGTCTGCAATACAGGTATAGAAAATGTCTTACATATAATGTAACTGGAGAAGTTGTCATGTGTGTCCAAATAAATGGTAGTTTGCATTTGATAAAGCCAGCATTACTACTCTATAGGCTAGTAGAGAATAAGACAGCTTCTAGACATCTTAAATGGCCAGGATGATGGCTCAGTATGTGAGTTCCGAGGACTGAGCTCAGATGAGTTGACTTGGTGGTAGGAGCCCTTACCTGCTGAACCACCTTGCCAACTCTCACATCATCTTTCTGTGTATGTGTGCATGTTTATGTGGACATGTGTGTTCATGTCTATGATCAGGCATGTTTGTGCAGATACATGTATATGGAGGCCAGGGAACAACCTGAGGTGTCATTCCTTAGGTGCCATCCACTTTGATCTTGACACAGTCTCATACTGGCTTGTACATCATCAAGTAAGCAGAGCTGGCAGCCATGGAGCCTCCAGGATCTGCCTGTCTCCACTTCTTTACCACAGGACCACAAGCTCTCATCGACAAAATCAGCTGTTGAAACTGTGGATTCTGGACACTGAGCTCAGGCCCTCAGGCTTCCAAGGCAACTGCTTTACCAGTTAGCTTTCTCGTCTTTCCTAGATTAGACATTTCAGGGTCATAAAGGAGTCTTGAGGCTGGGGATTTCACTCAGTGATCGACCTGTGTTCAATCCCCAACTCTGGCAAAAACAAAAATCACAGAAGGGTCGTCCTCTTTTCTTGATCTGTCCATTTCCCTTAGTTTTATAACCACCACATCTCATTATCCTCATTCAGCTTTCTGTAGCGTGGCATCACATGACCCTACTGTCATAAGGTGGGAAATGGTATGCCACAATCTTGTCTTGTATAGCAAATCACAAGTTTCATAGGAACTAATAGTGGGTTAGTTTATTGATGTTGGTCTCGGTGTTACCCAGACAACCCTTAAACCTCTCCTCTCCTTGCCACACACTCCAGTAGGCACCAGCATCACAACAGTAATTTTCTAGAATATATCGTCTGCTCTGGACTCTAAAATCTTAAACTACCAAGACAGAGTTAACACCCATGGTAATGCTTTCTCAAAATCCCCCGTTTTCTCATTTTACATCAACACTCTCACGCATCCTAAAGGTTCGGACTAATAATCACATAGGAAAAATGTCTCTAGAAACAAAACTGTATGATATTTAGCCCCCCAGCTCCATCCTGTAGCTACTGTGAATTAATAACAAGATATTTTATGTTATTTAATGTACTCCACACAAGCGTTAAAGGAAGTCTAACAGTTTGTAAACAGTAAGTTTATAAAAACCACAGGAAATGCTGGATTCCATGTTCAGTACCATAAGCACTTATGACCTGTGTATTTCTAAAATGGAAGGCAGATGTAAACACTTTCAGTATTCACACTCATTTACTGAAAAGCTTATCACAAAATTTGAGAGAAAATATTCTTTAAGTGACTGTGTTAGAAACGGTCTTTGACAACGGTACTTCTACTGGGTGGACACAACATCACTGGCCAGTTATCAAGGAAGAGGCAAGAAAGTCTTGTGTTTAGCACCAGGTTTTCCATTTCTGAAGGACGACAATAAAGAGGAATACCTTTTCCCAGTTCAAAAACAGTCCTGCATCACTGTCTAAGGTCATAGTTTCCTTTAGAAGAAAGGTAGTATAATTTTAGCAAAATTAAGAATTGCATATTCTTGATCTCATAGTATATACCTTATAAAATTTCTGGGAAGAGTCAGGGAATAATTCACATAACTGTTTAGTTGTTTGGTTTTCACTCGGGGTCTCTCTGTATGTCCCTGGTGGACCTGAAACTCACAGAGAGTCACTGTCTCTGCTTCCTGAGTGCTGGGATTAAGAGTGTGTACCACCATGCTCAGTTCACACATGTTTTAAAATACTTGGTGAATATTGTTACACATTTGTTTAACAGGTATAAAAGGGAAAATTGGGGACTATAAACCAAGACGATGGTGAGCCTCTAAAGAAAGATTAGCACAGAAAGAATAAACACTTTGTGAACTAGTGAAACATGACCTAACTGCATGGTGCTCTCTGACCCACAACTCTTTACTGGGATAGCCTGCCACGTGCCCTGTGGGAAAGGAAAAGAAGGAGGGCAAAGACAAAGGAGGCAGTCAGTACAATGTAAAGAAGAAGACAGGAGGATGGAAGGAGAAGGAGAGGAGAGGGAGGGAAGGAGAGAAGAAAAGGAGGAAGACAGGAGAACGGATGGACACTGGCACCCAAAGACCATCACTAAAATAACAACTGCAACATAAATTAGTACTATTACCTTTAATAAAGAAATGTATCCAAAGTACTTAAAATCTTAATTTATTCTACTATAAAATGTAGTTCTGTTTCAATTTGAAACACTGAAGTTGTTTTCCCATTTTTTAAAATGACAACTTATGTTTAAATCTCCAACACCACTAGAGAGTTTTGAGTGCGGTCACATTACCAGCAAGAGGCAGGTACTCACCGACACTGTGAATGGAGTGAGCTTCTTCTTATTGATCGCTCTTTCGTCAATTGTATCTGGTTCAGATAAGTTGATCATTTTGCTGAAGAGAAAACAGGAACCATTTAGCTGCAATTTTCTAGAAATGCTTTTAATTCACCGTGGTAAGCAGTCAGATGGGTGACTTTTGAAAAGAATAGCCTTTCCATCTTACTGAGCTGCTCCTCACGTTGGGAGCTTCATTAGAAAACCTAAGACAGCTGTCTGTCTGAGCACATCACAGCTCTCTATGGTAGCCCGCCTCCACTTCCTGCATCTGAGCCTTCACTGTTTCCTCAGATGGTCACTGACATTAGCTACCTGAAACAAATCCTGAAATAGCTGACTTCCATGGAAGTAACACACTACGAATTGTGTGTTGTCTCAGGAGGTAAAGGAACAAACACTTTGGTTGAAGACTTCAATAATTTAGTCATTTCAGCCTGGTCTACATATAGAGTTCCAGGACAGCCAGAGCTACATGAAGAAACTCTGTCTTGAAAAATCAAAAGGGAAAAAATGTAGACATTTCAAAAAGAAAAAAAAATATGGATTTTGTCTTAATGTTTCAGAATATATTTTATCTTTGGAAACTAAAATAAGAAAGTAGTTTTGACTCATAGTCAGAAATTCTCTAAAAGCTGGAGGAAGAGATGAAAATTATAAATGGAGACCAAGGTATATTTTCCTATACTTATGGGTAGGTTCAGGGATTTTGTTTCCTTTTTAAATAAATACGCAAAAAGAAAAAACAACCTGGAAGACAATGTGCCAGGTACTGAATTAGTCACAGGTCCCATAAGTATTTGTGACATACATTTTCTACTTTGTAATTGTACTATAAGGATTTTTTTTTAATTAAAAAAAAATAGCCGGGCAGTGATGGTGCACACCTTTAATCCCAGCACTTGGGAGGCAGAGACAGGCAGATTTTTGAGTTCGAGGCCAGCCTGGTCTACAGAGTAAGTTCCAGGACAGCCAGGGCTACACAGAGAAACCCTGTCTCAAAAAAACAAAACAAAACAAAACAAAACAAACAACAACAACAAAAAAAAGACAGTTGCATTGTATAAAGATGTGTGCTGGAACTTGGTGCTGGAGAGATGGTTCAGCAGTTAAGAACATTTCTTGGACTTGAAGGGGACCAGAGTTCAGTTCCAGGCACCCACAAGGTGGCTCACAAGCATCTGAAACTGCAGTTGGAGGGATATGATACCCTCTTTTGACCTTGACAGGCATCAAGCACGGGTGCCGAACATACAGATGCAAGCAAAACACACAAAAGAAAACAAAGAAGTTGAATTTAAAGTGTTTTTTAAAAAGAAGTGTGTGACCACACACCTGTGGTAAACATGATAAGGATAGATGCACTACCTTCTACAGCGCAGTGAGAAACAGACAGCAAAGAGCCGAAGCCAGAATGAAACACTGCTTCATTTGGGTCTAATGAAGATGTGTCTTCCTTCTATGTCCCCCACCCCAATGCTCACACCCCAGTCAGCACTCTCTTATGGAGAGGTGAAAAGAAAAACCATGTCAACATTTTACAATGCAGTAAAGGATTCAGAAACTCTATGGCATTATTATCGTAACATACAAAAGGCACCACAAAATATTTTATCATGGGAAATGTTGAAAAGCACACAGCACTTAAATGTCTGGACAATCATGACTAACTCATTCTCTGGTTTGCAGTGTCCAGGGAACACCCATCACTGGGACAGTAAGAATGCACGGCTCCTGTGTTCAGCTCACCAAAGAAGGATGCCATCTGCAAGCGATTTGAAAAGGCTGCCATCGTTGGGGTTCATGGGTAGAAGGTGGCTACAGTCTGCATCATTCTCTAGAGCTTTGTTTATCCAGTTAACAAAAGCCACTTTTTCTTCCTCTGAAAACAGAAAGTCTCAGTAGGCAAGCTTCATTCACACCATCTATCACACTAACAAGAACATACTTGCTCGTTTCTATTAAGGGACAGTGAGCAACACTGATATTCAGTCAAGGACTTCAGGAGGGAGAAAGGGGATTCACTGCGTGGCAGACAGAAGGAAGGCATGCATCTTACGTTATTACAAAATGCATTTGGTTTGATGTTAAAATGTTCCCAAATGTAAACTGCTTCTAAAATCACCTAGAAACATAGCACAAGAGGCCAATTATACACACCTACATAAAGATTGTTTAAATCAGAGGAAAAGGTAAGAAAGAAATCAATGGAAATAAACTATTACCTAAGGGGGATATAACTGCTGTGATCTGGGGTTTATAAAAGAAGTATTGAGATTTAAGGCTGGGAAGGAGGTGGCCAGCTGGAGTGGGAGAAGTCCAAATACATTATAAATGTGCATAAAAAGATCACAATGAAACCCAATAGTGAATATAGTTAACGTATACAAAAAATAATAGACATACAAGTGCATGCATGAGTTGATTGTTTCCAGAGGTGGCTCTTGCCTATCACACACAAGCCTTTCAAGAGAGAGTTAATGCTACTTTGGGTTTCAAAAGAAGCAAACTACCCAGGGATCCAATCAGATCAGGCACATCAGGTGACAAATCCTCTACACACTTGGTGGCCTGATCAAAACCGGAATCAAGTATCCCCACTCTTGGAAAATAGAAGGGACAAAATCCTTACAGTAAGCGAGAATCTCCCCATTTTTAGATCATCTCTACAAGTCAAGCATGTCACCACGGTGAGAAAGTCACTCAAAAAAGTGGTGACTAAGGCTGGGGTACAGCTAGGATACAGCACTCCCCAAGTGTGCCTGAGGCCCTAGATTTAATCCTCAGAGATCACGCCCCAAAATCCTTTACAAATGGTTCAGACATCATAATGAAACCCATCAGAGTGGAAACACAAACAGCGTCTGTTTTGTTTTTGATGACTTGGTTGACATACAGTGGGAGCATGAACAGAAGCATTCGGTAATGCTGTCATTTTTCGAGTTTAGCAGAGCTGATCTCGAGATATATTTAAATCTGATATCACAGTATAATTAAGTCTGCAGTTTTTCTCACCCTCCACTGTATATAAAATAATGGTATGAATCACAACGGCAGCTTAAACTGGATGACATTTATGAAACGCATCAATGATTGACAGGCTAGAGTCGGAGAGGAGATACCTGAATAAGAATGCTGGGTGCCCTCACTGGAGATGGATGACGTTCCCCCAATAGCAGTGATCCCTTCCCTTTTGTTAATTATTTTTCGGAATGTTTTGCTGATATCTTTGCTTTTTAACTCTTGCATCAGCTAGAATGGAATAGAAGTTAAAATTGAGACATTCTAGTGGCATGAAGATTAGCCAATGTTTGCATTTATCTGAAATGACACAAATGTAAGCATGAATTGGGTGCTCTCATACTTAACACCTGTACAAACAGACAACTCTGCTATTTCACTGATCACACAAAATGGACTAATGTCTGTAGCCCGACGACTAGACGACATTACAGCTGAACTGAAACTGAACACGCTGAAGACGTACAGCTAAAGTCTTTAATACTATAGCCCATGAGATCATGTAAAATAATGATAGTAAAATGCTTCAGTGAAAGCAAACTGCTGCATGAACATCCCCAGAACAAACAGATGCTCAAGTAAATAAGTCAGCATTTGTCGGATTGTCTAGAGGCTTACAAAGCCCCCCCCCCCCCCAGTGATTCCTTGAGCTCCACAGAGAGCAGCAAAGCCAAATGAAGTAACAATTTCTACACAGAACAGCAGAGATGACTCTTTTATGATCTAATCAGACTACCTCTTCCTACTTCAGTGACCTCATGGTGGTCAGAATAAAAAAAAAAAATCCTACACAGCCCCACAAGACCTGGTTCCTTCTCCAGCTGCACTGCTCATCCCCTCGGCTCCTCCCATATGAATCTTCTTTCAGATTGCTTGGGAGAGCCAGCGTCTCCAGTGCCACAGGGTCCCGGACACACTGCCACTTCTAACTGCTTCTCATACTATTTGCCCTTTCCTATCTAACTTCTTTCTTCCCAGGTCTTCACATCTTCACAGATGGAGGCGACTTCCCCGAGTCCCCAGCCCCAGCTTCTCCCCTTCAAGCTCAGCTCCAACCCTGATCCTAAACGCTCCTGGGGCCTGTGTTGTTCTACCACAGCCGCCACCACAGTTGGCGTTTCTAGCCGCTTGTGTGACTGTGCCTTTCCTGCCATATGGACATGCCATAAAAGCAAGGCCACACCCCTTTCTGCGCATCACATTGTTCACACCGCCCAGAGCTCAAATATTTACTTAATAGATAAAGAATACAAAACTAGAAAACTTACATCTTACTTATTCAATTATACTAATGATCAATAATATTCAACTTAAGCATAGTTATTCTAGGGCCTGAATGACTGTTATCAGAACTTGACTTCCATTCAATATTCTCCTTTGTTGTATGATTTGTGAAAATTATTTCCACGATAATATTTGTTATTAACATCATCACCATAATTTTGAGAGCAGTGGTTTGTTTGGCCTCTGCAACCAGGTCATACCAAATCTAACAAAGTCATTATTGAGAGCCTACTTGTAACAAATGATTAATAACTAGAAATGTATTGGATTACTCACCGACACGAACTCCTCAAAACTGATTTTACCATCTTTGTTGTTGTCAGCAACTACTAAAATTTTCTCCACAATCTCGCGCACCTTGTACCCAGGAAGGGGAAGGCTTGCCTCCTTAAATAGGTCCTGAAGTTCATAGTCACTTACATACCCGCTGTTGTCAATATCTGTAAAGATACATGGTAAACTGTCAAATGAAGGAAAGGCAGAACTCTAAACTATAAGTGGGAGGAGTCTTTACTCTGGCAGTTCTCAACCTGTGGGTCTTGACCCCTTCAGGGTTTGAAAGACCCCTTTCATAGGGCACACCCGGGACCATCAGAAAATACAGATAGTTACATTATGATTCATAACAGTAGCCAAGTTACAGTTATAAAGTAGGCAAAAACAATTTCATGGTTAGAGGTCACCACACCATGAGGAACTATATTGAAGGGTTCCAGAGTTAGGAAGGTTGAGAACCAGTACTTTATTCCTATATCTGAATGATACAGGGTGTGTGGGCACTAGTTACTTCTCTGTTGCTATAATAAACACCATAACCAAGACAACTTACAGAACAAGGAGCTTATCTGGACTGATAGTTCCAGGAAGCTAAGAGTCCATCAAAGCAGGAACAAGAGGTCAAGGGCTCACATACCGAACCACAAGCATGAAACAGAGAGTGAACTAAAAATGACCTGACTCATTAACTCTCAAAGCCCACCCCTAGCAATGTAAGTCATCTAGCAAACCCACACCTCCTAAACCTTCCCAAACAGTGTCACCAACTGGGTACCAAGTATTCAAATGCCAGAGACCATGGAGATATCTCGTTAAAATAATCATACTGTATAATACACTTAATTAAAATATTCATGCCTAAATCGAGTTCATTTCACAGATTTAAAGCCCATGTATATATTTTAAGTGTATGGTATAGATAGAGCTCTGACAAAAATCTAAGTTTCAGAGAAATAAGCCTTGGGGAGTGTCAGATATATAAGAGAAAAATATCAGCAAAGGTCGAGATGGAATAACCATCCAGACTTTATGCTGATAAAATTTATAAAATGGGGGCCAAAAAAGTTGTCTCAGTGGCTAAGAACACTTGTTCTTGCAGATGACTGGGGTTCAATTCCCAGCACCCACATGGTAGCTCACAATTATCTGTAACTCCAGTTCTAGGAGATCTCATGCCCTCTTCTGACTTTCAGGGACACCAGGCATGCATCTGGTGCTTATACATACATACAGGCAAAACACTCACAAACATAAGATAAGTAAATCTAAAAGAAAGTTTTTTTAGCCTGGCCATAGTGCATGTCTTTAGCCCCAGCACTCTGGAAGCAGAAGAAGGAGAATCTCTTGAGTTCAAGGCCATCCTGGTCTACAAATTGAGTTCTAGGACAGCCACACCTACACAGAGAGACCCTGTCTTAAAAAACCAAATGTGTGCATGTGTGTGTATGTGTGTGTGTGAGTGTGTATGCCTCAACTCCCACAATGCTTACATAATATCTATCTGCTGCATATAAAACACATGTAATTATTTTTCTCTGGTGGCAGTTTACTTGTTGAAAATTTATTGCATGTATGTATTTCTCATACTGTTGTATATGTTTAATCATGTTTGATAACATTTTGGAATTAGGTGTTAAGGAAATTTCACCCCCATATTTGGACTTCTGGAAAAACACTTCTAAATGTTTTCATGTTATCACTAATGGCCTTGGGCAGGTGGCCAGGTTCCCTAGAGACTGGGAGCACCTCTGGACTCCAAACAAAGACAGCACAAAACAATTCTGCTTAGTTGGCAACAGATCAAGCTGCCGTCTTGAGTGTTCTGGCGACGGCATGGAGTAGTCAGCTCACATAGAATCTTATGAGGGCTGATTTTCAGAGTCCAGAATGCCACCATTATACCAGAGAACCATATATGTGAAGCTCCATCTTTATGTCACCTTGACTAGATTTAGAACTGGGAACACAGCTCTGGGTGTGCCTCGGAGGGTGTTTCCTCAAAGGTTTAACTGAGAAGGGAAGACCCATCCCAGCCATGGCCAGCACCTCCCCAGAAGTGGAGGTCCCAGCTAAATGAGAGAAGAATGTAAGCTGACTTCCAGCGAGCACACATCCATTTACACCCCTACTTCCTGTTTGATTTTCACTTCTTGCACTTCTCTTCTCCTCTGTAGCATTCTCTCCTCTCTTGTTCCGTTTGTCTTCTGATTTTCCCTCATCCAGTCCCCTTTCCCTTAGATCATTAATTTACAATTTCCACATCTAATTAATATATTAACTTTATCCAACGCTCCACATTAGTTTTGCCACCTTCTATCTTGTTTCTCACTGATGCACTGGTGGGCTGGCTCTAACTGCATTTCTGTCCCTTATATTGCTTGCTGTGGTTTTGATGTTAAAGCAGTTTGCTTTCTCTGGCTGATACTAGAGCATTATCATGAGCCCTCAGGAATAGGATGCTCAGTAAAAACATCCCCAAATAAAAAGGAGAAGAGATATTCAACCCAACAGACATGTCATAGCAACAAAGAAACATTTAAAAAAAAAATAGGCAAGATAACATGGTGTCTCCAAAAGATCCTAACTCCTCAACTACGGAAGCTGAAGTGGGGATGATTAATGTTGAATGAAAATCTCCCAAGTTTACTAGTAAAGAAAATGGTCAATGACCTCAAATAGGATTACAAACAAGTAGGGGAAGGAAAAAAAGAAGGGAGGGAGGAAGGGGAGGAGAGAGGGAAGATGGTAGGGAGAGAGAGAAAAAAGAAAGGAAGGAAGGAAAAAGGAAAAGAGGAAAAGAGAAAAGAAGGAAGGAAATCAATCTAGAACATAAAGAAACACCCCAGCAACACCGAGGGCAAGTCTGTGAAGTATGAGTAAAGCACCAATATGTATGAAAAGCAACAAAGAAAGAAAGTCATAGGGGAATGCCAGGGCTAGAAGGATGGGTGGGTGAGGGAGCACCCTCATAGAGGCAGGGGGAGGGGAGATGGGATAGGGTAGTTTCCAGAGGGAAGACGTGGAAAGGGGATAGCATTTGAAATGTAAATAAAGAAAATATCCAATAAAAGGAAAAAAGAAAGAAAAGAAAGTCAGCAAAAATATTAAGGGTTGGGAGGGCACTAAATGAACAGAGATTTTAAAAATTGAAAAGTTTATGAACCAAATAAAAATGCAGTGGAAAACACCCATTGGCAAAAGAAAGAAAACCAGGAATAGATAATGAGGTGGATAAAGTACTACAGTCAAACATTAACAAATCCAGAGAGGGAGCGAGGATGGCCATATGTTGAAGAACTCTGAGATAAGATCAAAAGAGTAAACCTAATAATCCACAGAGTAGAAACTCAGTTAAAGATTAAAGAAAAAATCTATCAACAAAACTGTAACTAGCAGTTCCCCAAGTCTATAGAAAGAAATGGACATCTAATCACAAGAGACATTGAGAACCCCCAAAGAAGCATGACGATAGAAAAATGTCTCCTTAATATATTCAGCCAAGATGTTAACAAGAAAATATTAAAATCTGTAAGAAAAACGTAACTCATCTATAAAAAATACATCAGAAAAACATGAGATTTCTTACTCTACCCCTAAAAACCAGAAATCATAAAATGCCATCATGTTTCAAATCTTTAAAGTAAATCACTGCCAACTAAGAATGCTATCTATCTCCAGCAGAGCTGTCGATCAATGAAAACTGATGCAGAAATAAGGACCTTTCAAGACAGGCACAGACTAAGACAGTTCACTGACCACCAAGCCAGCAGTGCAGAAAATGCTTAAAGGGATACTGTGCAAAGAGAGAAGAGGAGCCTGGTGGTGGTGCACACCTTTAATCCCAGCACTCGGAGGCAGAGGCAGTGGATCCAAGTTCACAGCCAGCCTGGTCTACAGAGTGAGTGCCAGGACAGCCAGAGCTACTCTGTCTTGAAAAAACAACAAATGAGAGAGAAGGAGTGAGGAGGGCAGAGCACAGAAAGAGGAACGTGATGAGAGCGATGGGTACAAAGGAGAGCTAGGAAGGACTCTGCCGAGCCCAGCACAGTGAGCCAGGAATCCCTAATAGTAATCGGTCAGAGAGAGAGAGAGAGAGAGAGAGAGAGAGAGAGAGAGAGAGAGAGAGAGAGAGAGAGAGAGAGAGAGAGAGAGACTGAGACCAAATACATAAATCTAATCAAGACCTCTATAATGAAAAATTTGAAACAATCAAGAATTAGTCTGAAGACATGAGATGGTGGAAAGACCTCTCATGCTTATGGGTGGCAGAATTAATATAAAAACGACTGAATTACTAAGAAACAGTCTTCGTATTCAATGCAACCTCTATCAAAAATCCAATGACACTCTTCATAGTACCACAAAACAACAATCTTAAAACTCATATAGAAACACAAAACACTCTTAATGACCAAATCAATCCTAAAGAGAAGGAGCAGTGCTGGATGCCTTCAATATCTTACATCAAACTACACTACAGAGCCACAGTAACCAAAACGAGTACTGGCCCAAAAGCCAACAAACCGACTAATGAAATGGAATACAGGTCCCAGAAGTAAACTCACACACTGATAGCTGCCCAGACTTTGACCTTAGACTGAAATCATTAGACAGAGACACAAGTAAAATATCTTGAGATAGGCAAAGGGCTTGAACATACATTTCTCTAGAGAAAACATACCAGTCGCCGTAAGAAATTTGTTCAACCTCTGTACTTGTTTGGGAAACACAAAACTGTAAGATTCTACTTGTAACTTGTAGGGGTGGCTATTACAAAGCAAACTACAGCAACAGAGCAGGCAGTGGTGAGTAAGGACAGGCAGAAATGAGAACAACTGTACCATGTTGGTGGGGCTAGAAAGGAACACCTCCACATTGAAAAGGAGTCAGCTGTACCCCAGAAATCAAATGTGGACGCAAGAGGACCCTGTAAGTCCACATCTGGAGCACACCCAGAACTGATGATGGAATTCAAGCAGTTATCTGTGCTGTGTCCACAACAACAGGATTCTAACAACCAGGAACCCAGAAGGCTATCGATGAAAGCACAGGCAAGACAATAAACACAAATAGTCAAAGAACAAGCAAGGCATTAAACACAATTATGTGAATACTCCAGTGATCACTGTTTCTAAGGGCTTATCAGGATGACCAAAGTATCTGAGCCTACTTCCCTGTCCTAGCTCAGTCATTTTCAAGTCTGAAGCCTACTTCCTTGTTCTAGCCTAAAATTTAGATTCCTGCTTGTTCTTTGAGTATTTGCATCTATTGTATTGCTAGATCCTCAACCTAGAACTGACCTTAATACATGCATGTAATCAAAATGGTATAAAAGCAAAAAGGAGGAGGGGGGATGGGATAGGGGTTTCTAGGAAGGGGAAATGGGGAAAGGGGATGACATCTAAAATGTAAATAAATAAAATATCCAATAAAAAAAGGGAAAAAAAAAGATGTGCTGTAAGAGCAAAGGATTCTCTATTAAATATTGTTAAATATAAAAAATGAGTATCTGTATATACTTATTTGTTTATTTTTTAAAAATCAAAACATGACAAAATAAATTATATTAAGATAAAAAAAAAAGAAAAAAAGAAAGCACAGATGAGCAAAAGGCTGTTGTTATGCACACAATAGAATACTATTCAGGCTTTAAAAGGGAAGGCAGTTGTGACGCACGCTACATCATAAAGGCATCGGTCCATGCTAAGTGACAAGGTAGTCACAAAACCACAGCTACTTGATGATTCCACTTGTGCAAGGTACATACAAGAGAAGATTCAGCCACAAAGGACAATGGTGGCTTCCAGGGGCAGGGGAAGAGGGACCTGGGAGCAGCTGTTTAACAAATGTGGAGTTGTAGTGTGACAAGACGAAGGAGACTTGTGGAAGAGGACTATGGCCCTGAGTAACGAGAATGGACTTGCTCCCAGTCAACTGGACTCTCGAGACAAGCAACAAGCTCTGGTATATTTTAACCTGGTTTTAAAAAGAAAACAGGGCAGACATATTTTTAACTGCCCACTTTACCCAGTGACCTCAAAATACCCACTCCAGTACATGATGGGTATCTTCTGCCTCTGGGAGAGTTGTTTGTGTTTCCTGAGCTCAAGAATCCCCATTTCTCTTGTAAAAAGTCAGCAAGTCCACATTCTGCCAGTGTTAGTGGCTCCCTCACAGAGCAAACGATCTTGCTGTCAAAATTATTCCATCAGTAGACAGTCTGTTCAAAATACCATTAATAAAATATAGCAAGATTATGTTTCCGTGAGTCAGAAAGATTAAAGTTGGCACGCTCAACAAAGAAAACAGATTACTAACTCATTTCACTGAGACCCAGGAGGGGTCTCTTTCATTACAGGGCACCTGTACAGTGACTACAGCGCCGAGCTGGCAGAACCACTTTTATTACCTGGTTTGAAGTGCCTAAAATAAAAGAGAACATTTCAATAACTGCCCAGTTCTTGGCTTGGAAAAAATGCCGAGCACTGCAGACAATATTCTAAAACGTGTATTGCTAATGGCTTTCTGCAAATCGTGCCATAGTCACGTGATGTTACAGTGGCAAACGAGAACACTTCCACTCCCCACTCCAGGCAGAAGAGGAAGGCCTAGAGAGATTTATAAGTGCTTATTTACACACGGATGATTCGTGGGTTGCCGTTAAAAGACAAGACAAGCTATATTTTTAAAAACAATAATAATTAATAATAATTATTATTATCATCATCACACTTTAAGGTTATCCCTGTGGGAGTTTTAGTCATTGCTCAGGAGGCTGGTGAGACGCCCATGAGTGAGACCATCCATAGTCATATCCTCTCTGTTCTACCATCTCGTTTTCCAAGCAGCAGTTTATTACCCAAGAACTCTGCTGGGGAAAGGGGAAAGAGGTGAGTTTGAGGCCTAGTGTCTACCCGCTGAGCTCAGCTTTCAGAGTTCACTTTCTATCCACATACATTTACAAACTAAAGTAAAGGAAGGGAGGGAGAGAGGGAGAGATGGAAGGAGGGGAGAAAGAAAGGAAGGAAGGAAGGAAGGAAAGAAGGAAGGAAGGGAGGGAGGGAGGGAGGGAGGGAGGGGGGGGAGGGAGGGAGGGAGGGAGGGAGGGAGGGAAGGAGGGGGGTATCCTCATTCTCCTTGATTACAGAAGTTTTTAAACAAGAACATGTGAAACTGATTTGACAAACAGTGAGGAAAATGTTTTAGAGGAGGAAAGTACAAAGCTCCTTAGCTGATTATGTCAAACTGAAACACGGGATGACAGAGAACGAAAGGAAAAAAAAAAAAGGAGAAACACAGGCTTTGAAAATATTAGCTTTTCGGATGCTGATAAGAGCCTGATATGGATGTCTCCTCAGAGGCCTTCAAGAGTCTGACATTCAGAGGCAGATGCTCACAACTAGCCATTGAACTGATCATGGGGTTCTCAATGGAGGAGTTAGAGTGAGGACTGAAGGAGCTGAAAGGGTTTGTGGCACCATGAGGAGAGCAACAATACCAACCAACCACAGCTCCCAGGGTCCTAACCACCAGCCTGGGAGCACTTAGGGAGGGATCCAGGGCTTCAGCTGAATATGTAAGAGTGGAGGGCCCTGCTGGGCATAGGTGGAAGATGAGATCCTTGACCTCATGAAGGCTGGACGCCCCAGGGGGTGGGAATTTTGAGGGTGGGGAAGTGGGAGTGGGGGTGTAGGTGGGGGTTACATCCACGGAGAAGAAGGAGGAGGGGTAAGGGGATGGGGGTTTCCCGGGTGGGTGGGGGATGGGGTAAGGGGACAACATATGAAATGTAAATAAAAAAAAGAAAATATTAGCTTTTTTAAAAAAATGTATATGAGGAAGAAGGAGACATATAGCCTTTAAAAACAAAATTATATTTTTAAAGGTTGTGTACTGAGTCAGAAAGTACTTCTGTTAGTGACTAAGGCATGAGACAGAGTTTAGTTTATACACAAGGAAGTGGTTCTATATTTTCTTTTCTGTAACGAGCATACCATGCAAAGTGCTTTCAGTTACACTGTCATTCATTAACCTGGAATATCCTCTATGCGTGATGACCAAGAACTAAAGTCCAATTCACCTAGAAATGCCAGCTTGTTGTTAGCTTATCTTTCAGAAAGAATTAAGTGAAACCTGGGTAGAAAAAGAAAGGGAATGCCCTGAGGAGAGCTGGGAGGCAGCAGGAGACAGGATACTGCCCCATCCCTGAAGCCTGGCAGCAAGCAGAACCAGCACCACAGCTCCCTCAACCTTACCTATTTTATTAAATGCTTCTTGTAGCTCTTCAAGCTCCTCCCGAGAAATGGTGGTGGTACTGTTTTCCATCTTTAGACCGGAAAGGCTACTTCAGGTCTTTATATCTAGAAAGAACATATTACAAAAAGAATATTAGCTCCCGTGAAATATTTGGTAATGTATGTAAGGCACACAGAAAGCACAGTCTCTGCAAGAAGTCATCTAGAAGGTCTGACTGACAAGGAACAAACAGTAGGTCACCTGGTGACACATTCAGATCTAGTCAGGAAACAATAACAGACTCAGCACGGGGCGGGGGTTGGGGGGCTTGGTTTCCACACCCTGTGCTTCTATGGGACCTGAACTTCTCAACAGTTCATATGATTTTCATTTGTATTTGAGCTGACTATTTCAGTTTAGGGGAAGCATAGCATTTGCACATATAAAGGACAAAGAAAGTAAACTTAATGACATGCACAATAGCCACAAAAAATTAGCATCTGCTCATGCAGAGATGAATTTATGCCTGAAAGATTCACCTTCAAAATAATCCAACCATAGTCACATTCTTCTCCTTTCCCTGTGAAAGTTCACTCCAGATTACTGGAGCCCTTCTCAGAACAGAGAAGGCATACTAAAAGGGGTTGGGGGAAATAAAAAATTAGGCTATGAGTAAAAAGCGGACTAAGTGTTTAAGAGCATTAGCTGTTCTTTCAGAGGCTCTAAGTTCAATTCTCAGCACCCACATCAAGTGGCTCACATCTGCCTGTAACTACAGTTCCAGGGAATCTAACACCCCCTACTGACCACTGCAAGTACTGCACACATATAGTTCACATACAAACAAGCAGGGGCACACATATAAATAAAAATGAAAACAATGTTGTTGCTTGTATAAAATACACACAGAAATTTTAAATACATTCATCTTACTGTTCATAAATACTACCTAATATCTTTATGTCTTCTCAGACCCACTTTTTAAACAAAGGCACCTCTGGGGGAGTAGTTAAAATGTGCTTGTATTTAGTATTAATGCATTACTAGTATGCTTTCATGTTACTTATCAATAAAATATTTAATGGCCTCATATTACTATCTCATAATTTACATTGTGAATTCCTCATGGTTTCCAATTCTTATGCACACACAATGCTTCAAAAGACATCTTTGTTCCTATCCATGTTTGTTTCTGTATGATAAAAAAAATCTAAACATGTATGTTACTTACATGTTTAAGACTTCTGACGTATAACAGCTCAACCTTTTTGTTTTGTTTTGGAGACAAGGTCTTACTACGTAGCCCAGAAGTCAAGATACTCCTGCTCCCTCCTCCTAACTGTTGAGATTATAGGCATACACTACCACACCCAGCTCAACTCCTATTCTTAAGTGACTTAGTGATTTTTATATTTAGCATAGAAGATGAATACAAATTATATTATGTTTCTTTCATGTATATCTAGTTATACAAGACAGTTAATATGTACCACAGAATATAAGCAGATACTTGTGTCCTATAAGAGAATTGGGACTGAAGCTAAGTGAGAAACCCATTTTCCACTGCTTTTATATTTATATATAACTTCATGTCTATGAGCTGCAACTTCCCCAAATATTCACAAAATCACACCAATTATCAAGATCACTTATTCACTTAAATTATCATGCCAATTTAATATGTCAAATCATATGAAACATTCAAAGCGTGATATGATCTGAGCACACAGCCTGCCTCAGCTGCACATGCACTAAACTGGAGTGATCTACATATCAACTTCTAATAATCTTTGATATTCTCGCAAAATGATAGATTTCTATGGCTTACATTTTTTTCTAGAGATTAGTCCTAATTTAATACAATTAAATAGGTTTTTTAAATAGTATATTGCCCACTATTTAACCTTGCACTTTTTTGTTTTGTTTTACAAATACTAAAAGTGGCTTAAATTTATCAATGAAAAAGATAATGGTCCAATTGAGTCAGCCTATTGACTCAGTTCCTTACATCCTACTATTAAGCATTTATTTTATTAAGTTCCCACTTTTATAAGCTTTTCTACAGTTACAACTTTTTTTTTTTTTTGAGGCAGTGTTTCTCTGTGTATCCCTGGCTGTCCTAGATAATTCATTATGTAGACCAGGCCTTGAACGCAGAGATCCATTCATAAGCCTCTGCCTCCTGAGTGCTAGGATTAAAGGTGTGTACCACTAGGCCTGACAGTTATGACTCTTTATAGGTACATTTATGTCGTGTTGAAATTAATTACCAGGATATCTTGCATAACTTCCTAATTTTTCAAACTACTATTCCAGTGGTAAATCAGTCCAGTCTTGGTCATCCTGCATGCCTTATTCAAAATGATCTCTACCACTTGCCTAGAGTTTTAAAGGGTGCAAATTAACTATACTGATGACTTGGCATTGGGAATGGTAAATAAAAAGCTGGGGCTCCATGCTTAGTCATACCTATTTGATTATATGTAATTTGTTAATTATATATAATAATTTTATTTTTCCACAATCAAGCAAAGTATTAGCATGTAATATATTAGAAATCATTTTACCCATAGGTGATTCTTATTTTTTTTTTTGCCTTTATATCTAACAAGTATAAAAGATGTTGCTTTACGTCTTTCAGTATTCCAATGAAACAAACATAGAGTGAACTTTAAGATATACATTTGAAGTGTGACAAGCTAAGATAGGGTCAGGCTGATCTCAAACTCAAAAATTCCTCTGTTTCTGCCCTGGGATTGCAGTTGTTCATGTCTACAACTACCTGAAAATATAATCTCTTATATGTGCCTATATGCACATACAAGCATTTGCTCATATATGTATAGGCTTGTATGTTGTGTGTGTAATTATGTGTGCTTTTGCATGTGGAGGCCAGAGGTCAATATGACGTGACATCCTAGTCACTCTCCATGTTAGTTCTGAGACAAAGTCTCTCCCTGAACCTAGAACTCACTCATTCAGCTATCCTGATTGAGAGGAATACTCAGGGACCTGTCTGTCTCTGACCCTCCAGTGTTAGGATTACAGATGCTCTTCCCTAGACCCAGCTTTTTATGTGGCTGTTGGGATCAGAACTCAGGTCCATACACTTGCATGGAAAGCACTTTACCAATACAGCCTTCTCCAGAGCCAGAGATGGCTCAGAGGGTAAGCTCTTAATTCAATCCATGGAAGGCATATTAGTAAAAACCTGATGTGCTTCTATGGTAAGAAAGGAGGCTGAGACAAAAAGATCTTGCTAGAAACTCTTGACCTGGTTAGCTGAACAGCAGAAACAAAAGACCTTGCTTCAACAAGATGGAAGGCAAGAATCTCAACTCTCAAAAGCTGTCCTCTGGCTCCACATGCACACAACCTCACATGTGCACCACCATACACATACATACATACACACATACATACATACATACATACACACATACATACACATACACACACATACATACACACATACATACACACAGATACACACCTACATACACACACATACACACATACATATACACATACATACACATATACATACATACATACACACATACATACACATACATACATATATACATACACACATATACATGCATACACATACACACATACATACAGACATACATACACACACATACACACATACATACACACATACATACATACACACATACATGCACACACACATACACACATACATGCACACACATATACATACATATACACATACACATACATACATACATATATACACACATACATACATACATACATACACACATACATACACACATACATGCATACACACACACATACATACATATGCACACATGTGTGCATGCAAACACACACATATGTAAACAATAACTAATGGAAAAAGGAAGCCATGAATTTGAAAGAGATCAAGGAGGGGTATATGGTAGACTTTGTATAGAAAAAAGGGAAGAGGGACATGATATAATTATAATCTCAAAAACAAAAGAAATATTTTTAAAAAAATTACAAGGACTTAGAACTGCACACTAAACACTGACAGTAAACCATCAGAAGGCAAGCTATTTTTCGGGTCAATTAACCTGGCTTCTCCAGAACCCAGTCAATGTAAAAATGATACGATTGGCAAGATCTACTGGGCTTTGTTGAACAGTTTGAGGGAAAAGGGCATTAGAAATAGCCCCAAATTGCCCTGAAACCAAAATGGTGTGCCTTCTACCAACCCTAAAGCTCCAGCCGTCAGAAACCAACACTGCTTCCTTTGATGCATGATCACTTCCTGAGTTCCTAGATCCTTTATTTTCCCTCCACCTGCCTCAAACTGTCCTCTGACTCAGCTTGGCCAGACTTTCCCTCATCCACTACCCAAAATTCCCCTTTCCCCGACTCCTCCACCCACAGTAACCTACAGCACAATGGCAAATATTTACAAAAGCTTCCTGGAATTACACAGAGCTCCTCACACAAGTTAATCTACTGACATGTGAGTTTGAGGCCCACAGAGATTGCCTAGCCTCCATCGAGATTATAAAGGTCATGCCCACTTCCTTTTTACTCTCTCCTTCTTGATGTAGATACACCATGACCAGTCACCTCCTGCTCTGTCACCATGACTCCCTACTGTGAAGAATCCTATCTCCTACACTGTAGCCCAGGACACAGCCTTCCTTACTTACCTTGCTTTGTCAGCTATTTCGTAACAGCAACAAAAGAAGTAGCTAAGACCGTTACACTCCTGTTTGACCTGTAGATAGCAAATATTTAGTAGCTCACTAGGTGAATACCATCTGTTTCTCAAAAAATATAAGTGGAAAAAAGGAAACTGCTGAAGGATGCATACAGAACACCACTTACTGTAAATCATACACATGCAATACTGTCAGTGCTGCTTATAATACCATATGCATGTAATAAAGCTTAGAATGTGAGATCTACAAACAAGCTCAGCAGAGTAGCTATTGGAGAGGGAGGCTGGAATCAAAGCGTGAGTAAGACTGGCTGGGCCTAACACTCTTTTTAAAATGGTATGTTTTAAGGATTTATGGCAAAAAGTTTAATATGTATTCAATGTGGGTTAGAGGCTGGTACACAGACATACTTACACTGTGCCTGTACTTTTCCAGGCTTTAAAAAATAATTTATAATGTTAAAACATTTCTTATACTGAAAAAAGATACTTCTTAAACCAGTCATGAACTACTAATTAAAGAAATGGATTAGGGGCAGATTGCTCAATTAGTAAAGTACTTGAGGACCTGAGTTCAGTTCCCAGAACTAATGGTAGGAGAGAACCAGCTCTTCAAAAATGCCCTTTGACCTGATTTCCACATAGCATTCGTGCACATACTCAAGTGTGTGTGTGTACACACACGCTCGTTAACTGATTAAAAAGAAGTTGGATGGCACGTGAAGAATTACATTTGATGCTGTCCTTAGTCTTCCACATGTGCATGCATGCACACATGGGCACCAACACACATACAAATATGCACACACACAAAGAAAGAAGTAGGCTACAGTACAGCAGAGTGGTATGTGGGGAGTCTTAGTGCTCATGAGGCTCTGGGTTCCAGTCCTACAGGGAAAGGAAATGGGGGGTGTGGAATGAGAAGGATCGGAGGGCGGAGGGAGGAGCAGATGGAAAGGGAAGCAGGCAAACTCTAAAATAATCAACAAAATATAAAGATGACCTCTCAGTCATCTCTTTTTGAACAGGGGACATTTCCAAGGCTCTAGAAAACTGCAAGTACTTCAATCTTTAGCAATTCCAAGTTACTATTATGACAGAATTACTGAAATATTATATTCTGTTTGGTCTTCTGTTGCCTTTAAGGTCCTGGAAATACAGAAGACAAGATCAGCCAGAAATCCATGGTCCCCTCTGTCCTTGGAAAGAATAAACCTAGGAAGAGGTTTACCTAGGTTGTGTGTTCAGGGTCTGGTTTGGGGTTGGCAGGACAAGGCACAGATAGAGTCAGAATGAGAGATTACCCTGAAGGGAAGGAAGAAAAACTGGTAGATACCAGGCAGGAACAGAGAACCTCCACTAAAAGGCCTGCAGGCTATGCCAAGGGGCGCTTTCCACAGTGCAGCTCCCTCTGAGCCTCTTTTTCTGCCAGAGACCCCAGGACAAAGGAAACTAAAGGCAGATCCCACGTACCTGGAATAGATCTGACAGCAATGGTAGGATGGAGAAGACAAAGCTGCCCTAAGAATGTAAGAAATGGGCTGCTTAGCCCTTCCAGGCGTCTATGGAAAAGACCTTGAGAAAAGTCTAGACTCAGAGTCCACCCTCTCAGTACTGCTGGTCAGAGCAGTCCTGCTGCTTCTATGCACTCTCCTTCACTTCTTATCACCCGCCACAGCCCTTCTCTTTTCCTGCCATTTCCTATTTTCAGCTTTCCATTACTAGCTGAAGGATCTCCTTGTCAAAACCACAAGCAGCTAAGAAATGAAGTGTAACTGAAGAGTGTCCTTCCTAGTGTAAGGCAAACCTGGAGAGTGTTTTCTCCCCCGTTTCCTACTGAACTGAATTTCACAGGTCACAGTCACACTCTCCTTCATTGGGTTAACTGGAATGTATACTAACTCTTGAATAGAAGTGGGAGTTGGGATATTGTTTACCTGGTTAAATGTGAGTTTCTTGTGCTATATACCAGCACAACTGTCCCTTGGACAGAGACACTGGGTATTTAAAATGTCCCTGAGAATCCTTCAGCTCTGAAAGAACTGAGGTTGGCTTTTTCTTTTGTTCTATAAGCAGCAGCTAGAAAAACTTTTCTTTTAAAGGCAATTTTACTGTCAATAGCCTGGATGTGTCAAGTGGCAAACTATCTAAAAAGAAATTATTTTGCTTGTTTGAGAATTGAATGGATTAACACTAGAGACCTTCAGAATACCACTTTTGCATCATTGTGAAGAATGTGCCACTAGAGTGAGTGACACTTGAGTTCAAACTGACTTTCGTACACATCTCCTAAATGGAAGCCTGGCAGTCTTCTGCAAAACAAATCAACAAAAAATAAAATCATCTCAAATTCGCTTCATAGCGGGCCTTTCCCCCTCCTGTCTTCATGCTTCTATCATGCCTGCCACTGCCACCATTAATGTCCATTCCTGCACCCTTCCTGTTTAACCCCTCTGCAGAGGTACAAGGCACGACACACTACCTCTGCTTTCTTATATTTTTGGTTGTGAGCCTAGCCTTTAACGGCTGAGCCATCTCTCCAGCCCTACCTCTGCTTTCTTTAGTCAGTTATTCACATCTTGCGTGTTGTTCAGTTCACACATTCATCCATTCCTGGACATAGGGTGCATGTAATATGTTGCATGTAATGACCTCACTTTGTTCTTTTGCGATCACCTCACCATCCTAACCTCGCTGCTTGCTCGGCACAGTGAAGGGGGCCAGTCTTACTTGTCTCCTCAGTAACTGGAATGGAATGGGCTGTATACTTGGGAACCGTTTAGTAAAGTTCTTCATCAGCCTCCATCATGCCAGCATCCCTTTTCTGACCAAAGAGCTCTCCCTTTCTTCTTTCTTATCTTTTCCATATTAATCTAGATTTCGTAAGAGAGAAATGGTTTTTGTTGCTGGCTTTCTGAGTTTGGCTTATTTAGCTTAATGTGATAACAATTTGCAGTTCCATATATTTTCCTACAAATGGTGGAGTTTTCCTCTACGTTGCTGCTAGAAAAAGAAAACAAAAACCACCACCAGAAGAAGAAGAAGAAGAAGAAGAAGAAGAAGAAGAAGAAGAAGAAG
>NW_021621048.1:5883314-5914096 GCF_004785775.1 Grammomys surdaster
GGGAGGAGGGGGAGGAGGGGGAAGAGGAGGAGGAGGAAGAGGCATTTTCTATAAGCTTCAGGACTGCTGGCTTCACCTGTGGCCCCCCATCTACTGATGACGAAAACAAATTTGTACCAAGTAGTTGATTGTAAATAAAACAAGACGGGGACAAAAAAGAGCAAAGCTTACTGTGTCAAAAACTTTCAAAACTTGAAATGATTGTGCTGGGAAGGCATGAGTGAGGGTGCTTCTCAAGGGAAGGCTGAACAAACCAGGCCCAGAAAGCAAGTCCTGAGCAGTGCAGGGGCCCTGCAGCGGGACTGTACTGTGGAACTGCAGAGCTGTGAGGTACTCCCCAATGGCGGCCATCTGCACATGCGCATTACAGTCCGATTTCGTCGAGGAGAGGCCCTTGGCCATGAGCCCCATTCCCACAGCCAAGGAGAACAAGGAGATAAGACCTGCAGTTTCAGAGGTCTCTGCCCAGGTTTGCCTTCTATGAAATCCTTCTGCTTGCACAAAGCATCGGCATTTTAAATTTGACTCATGCACATATAGGCACCCAATCCTTAAAGTGTTGTTATCAGTGCTTAGTACCTAGCCAGGAACATCTTTTTTTTTTTTTTCTTACTCTTTTAACAACAAACACTCATGAGTGCTCACCACAAACCAAGCCCTCTCCTAGGGGCTACACATACAATCTATCTCACAGCAACTCTACTTGATTGGCAGCATTCCAATTCCGACTTTACAGTTAAGGAATCTGAGGCCAAAGCATATATATTAAGCAGAAAAGCTAAACTCTGCATCAAAGATAGTGTCAAGTCCAAACCCAATTACCTATTAGTTTTTATAAATTTATGTAACTTTTAAAATTATGATGCTCTGTCTGCATGCACACTTGCATGTCAGAAGGGAGCACCGGATCCCTTTATAGATAGTCACGAGCTACCATGTGGTTGCTGGGAATTGAACTCAGGACCTCTGGAAAAACAGCCAGTATTTTTAATTGCTGAGCCATTTCACTAGCATCTATTTATTAGCTTCTTCTTTTTTAATTAATTAATTAATTTACATTCTGATCTCAGTTTGCCCTTCCTCCTATCCTCCCCATCCTTCCCGCTCACCCCCCAACTCCACTCCTCCCCTTCTTTCTCCTCAGAAACGAGCAGGCCTCCCATGGATATGAATGCAGTGTCTTGGCATATCAGGTTGCAGTAGAACTAGGAACACCTTCTATTGTGGCCAGACAAGGCAACCCAGTTAGGAGAAAGGGACCAAAAGCAGGCAACAGTGTCAGAGACAGCCCCTGTTCCTGCTGTCAGGAGTTCTACTTGCAGACTGAGCTACACAACTATTCCATATGTGCAGAGGGCCTAGGTCAGTCCCATGCATGCTCTCTATTTGGCAGTTCAGTCTCTGTGGGCCCCTGTGGGCACAGATAGCTGATTCATTATGTTCTCTTGTGGTGCCCTTGACCCCCCTGGCTCCTTTAATCTTCCTCCCTCTCTTCCACAGGATTCCCCAAGCTCCATCTAATGTTTGGCTGTGGGTCTCTGCATTTGTTTCTATCAGTTGCTGGGTGAAAACTTTCTGGTGACAGCTATGCTAGGCTTCTGTCTGCAAGTACAGCAGAGTATCACTGATTGTGTCACAGTATGTTCTCTCTCATGGCATGAGTCTTAAGCTGGGCCAGTCACTGGTTGGCCTCTCCCTCAATTTCTGCTCCATCTTTACCCCTGTACATCTTGTAGGCAGGACAAATTTTAGGTTGAAGGTTTTGTGGCTGGGTTGGTGTCCCAATCCCTCCATTTGAAGCCTTGCCTGGTACAGGAGATAGCCTTTTCAGGTTCCATGTCCCCCACTCTTAGGAGTCACCCTAATATATTCCTGGGAGTTTCCTGTCCTAAGTTTCTAGCTCTTCCCAGAGATGCCCCTCATTGATTCCAGTTCTCTCTCCCAGTTCTCTCTCCTTCCGTCTTCCCCCCACCAGATCCCTCCTGCTGCCCTCACTGCAACCTCTGGACTCCATTTTCCAGCCCACAGCTCCACTTACTACTTTTTTAATAGGGGTTGTTACCTCCTTCCACGCCTACAGCTCAGCAAGCTCCATGTGGTCTTTTCCTGTTCAAAGCTGGCCTAGAACCTAACTGTGCAGTGCAGACCTATTAGACCCAAGTGTGCACACTGTGTGATCTTTCCAGAAACTGAGAAAATTGATGGAAAGATTTAACTAAGCTTCGGGAAATGATGTGAATTATTTTACAACACTTTCCTGATCTCCAAAAAGTACTTTGCTCCTGTTTTATGTATTGTGTAGTCACAGGAAATTACACACTGGGGAGGTGAGTGCCCAGACTGTAATTGCCTATAAATGCCAAATGCCTCAGAACGAATGCTTGAGTACCACACCAACTAGCTGTCAGGCCACAGGAAACAGTGACTGGTGACTCATGATTCCCATATGAATCCTCAGGATTAACCAAGGTCCGACTTCCTGGTTTAGAATCCCTTCCCCAGTTCTAGCGCAGAATCCACTGGACTCAGAGGAAGGCAAGTGAGCCTCTAGTTTAACTGGCGCCCAAGCACAGATCTCCTCCCCGGTTGCCATGTCAGGGCATAAACTCTAACCTTCTAAACGTACTTGGCTCCAAAACAAAGCTTTTCACTTTTCACATTTAAAAAATGTTTTCAGGAGGTGAGTTCCTGAGGTGATCTTTTTGCCACACATAGACTCCAACTCTCATTGCCCCTATTAAACTCTAATTGCCCCTATTAAAAAGCAAAGGAAGAAACTTTCATGTAGCATATGCATATATTTTTTGAAGATTCATAAAAAAGAAATCACATAAAATCCCAAGTTTCAAAGGTTATGGGTAAGAAAAATAAGGATTTTATATAAATATAATACATTTTATATATAGAATTACAAAGACTGTCATAATAACCATTAACAACTCTCAAACTATTATCACTTTTCCTAAAAAGCGTAATAAATTAACATATTTTGAGATTATTCTTTTAAGAAGCACCATGCCTCTAGTGAAGGATTTTACCAAACATCAGGTTAGTTTTCTTACTGATGGAAGACTGATTCTCTATGCACAAGCAGCGATTTGCCCACAGACTATGAAACAGCCATCTTGTTTGCTACTCATTATTAAAGAAAGCAGTACTCACTAACAACTCTGGAAGTTTTTCCACTCTAGAATCTCAACAATAAAAACAACAACAACCACACTTTATACTTAACGAGTATTTTATATCTTCCAAAGTGGTCCCTACACATTATCTAATAGTAGACATAGGTCGCCCAACAGAGAAATCAAGACATAATGTACTATTTACTCAGGTAATTCCTAGGATTTTCCCTATTAGCATCTTGATTGATGACTGATGTGGGAGGGCCCAGCTCACTGTGGGCAGTACCAACCTTTGGCTGGTGGTGCTGGGTTCTATGCCAAAGCAGGCCAAGTCAGTAAGCAGTGGTCCTCCAGGGAGGGCCTCTCCTTGAGTTCCCGCCCTGACTTCCCTCACTGATGGGCTGTGATGTGCAAGTGTAAGCCAACTACACCCTTTCCTTCCGAGTTGCTTTTTATCATGGTGTTCATCACAGCAACAGGAACGCTAAGACAGCGACCACTGTCACCATAGATTCATTTACATTCTTTTAAATCTAACAATTTCTTCTGGCTTGTTTTCATTCGGCACAAGTATTTTCATAGTATTCAAATCTTTTGCCTACCATTCTGCTGTGTGGTTTCTTATTATTGGGTTTTACAGGTTGCTCTCAGCCCTGATGGGGGTGAGCATCTACTCTTTCACCATGAAGCATGCTGTCAGACGCAGACTTCCCACGGGTGCTCCATTAGACAGAATAAGCTCCCATCTAGTTAGCTGGAAGGTTTGAGGTGTGTGTGTGTGTGTGTTTCTGTAATCACCAATGCATGTCAGACTTACAGTACTTTTACTGTGTCTCTAAAATGATTATACATTTCTGCTTGTTAATATTTTGAATAATTGCAATTATTGATTTAAAATGTTAGCAGTTTTATACTCCTGGAGTAAGCTGTTCTTGATTAGGATGCATTCATTCCTCTTTAGTGTGACTACTGATCAGGTTGGTTTAAGCCTCTTCTGTCATGTCTTCCGTTTCTCTCATTGGTTATATTCTCTCTTCCTTTTATCTTTTCTGGAATTACTCAAATATTTCTAATTCCAATTTATTTCTTTTGATTATTAATTATAACAATTTTGTGGTTACTTTCAGTTTTATAACATACATCTTTTTTTTTTTTTTTTTTGAGACAGGGATTCTCTGTGTAGTTCTGGCTGTCCTGGAACTCACTCTGTAGACCGGGCTAGCCTCAAACTCAGAAATCCGCCTGTCTCTGCCTCCCAAGTGCTGAGATTAAAGACGTGCGCCACCACCACCTGGCATCATACATTTTTTTTTAAAAAACTTGTTACACGTTATCCTTAAGAGATTTTATTCCATGCCACAAAGAACATCAAAATGCCACAGTGGTAGGTAGAGAAGTTGGGCATCACCAATCTGAAAACCTGAATCCAGAATGTTCCAACTGGTAAAGCTGGGAAACTGCAAAAGAAAGCCTGATTAGACAGCCCAGAAATCTGAAAAAACCCACAAGTTCTGAAGCACATCTGATTTCAGATATTTCAGATACGGAATACTCAAGATATACATCTATTTCCCCAACTCTTGGCCTGGGTGCTATTACTATTATAAACTGCATAGCACATCTTATCATTTTAAACTAATTGTCTTTCAGAATCAAATAGAAAAACTTTTAATATGTTGTGTCCATGAAAATAAATTTAACTTTAAAAGTAATAACCTTTAAAAATATCAATAACAATTGTATGTGGTCACCAACGTAGCACCGTGTTCTTCTTCCCTTTGTACAGACCTGTGCCTCCATAGCGCCCCATTCCATCTGTGTGGAGCCTTCCCTTCTATACTATTAGAAGCTGGTTTTACATCCACACGGTTCTTCCTTGTTTGGAATATGTCTTTGCTGGGTTTAGAACTAAGTCAACTGCTCGTCTTTCCATTAACAGTGCTCCTGAGTGCCCTGCCACACTGTTCCCAACAGCACATCTGTATCACTGTTACCTTTTTTATTCTACAAATAACGCCTTCTATTCTCATTGGGTTATTTTAAGATTTTACTCTTACCAGTGGTTTTAAACAATTTAATTACAGTATGCTAATGTTATTTAATTAGAGTGTGCCTTAATATAATTTTTCTCTACTTTTTTTGTTGCAGCTCATTGACTTTCTCAGATCTATGGGTCTATAGTTTTCAACCTGTTTTTTTTTTTCCAGCTCTTATCTCTGCAAATATTTCTTCTGTTTTCTCCCCTCCTTTGAAGGATGATCAGGACATGCATGAGACCATGAGAAACTATCCACATATTTATTGACGGGGGATCAGTAGTTCAAAGTCAGCTGTATAGTGAATTCAAGGGCAGACAAAGCTCAGGATACTGTCTCAATAAATAAAAATAAGTTTGACAGTAAGAGAATTTAAGACTCATGCTCAAGTGTTTAGTAATTTATAAGATATGTATCATTCCATCTGATTCTCAAATACTCCTGTAGGGAAAGCAGAATTAAAAATGAAAGTATGTATATGTATATATGGTAGGAATAAATATTATACTACTACTATTATACTACATAAACTACTATGTTCACGAACCCACTTGTTCCTGATTTGTACATAAGGAAATAGTGTCAGAGAGGCCAACTTACAGAGCAGGTCAAGAGCATCAAAGCTAGGACTATTGTCAATGTGCTCGAGTCTTTGTCCTCTGTTCCTTTCAATAAACCACATGATTCTTGTGTGGCCAAGAGTGATGAAGTCATGCAGTGGGTTCTCAGGGGAAACAAGGAATCATCTTTCTACATGATATTCAAGAGCGAGATCTGAGCCTCTTTTGTGTAAACAGTAAAATGAGATGAGCTGGAACAGAGGTTTACAAAAACAATTCCGTGCATGGTTCTTTGTACTTTATCAATTATAATTTAAAATGAAGTTCTCCTTTTTTTTTTTAAAGAACTAAGACCCTATTTTTATTATATATAACAGGAATTGAGTATCAAATTGGGCAAAGTGGTTATAGCTCACGGTCAGCAGCCATGAGACTAAGGCACAAGGATCCCACGTTTCCGATCAGCTTGGACCACATAGTAAGTTCCAAGACAGATTTTTTTTTAAGTAGGGGGTTATTATCACCAATAAGCCGAACACTGTCATGAGGTATACATTGCAGGAAAAAAGCATGGCAAAGTTGGAGTGTTGCATAAACTAGTGTTAGCACAACTACTGACTTTCATGGTAAGATCATGAAACACTAAAAGAGCTGAAAACATGTCCAAGTGATGAAAAATTGGGTTAGAAAATAAAGATAAATATAGATGCCTGTACCTCCCCTACAGCACTGATTCGTTTGTTTGTTTGTTTGTTTGTAGACAGGGCTTCTCTGGGTAGCCCTGGCTGTCCTGTAACTCAGAGATCTACCTACTCTGCCTCCTAATTGCTGGGATTAAAGGTATTTAAATTAAATTAAAATTAATTCATTTAAAACTAAATGAATTAAAATGTAAAGCTGCTACCTAGCTAATTCTTAAGAGTTTTCTGATGTTTAGTATTTTTAGTAAATTACACAGATTATAAAAAAATTACATATTGATCCAAAATCTTCATATAATTTCAGGGTGTTTGAGGACATACACTTCATTCATAAGCCCATTCTTGACCTTTGCACAGATTCATGGGTTCTGAACTGGTAACTCCAAATATGTATATTTATCTGTATACATGGCACACACACATGCACATGTCCAGGTGAGCACACACAGATGTGTGCAAATGTTTATGTAAGCACGCACACATAGAGGTCAGAGGTAACACTGAGTGCCTTTCTTGATCGACTCCACATGTTTGTTTTTGTTATTGTTTTGTTTTGAAGCAAGGTCTCTCGCGGTACCCGAGCTCTCAGATTTGGCTTTGCTGGCTAGCCAACAGACCCTAAGGATTCCTCTGCCTCTGCCTCCACAGCATGAGCAGCCATGCCCCCTTTGAATCTATGCTGGTGACCAAAATTCAGGTCCTTGTGCAAAGGCAGCAAGCACTTTACCCGATGAGCCATTCCCACAGCCCTTCTTCAACATTTTAAATGAACAAGTCAATCAGCAAGAATCTCTGCTGTAAGACATTATCAGTAAGCAGACAGGCTCTGTCAGTGGCAGATATGCCCACATAATCACAATAACAAGTCTACTGACTAATGTACAAGAGAATACCGCAGGAAGACAGATGAAGGGACGAATATTTCAAGCATGAGTTCTGACAATGATTTTTCTGAGTGGCCATGGAGACAGGAGAGGCATCTACATTTCTGACGTGGGCGTAACCAACATTCCTAAGGTCTTGACTTGAAAAGCAAATCTTACTACTGTTATCACTTTATTTCTGAACTTACAGTTTCCTTTTAGACTGACTGTGCCTATTAATGTATTCTCTAGCAACTCCCACTTCTGGGAAGAAGTTTCTATAGAGACTTAAAATAGTAAATTAAACAGGTTAAACACCTCACCTCTTCTTCCCAGATAAGACAATGAACAATAGCAATAAACACCTTGGCACTTGCAATTCAGTTACTCTGAATTCTGTACTTTTCATAGATGAGAGTACTGAGACCACACTCTTGCTTCCCAAGAACACAACATGGTCACCAAGAATGACAGTACCTATCAGGGAGCAAGAGATAAATATTAGAACAGCTTATGCACTTGGTTTAGCTTTATGAATTTTTAACATATATTTTCAACAGCTCAGTAACTTGGTGCTTGTGATAGATGATTCTATGACACAAACAGCTAAAGGGAGAGGCAAAGGTATTCCATAAGGGAGGCCAGAGGAGGGGAGGAGGCATTCCTTAAGGGAGGCCAGAGGAGGGGAGGTGCTCCGTAATGAAAAGGCTGGGAGCAGAAGACATGGCTCAGTACTTGCTACTCTCAGAGGACTTAAGTTCAGTTTCCAAGTACTGCTTTGGGCAGCTTACAATCTCCTATAACAAACAGGCTCCAAAGGATCTGGTGCCCTCTTCTGGCCTCTGGAAACACTTGTGTGCATGTACACACACACACACACACACACACACACACACACAATTTAAAATATTTTTTCTAAATAAAAGGTTGTACAGTGGACCATCTTCCTTCCTTCCTTCCTTCCTTCCTTCCTTCCTTCCTTCCTTCCTTCCTTCCTTCCTTCTTTTTACTTTCAGGATGTGCAATATGATACACTTTGAGTATACCTGGCTGAGTGGGTTAGGAAACTGTACAATCCAGGTGACACCTAATCTACCTTCACTAAACAGTGAACAGCTTTCCCTATACTAGAAAATTAAATAAAAGCAAATAAGACTATGTATTGGGCAAAAAAAACCTCAAAATTATCAAGATTATTCAAAATACTCTAGTGCTAAGTCACTGGCAGTAAACATTATCCTGTGTATATATGTACTATGAAGTACTAGCTAAGGAGACAGTAAAGTCCTTACCACTAACAATACATTTTTAAGATCTTATTTTCATTACATTTTATTTAGTTATTTGTGGGTATGCACACATGGCAAGGGGAATCCATGGGCCATGTTACATATTTGGAAGTCAGAGGATAGCTTATAGAAGTCAGTTCCCTCCTTCTGGCATGTGGATCCTGAAGACACAGGATGTCTGGCTTGATGGCAAACATGTTATACACTGAGTCATCTCACCAGAACACAGTGAGTTGAACATGAATACAGTAATAAATTAAAATATACACAGGCTAGACATTCTATATCCAGAATGCTTGTCTCAGACTCCAGGTTGTTTTGGATTTTGGAATGTTTGCCATTTTAATAAAACCTATTTCTTAGAAGTAGCATATGCCTCATATGCTCTTACTGATGAGGAGAGGTGAGAAATTTAAAAGGCCTGGAGCTTTCTAAACTGTTTTTGAAGGAAACTGTCTTTCTAAAAAACATAGGTTGCTTCCCCAGATCCAGTGAATAGTGAAATAGTTTTTAAGCAAGGATGCTGTCTCCATTTTAATTCTGGCTCTTCCAAAAAAAATTGGATTTATTTATCTAATTTTACATGTGTGATTAGTTTGCCTTCATGTATGTATGTGCATTACACCTATGCAGTGCTCACAGAAGCCAGGAGACAGCAACAGATCCCATGAACTGGAATTATGGATGGTTGTGAGCCACCACGCATGTGCTGGAAACTAAACCCAGGTCCTCTGCAAGAGCAATGGGTGTGTTTAAGCACTGAGCCATCTTTCTAGCTCCTCATTCTTAAAAATAAATTTGTTTGTATTACATAAGAAGCTTATACTCAGAGCATGAGGCCATTCCATATCGCCTGCTGCTTTAGACGTGGTTTATATGCCCACATGCTTTTACTATGAGAAGAAAACTTAAAATCCTGAGGATCATTAAGAGGGACTTTTGGGGGCTTAAGATATGGCTCAGTGGTTAAGAGCACTGACTGCTCTTCTAGAGAACCCAGGTTCAATTCCCAGTACCCACGTGGCAGCTCACAACTGTCTGTAACTCCTGTTCCAGGGATCTGACATCCTCACACCAATGGAAATAAAATAAGATTAATTTTTTTTTTTTAAAAAGAGGGACTTTGAAAGAAACAAATCAGCTTCCAACTTTGTAAATGAGGTTTAAAAAACAAAAAGCATCTTTGCACCGTTCACCCCTTGTGGTTTGCTAGACCCTTCTGCTCTTCTGTGCGTTGTTGAGAACAGCATCCAGAATATTTAGAAGGAGAGGAAAAAATAGAAACTTTGATTTTTCTTTTCTCTTTTCTTTCTTTCTTTCTTTCTTTCTTTCTTTCTTTCTTTCTTTCTTTCTTTTCTTCTTTCTTTCTTTTTAGGACAGAATAAGAAACAGCCATAATCTTCCACTCTTTAAGAATTCAGGTCCAGAGACACTGTTTGAGATTAAAATTCAACACTAAAAAGGAAAAAGCCAGGCCATTCCTCGGCAGCACACTTGCTAGCTGAGAATGTGAGCACTTTCAGCCCCTTTGTGGTCCAAGTGCTGCGGAGTCTCCCAGACTCCTGTTACCAGGATCCCAGCAACAGAACCCTCTCCAGCAGGGACTGTGGTTGGTAAGGATGTGAACTTTTTCAAAAGGCTTGATAAGGCTACACCGTGAACATTTGTAGCTACTCAGAGTAACCTAATAAGGGTCATCAAATATCATGCTTTGGGTGGTAAGCTGATCTAAACTGGGGATCATAAAGGGATGTTATTCCCCCAGCTCCACAAGAACACAATTGAGCCACTGGCTGGTTCATTATTAGAGCTACACAAGGGTCCAGCCTTTGTTGAAGTCTGGGCATGACATAGGAAAAGCAATTTGGCTTCCAAAGAAAGCGCCGAGGAAGGCTTGGCTTGGTTTTATTGTTTTTTAAAACTATGTAACATTTTTCTATGGTGAATCACTTTCTAGGGTTAGCTTGTCATAATGTGTTTGTCTCCCTAAAAAGAGCCACAGAGTAACTCTATACTGTAATTAATTCAGAAATGCTTTAAAAGTTTGAGGGCTTCCCAAAGCAGAGCAGGTGAGTCCTAACTTCATCCGGAGGTATAAGCCTTCATGGTCCCTGAACAGAAGAGCATGCTTCACTTCTGAAAGGCTCCTCCGTTTTGCAAAGGAACAAGACCTCAATTCTTCCACATGAGGACCTATTCAAATCGTCAGTTGTATCACTTTCCGAGTTTCCTTGATATGCTTGACATGCATCATTCACGACCGGCTCAGCTTTACGTGGCCTGGGAACTGCTCAATTTCTGCTTTAGCAAGAAAACAGTCTGACTCACCAGGTTGAAAGGTGGCATGCTCACACAGAAACTGCTTAAAAGAAAACTCTTTCAAAAAAAAAAAAAAAAGCCGGGCGGTGGTGGGGCACGCCTTTAATCCCAGCACTTGGGAGGCAGAGGCAGGTGGATTTCTGAGTTCGAGGCCAGCCTGGTCTACAGAGTGAGTTCCAGGACAGCCAGGGCTACACAGAGAAACCCTGTCTCAAAAAACCAAAAAAAAAAAAAAAAAAAAAAACCAAAAAACCACTGATTGCTGTCCCCAAGTCAATGCAATGGTGAAATCTAAATCTATCTCCTATTAATCTTGGCTTTTCAAGACTTAGAATCGCAAAATGCAAATGAAGAACTTATTACAGTACAGATACTCTCTCACTCACTCCTAGATGCTCAGACTCAACACCACAGCCCGGCCCTGCCTGCTCTCAGCTGTTTGAAAAACATAGCCATAGAATCTCTTCAGGGTAAAAAAAAAAAAAAAAAAGAGTTGTGTTTATCTACAATAGAACTGTAGACTGTAAGAGACACTCACTGGTCTGAAAACCTCGGGCTTCAAAGCAACAGCACACACACCTTCCAGGAGGCAACACCAGTGACTATTCAGTTATTTTTGCCTTTCTCAAATAGTTCATATCCATTCCAGAAAAGAAAATCAAAGTCCAGCCAAGAATAATGTGCAATTTTAAAATCCAATCCTGAAAAACCCCAAAGCCCTCCTTCTTATCAGCCTAGAAGACACGATTAAGAACTGTGTGACCATCGTATCAAATATTCTTTGGACTGATTATGCAAAATAACCCCAGAGCAAGGAAGAGCTTGCTGAGAAATTCCATAAGGTAAATTAACTCAATTAAACAATCACACAGAAACAGCAGCAGCCGTGTCTGAGTGACGATCCTAGTGGACAGGAAGGGTCTGCATACACACTCTGCATACATACCTGCTTCCTCAGGTCTTAGCGCCTGGCAGGCAGGGGTCCTGAGAAACAAACTTGGAAGCTTTAAAATCCAGCCTGTCTTGAGCTGTGCCTGTCCTTGGATGGTCATGTGAAAAAGTCAGTGTTTGACCAAAGAACAAGCAACTGTCTCTATGCTGAAATAAATGTTCTGTCTACTACTGCAGATCTTAATCTCAAAAGAACTTGGCCTAGGTAGAAAGGCCAACCTGGAATGCGGGTGTGGCTTGGAACTATGAAGAAATATATTAAGAGGTAGAACTGTAGATGTCATCACCATTTCTAATCTACAACAGTCTAGAGTACTTTAAAAACGCACAATGAGGTCTCACCTCCCTGGAAGTATGCTCACACAGGCTTTGAAACCAGACTGTGCTATGAACTCTCATACTGTGTTTATAAATATTCCATTGTCTCTTTAATTGTAAATACCAAGAATTTTAATCATGTGAAAACCATAAACAATTAACATTAATTTATGTTTCCTAGAAAGAATTAAGAAATTGTGTTAAGACAAAAAAAATAAAAAAAGACAAAATATCCTAACTCCAGAGTCACTGGACTAATTTGAAACAAATATAAACATTGTCTTGAAACAGTAACTGGAAACACTGTATGATTTATGCAGTGTTAAGCTAGTGGTAAGCCTCAAGGGTGAGAGTCCAATTCTACTTTTGAATGGGCCCAAGTATAATTTCCTTATCTACTTTATAGCCCATGTTTATGGAATGGCAGCGGCTCAGTCTGAAACATCTTTTATAAAGCCTCCATAAAAAGTGGATGTTACAAAACAGCTTTCTAAAGTGAAAGGAAAAGTAGTTTTGAAATTCCAAGTAACTTTAAAATAAAAGTACATTAGAATATGTACTTTTAGAATTTCACTTATATGACTGTGAAATTCTAGACATGCACACTAACCGTGGTGACCAACAGCAGAGTGGCCCTTGTCAGAACACAGAGATCGCCTAGGAATAACATGCAAAGGAACAGGAGATGACTTTCAGTAGCAATGCAAATATGGGGTATTTTTGATTGTGGTGACTTTTATGGATGTATACACCTGTCAAAACATAGCTACCTGCCACTTAACACAGATGCAGGCCACTATTCCTACGCTATGTCGCAATGAAAAATACACAGGTGCATTTAAACAGTTACTCTCTTCTATATGACCACAAGTTGATTGAATTAGACGAGTTAGGCAGAATTTCTAGAGACAAATATAAAGAAATATATTCTGTCTGGGTAGCCCAAAACCACTCCAGAATAGTTCTGGGATATAAGATTAACTTTACCAGTCTGTCTCCAACACAAACTGAGAATATTTTTGGGAGCACTGAGGACTTTGGGAATTCATAAATGCATGAAAACTGAGACATGACTGCTCCGAGGTATGGCTGAGGAGAACGTTTCATTGTAGATATGAGGGGAGAGCAGGGCCAGAAGCATCTAGAAAAGTCCAGACTGAGTACGGCCATGAGAGGAGAGAGAGGTGGGAGAGCAAGACAGGAAGGGAAGAGAGGAGAGAGGAGGAAGCCAAGAGAAGAACCAGGAGCTAAGAGCAAGAGAAGCCAGGTGAGCCAGGAGAGCGCATGGCCAAAATCAAAGCTGAGCTCTACAGGAGAAAAGAGAAGTGAAGCCTGGGGCTGGAGAGGTTTAGGTGCCTTATGCCACCCAGAATGACTCTGTTAACAGTCACTTGTGAGTAGGGACTGAGGGAGACCTGCAGCCAGCGTCCTCTTTGTCATGTTAAACAGGCACCTTAGCCATCTGTCCTGAGTTTCTTTGAGACCTAACAGTCAATAGAAAGTTGGATGAAGTATAACCATTCTTGCACTGAAAATTCCACTCTAGGAGACCCTCCATGTAAAAGAGGCTTCCATGAGAGTGGCCTGTAGGCACTCCTAAGGCAAGCCTGCAGAGCATTTTCTTAATTTGTAATTGATATGGGAGGGCCCAGCCCATGGTGGGCGGTGAGTTCTAGAAGTAAGCAGATTAAGCAAGCAGTAAGCAGCACTTCCAAGGCCTTTGCATCAGCTCCTGCCTCCAGGTTCCCATCTGGTTTGAGTTCCTGTCTTGGCTTCCCCCAGTGAACTGTATCTTGGGATATATGAACCTAATAAACCTTTTCTTCCTCAAGTTGCTTCTGGTCAAAGTGTTTTAATGCAACAGTAGAAACCCTAAGACAAAAGCTGTTTTTTTCCAGCTTCAATTTGTCATAGTAATTTTTTTGTTTTGGTTTTTTATGATGGACACAGTACATAAAAATGTAACTGACAGCAAAAGTGAAGAGCCACGGCTTCAGAGTGGCCTTTAGAGAAGTTTACTACAGAGCTTGGGACTGGGCTGGTGTTTCAGTGGCTACCTTAATCTACCTGTATGATGTTTATAGTCATGAGATCAGCTCAATAAAATGTTTTCATCTAATAAGTTAATATTATAATGTATTAATTTATTTAAAATAAATCTTAAAATACAAAAGTAAAAACTCCATTATTTCAAGAAGATCATTTATAATGTTTGTGATCCAACCACTATGGTAGGAAACTGTGTGTACTGGCCAAGTCTGATTTGCCCTACCACTATCCCACAAAGAAAGAAAATCAAGTGTCTGTCCTGTGTGGCTCTTCAAAAATAGATCCTAAGTAGTTATTATTTTTAATTTTGAAAGTATAGAAAATGATAAAAATTTATAAAGTAAGAAAACCTAAATTGCTCCCAAGCTTACCATTTGGGGACAAATAGTGCTAAGAATGTCCAGTCTTTTTTTCTATGTGTGCATAGAAATTTAAATTGGTATATATAGCTTATCTATTATTTGCTATATATAGTGTACCTATTATTAGGAAATTCCTTCCTGGTGTAGTGGTGAACACTTTTGTTTTGTTTTGTTTTTGTCTTTTTTGAGACAGCGTTTCTCTGTGTAGCCCTGACTGTCCTAGAACTTGCTCTGTAGACCAGGCTAGCCTCAAACTCAGAGATCCACCTGCCTCTGCCTCCCAGATGCTGGGATTAAAAGTATGCACCACAACCAACAACCTAGCTCATCTCAACATCTGGGAGGCAGAGGTAGGTAGATCTCTGAGTTCCAGGCCAGGCTGGGCTAGAGTGACAGCCAGGGCTATACTGAGAAATTTTGTTGCAGGAAAAAAAAAAAACCCTCCCATGAAAGGATACAGGGAAGGAGGAGGTGTATTTCACATACATTATATACTTTTCTAAAAATGTCCCTATGTTACAGATACAGTGATGTGTGTAATTTTTTTTTTAATTAGAAATCAATGTCCTGGCGGCATAGCGGGCTTTACCGAGGGCAAAAATGTCTATGGCTAGTGATTTTTACCTGTGCTACTACGTCGGGCACAAGGGCAAGTTTGGGCACGAGTTTTTGGAGTTCGAGTTTCGGCCGGGCGGGAAGCTTAGATATGCCAACAACAGCAATTATAAAAATGGCGTGATGATCAGAAAAGAGGCCTACGTCCACAAGAGTGTAATGGAAGAACTGAAGAGAATTATTGACGACAGTGAAATTACACAAGAGGACGACGCTCTATGGCCGCCCCCTGACAGGGTTGGCCGGCAGGAACTTGAAATTGTAATTGGGGATGAACACATTTCTTTTACCACATCAAAAAATAGGCTCGCTTATTGATGTAAATCAGTCAAAGGATCCCGAAGGCCTCCGTGTATTTTACTATTTGGTACAAGACTTGAAATGCTTAGTCTTCAGCCTCGTTGGTCTACACTTCAAGATTAAGCCAATTTGAATTGGATGTTTTTGAGGTTATTTATATATTTAATTAAAGGAAGGGTTTTTCTATTGACAATTTTAGGATTTTTATGAATGTGAAACTTTTGTATATAAACTCACTATATGAAAAAAAAAAAAAAGAAATCAATGTCCTTGGATTAGGTATGTATCTCAGTGGTAGAGTACTTGCCTATAGAACTCCCTAGGTTTGGGAAACAAAAGAAAGAAAAGAGGGGCCTGGGGAGAAGGCTTAACTGCTCTTTGCAAAGGATGTGAGTCTGGATTTTAGCACTCCCATCAGATGGTGCATAAAACACTTGTAACTCCAGCATATACAAGCACAAATTCACACACAAACACAATACACATCAATAAAAATGGCCTTTCTTGGGCTGGAGAGGTGGCTTAGCAGTTAAGAGCACTGACTGGTCTTCCAGAGGTCCTGAGTTCAATTCCCAGCAACCACATGGTGGCTCACAACCATCTGTAATGGGATCCGGTGCCCTCTTCTGGTGTGTCTGGAAACAGCTCCAGTGTACTCATATATATATATAAAATAAATAAAATCCTTTTTAAAAAAATGTCTTTCTTTAAAGGAAAATTATTTGTGTTATTAAACTTTTTTTAAAAGCATGTCTTTCATAATAGTTCATATAGTCTGATTGTACCATGATCTATCTAAGCCTTTGTGTTGGTACCAAGGTGGTTTAAAATGGGTTTGTTCTTAAAAAACACTTCAGCAAGCACCCTTGAACAGAGACAAGACAGGGAACGAGGGACAAAGCTTTGAATCCAGTTTCTCCAAAATTTTACACATTCCATTCTATTTATAAGAAATGTCACTGTCTACTCTGTTGGGAACTGTTGTGAGCAGAAAGATAGGCAATGTTTTTTCTTGAATACCTACTGTAAGTCTCAACCAAATTTCCAGAGAAAATCCAACGGCTTGATCTCAGTGAAAGGTATGTGGAAGAGCTGGGTATGGAGACCTGTACCCAGACTCCCTGCTGCTCGGAAAGCTGAGCGAGAAATCACTTGGGCCCAGGAGTTTGAGGACAGGTTGGGCAATATCATGAGACTGTCTCAAAAGTAGCAATAATAAGCCAGGCAGTGGCACAAGCATGTGATGCCAGTACTTGGGAAGAGGAGACATAAGGATCAAGAATCTAAGGTCATTTTCTGCTAGACAGCAAGTCTGAGGCCAGCCCATAATACATGATAATCTGTCACCAAAATAAGAAAAACCTGCTGATAAAAACAGTATAAAGCAAAGCAACACTGTTACTGATAAGGCCAAGTGTATAATGTGGTTTCAATATCTGTGAATATTGAGGGAACCATGATTTCAGTGATCACAGTACACATTAATTACTAGAAAATAAAACTTTTGTGTCAAGGGTTAATGAGATGGCTCAGCAGGTAAAGATGTTTGCCTGATAACCTGGGTTCTGTCCAAAGAAACCTCATGGTAGAAGGAGAGAATCAATTCTTCCAAGTTGTCCTCTGACCTCCACACCCACTCACTACACACACACACACACACACACACACACACACACACACACAGAGAGAGAGAGAGAGAGAGAGAGGGAGGGAGAGAGAGAGAGAGAGAGAGAGAAACTTTTTTCAAATTTAAATGAAATTGTGTATGCAACTCAAATATTTTGCAAAGTAAGAACATTTAGAACATGCTTGATTGTATCCTCAGGGCACGAGCCTCATCTTTAAATCTCTATAAACTCACACACACACACACACACACACACACACACACACACACACACACACGGAGATCTGTTTCTAAAAGCTTTGTCACGGTGTCTGGAAGTGTGTGTGCAGAGTTTATAACTGTGCGTGCATGTAGGCCAGGACTTAACGTTAGACATCTTCCTTCTCACTCTTTAACACAAGGTTTCTCACTGAACCTAGAGCTCCTATTTCTGCTAGACTGATGGCCAGCAACTTCCTGGGACCCAGCTTACCCAGTAGGTAAGAACTTGGTAAGAGTAACAGTTTGTGAGTTCATCAAGCTCTATACTTAAAATTTATAACAGTTCCTGGGTGTCCATATTAATTAAATTTCAAAAAATAAGGAAAAAATGTCATTGTCCTTGCCCTCAATATATTTACTAGGTAATCTGATAGAATATGAATTAATACAACACTCAGTAAAATAAGAATCAGAAACCTCATCTTTAACAACCTTACTTTTACTCATTTATATTAGACTTTTAGCAAAGTTTTTTTACATGAATGGTCTAAAGAAACAAAGCATGTATCTTGCAGAACTTGGATATATAGATAACACTGTTTAAATTAAAGTTATTTTGATTCAGTACTTACACTCAGTTCAATTAGTGGCTATTAAGTATCTCCTGTGGCCAGAATGCTGCAGGGACTTCTCCAATGTCTCACAGACAGGTGGAATAAGACACTACCCAGAACTCCAAATCAGCCTTTGAAAAACTGGCAAGTCACAGGGATTCTTAACATCCTAATTCAGCAACTGGGAAAACACCAATAGATCCAGACTTTCAGCATCTGGAAATGTTCCTTAGAATAAGTAGGTGACAAACTTGTTGTGACTATAATACATGTGGGTAGCTAGAATGAAAGACAGGGTAAGTATGTGAAGGAACGTGAACAAAGACACATGGTGGGGGGGGGGAGCCTGTGACACGAAACAAATACAGGTGATCCTGCTTCAAATCAGAATGCTTTTCCCAAATATAAATTACCAAAGAAATAAGCACAGCATAGATTCTCTCCTCTTCCTGCACATAGGTAAGGGCTGCTGCAGCTCTGTCTGACTTTTAAGTCTTGAAACAGACCTCTTTGAAGTCTGGTCAAGATGTGGTTTGGGGTTTTGTTGTTGTTGTTTGTTTTAATCTCAGAAAAATAGCTAGTTAAGTCACATTTTCTGTTTGTTTGCTTAAGATTTTATTTTATTTTAGGTGTAGGGGATGGGGATTCTGCCTGTATGTAGGCATGTGTACCACATGCATACTTGGTGTCCATGAAACTAGAAGGAGTCCAACTGGAACTGGGTTACAGATGGTTGTGAACACCACGAGGGTCCTGGGAACTAAACCCAGGTCCTCTGCAAAAGTAACAAGTGCTCTTAACCATGGTGAAGGGCAGGGGACTCAGGATGGATGGATAGATGGATGAATGGATAGATAGATAGATAGATAGATAGATAGAGTCAGGCAGGCAGGCAGACAGACAGACAGACAGAAAGACAGACAGACAGACAGACAGACAGACAGACAGACAGACAGACAAGTATCTTTCAAATCAGAAGAGGAAAGAGATTCAAAGTACAGAGACACTTAACCTATTGTCCTTAAATTTGACTGTGGAGAGAAGAAGACCTGAGCAAAATAATGCAGGTGGCCTCCAATGTTCGAAATAACCCCAAGTTTATGTACAGCAAGAAGGGGAATCTGAGAGGAGCAACTTCAGCCAACATCTGCAATGAGTCCCAATAATGATGTGTCCCTAGAACCTCTAGAAAGGAATATAGTCCTGACTTTTGTCTAGTTACACCTAAGCCAGACATCTGACCTATAGTACAGAAAGGTAATAAATGTGTGTCACTTACACTGCTAGGTTTGTAGCAATGAGAGCAATTGAGAAAGGTAATACAGATTCAGACAGTTTTATTCAAGACTCAGCTAATTCTATCAGCTTGGCCTTGGACAGGTCACAAGAGAGGACAGCTATTACTTGGAAGATGGGGGTAGAGTGGAGATAAGAGCAGAACAGAATGTTTTGTGAGAGGACCAATGTTGTCTTTACAGTTCACCTTAAATAGATTTTCCCCTCGGTCACATTATATAAAACATACTGGATGACTAGCTCAGGACTGTAGCAATGCACAGGCTCTGGAGTCAATCCTTAACTCTGAAACAACAACAACACAACAAAACCAACTTAGAAGTTAGGCTAGGATTTACTTTAGCAGCTTAAAAAGACAAATACTTCCCGAGACAGAGCTATTAATTTAACAGGCTGGCAAGCCAAGGATGGGTAAGGTTCTGCACAGAGCCTTACCAACCTAAGACATAAGTGCATTGCTTTTGATAATGTAGATTCCATGACAGGTAAGGAAGGCATTCTTGTCAGAACAATATAAGACAGACTCAGTCTAGTTTATGCAATTAAAAAGGGAGAGATGTGGAGAGCTTTTAGAGCTACCTGGTAGGAATCTGACATAGGCCAAGGACAAGGAAATGGACTGCAGGCAGGATTCTGACATTAGGCTAGAACAAAGAAGTAACTTCAGGCAGAAATCTAAATCCTAGGCTAGAACAAAGATTTAATTACAGGCAGGAATCTAAAACTTTTAAGCTAGAACAAAGAAGTAGGCTTCAGGCATGAAAATCACTTTGGGCTAGGACAGGGAAGTAGGCTCAGATATTTTAATCACCCTGATAAGCCCTTAGAAACAGTGATCTTAGGAGTGTTCACGGAACTCTGTTATTGTCCTATGTTTTCTTTGACTATCTGGGTTTATTGTCTTGCTAGTTCCTTGACTATTTGCATCTATTGTATTGCTAGTTCCTCAACCTAGAATTGACCTTAATACTTGCATGTAATTTAAATGGTATAAAAGCAAAAAAGGAGGAGGAGGGATGGGATAGGGGTTTAGTGGGGGGAGGAGGGGATAACATCTGAAATATAAATGATTAAAATATCAAATAAAAAAATCTAAAAAGAAATTCTATTCCAAAGAAAAAATAAAACATCAGTAAAAAATTTTTTAAAAGGCAAATACCACAAATTGTTATGAAATATAATGTGGGGGGGGAGGGAGGCTGGTAGGCCCATGTCAAGGTGTCACCCTGAGAAATCACACCATGCAATAGACCTAATAAAGGAGGTTTATTTGGGGGAAGGGGAGAGAATGAGGGCCTGGAGGAGGGGTAGGGGTAGACAGAAGGGAACAGAGCCAAGAGGGCAGAGAAGGGGAACAGAGAAGAAAAGAAAGAAGTGAGGCCTGCCACATAGGAGCAGGGAGAGAGAAAAAAAAAAAAGAGACTGAACTGGAGTAGCAAGCAGTCCTTTTACATGCAGCACCTGGCTGCTGCAGTCATTGCTAGGTCCCCGGGAGGAGCCTAGCTTTTTGCCTATAAGGTAACACCAGTAATGCCAAGCAAAGGCCTTTGTCTTTGTCAATGGATGACTCCCAGAGATGGTTCCTGCGACCCTGCTGTTCTCACTAGCAGTCCTACAAGCAAACCCTGGAATGACATGAAATACAGACCTCATTACTCCCAAGATTCTCATTCAGAAGTTCTAGGGAGAGGCTTGGGAACCTGACCAGGAACAGAAAATTCTGAAATTTGTCCTCTAGTAAATGACTGGTAATGCTGGGGCACTCCCATCTTCTCCCCCAGTCTCCCTAGACCTTGTCTGCTCTGAGCAAGACCTCAAAGGCAACTCTGGTCAAAGGTTACCCTAGAAGCTAGCCCATCTAAGAGAAAACTAACTGGTTAACTGCACAGGTTTGACATGAGCAGATCTGAATCTGCTCTGACCTTTTTGTGTGCTTTGGGCAATCCACATTATTTTCTGAGCCTCCAGTTTGTCTTCTCATTTGCATAAGGGAAGCAGAAAACCTACCAACCCACAGTGTTGCTATGACAGCTTCAGCACAGTTAGGTCCTATGATTACCAGCATATCACACTTCTATTTTTAGAGGAAATCTGGGCAAAATAAGCATTCTGAAACCCTCAGAATTTTCATTCTTATAACAGAATGTAGAAAGATGGACTGTTTAGTGGAAATAAGCTTCCGTCCTGAACAACATGGGAGGCAGAGCGTTTACTGAGGTTGTGTTTGGGGAAGAAGAGAAAGGGGAAAAAGAGCCATCGGAGCTCTTTGAGGCTATGTATACCACAAGAAGCACGATTTTATTCCAAAACTCCAAAACAGTTGGCTGAAACAAAAAGATGCTCTCCTTAATCACAAGTTATCTAGAAAAATCTGCCTCTTGCTTTTGACCTTTGGGTATGAAGTTCCAAGCTCATGGATTACAGAGAGCCGTCCAGGACAGGTTATTTTATTAGCTAAGTAGGTGGGCCTCCATTCTGACTGGAAGACAGGTGAAAGCAAACTGGATGACTTACTCACAGTTAAATAATCTCAACTGCCAGGTGCATATGAAGCACAGATACAATCAAGTCACTAAACATAACCAATCATTCACATTAAGATGAATGAATATGAAAAGCAAATAGCCCAGCAGATGCTGGGATTCTTTATTTTGAAAAAAGATGTATTTATTTATTTTATGTATATGAGTGCTCTATCTACATGTACACCTGTATGCTAGAAGAGTACATCAGACCCCATTACAGATGGTTGTGAGCCACCATGTAGTTTCTGGGAATTGAACTCAGGACCTCTGGAAGAGCAGCTAGTGCTCTTAACCGCTGAGCCATTTTTCCAGCCCCTGGGACACTTCATTTTTATGGGTTAAATGACATGCAGCTGAAGTCACAACTAGAAAAGTGAATCTAAGATTTAATTAATAAAATCAAAGACAAGTGCTAGTGCTGAATTTCTGGTGATGAATTAGGTAGAAAATGATGTAATAGATGCTAGGTACAAGTAACTCCCAAAATGGCAGTGCTGGTGACAATGTTCTGTACAGAAGGACTCTGGCTGGGAAAACAGTTTGCTATTGCCTCTTTTACCACTCCCAAAGTCAACTACCTGGGACAAGGACATCCAGTTCCAGGTCAATCTGAACAGCCTGTATCATCATCTCAAAGACCCTCCAGGATGCTTGACTGTCATAAAATCTATTTGATTTTCCGCCATTTTGCTTCTCTCTGTTCCTGACAAGCAGCCTTGCCAGTCTGATCCCCCAACAAACCTTTCCTTCTCCCCATGGAGTGGTCTAGCTCAGTGGTTTTCCTGCATCTTTCCTCTGTATCATTTAGCACTGTTTCCTTGCTTATAATAAAACTTATTCCTGTGCTTGATAATTTTATGTCAAGTTGACACAAGCTAAAGTGATCTGAGAGAAGGAAACCTCAATTAAGAAAACACCTCCATAAGATTGGGCTGCAGGGGCCTGGCGGTGGTGGTGCACGCCTTTAATCCCAGCACTTGGGAGGCAGAGGCAGGCGGATTTCTGAGTTCGAGGCCAGCCTGGTCTACAGAGTGAGTTCCAGGACAGCCAGAGCTACACGGAGAAACCCTGTCTCGAAAAACCAAAAAAAAAAAAAAAAGATTGGGCTGCAGGGCACTCTAGGACAGCAGTTCTCAACCTGTGGGTCATGACTTCTTTGGCGGTCAAAAGACCCTTTCACAGAGGTCACCTGTGACCATCAGAAAACACAGATATTTGCCTTACTATTCATAACAGCAGCAAAATTACAGTTATGAAGTAGCAATGAAAGTTATTTTATGGTTGGAGTCACCACAACATGATTAAAAGGTCACAGTAGTAAGAAGGTTGAGAAATACTATTGTAGGACATTTTCTTAATTAGTAACTAATGGATCCATCCCCTTGTGCTATCCCTAGGCTAGTGGTCTTGTATTCTATAAAAAAGCAGACTAGGCAACCAATGATGAGCAAGCCAGTAAGCAGCACCCCTCCATGGCTTCTGCACCAGCTCCTGACTCTCCAGGTTCCTGCCCTGTTTGAATTCCTGTCCTGACTTCCTTCAATGATAAACAGTGATATGGGAACATAAGCCAAATACACCCTTTCCCTCCCCAAGTTTGGTCATGGTCTTTCATCGCAGTACTAATACCCTGAGACATTTACTTCATCAATTTTTTTCCTCTCCTTTCTCTTCTTCTCCTCAACAAATGAGAAACTTGAGTGTCAGTGTTTGGTTTGTAGAGTCAGGGTCTCACTGTACAGCCTCAGCTGACCTGGAACTCCCAATGAAACCCCTCAGCGTACTGACCCTCCTTTTCAACTTCATCAGTGCTGGATCACAGCACACGCTCATGACAGGCTCAGCAGTGCACTTTTATGGAAGAGTATCATTAGAAGCTCCAGAAGAGAATTGGTTTAGAGTGCTGTCACAGTTTTTTTTTTCAACTTTTTTAATTTATTTTTTATTGGTTATTTTATTATATTTCAGATGATATTCCCTTTCCCTATTTCCTTCCACCCAGAAACCCCCTATCCCATCCCCCCTCCTCCTGCTTCTATGAGGATGTGCTCTCACCCACCCACCCACCCTGCCCTCGAATTTCCCCACACTAGAGCATTCAGCCTTCAAGGGACAAGGACCTCCTCTCCCACGTATGCCTGACAAGGCCATCCTCCCCTACATATACAGCTGAGGTCATAGGTCCCTCCCTATGTGCTCTCAGGCTGGTGGTTTAGACCCTGGGAGCTCTGGTTGGTTGGTATTGTTCCTCTCGCCATGGGGCCACAAACCCCTTCAGCTCCTTCAGTCTTCTCTCTAACTTCTCCATTGGGAACCCCATGATCAATTCAATGGTTAGCTTTGAGCATCTGCCTCTGAATATGTCAGGCTCTGGCAGACCTCTAAGGAGACAGCTATATCAGGCTCCTGTCTCATGTTTAAAAAACAAAAAACAAAAACAAACAAACAAAAAACAAACCAACTCTGAGCTTATCGTTAGACTTACACTGAGAAATGGCAGCCAACAGACGTGACTTGCACAGTCTTAAACTGCATATATATGGATCTATATTAGCTACTAGTAAGGGGGGGGGGGTGTATTTTGACCCAGTTTGAGGATACATTCTGTCATAGGGTATCAGGAACAGAAGGTGACTGATCACACTGCCCATATAGACAGGAAGCAGAGGAAGATAAATGTGTTTGCTCAGCTGCCTTTCACCATTTTATTCAATCCAAGACCTCATCCCATGGGAAGGTGTCACCTGTGTTTGGGACAGATCTTCCCTCCTCAGCATAAAACACTGAGAGCCTGGCACAAAAAGATACCAAATACAAGGCTATGTGGTTAACCAATTAGTTTGACCATCAGGGCCACCACCTGAAGAATTGAAAGATGTAGCCATGTCTGGAAATGGAAATCAAATTGCTAAACAATTAACTGCAGACACACTGGAAATTTTATTAGCTTATGGCAAAACTCATTGTAACTGATTAGCATTTTATTATCACTAAATATTTCAGTTCACTTTTCTATCCTTTCAGGAGACTTGTGGCCAGAGTTACTGATTCACACTCCGACACAATGGAGGAGTGGGCCAGGCAAAGCTGGCCAGCTTCTCCTTTGTCAGCAATCAAAAGGTGTGCAGCTAACTGTACAGACTGACTTCTCTAGACCATGACACAGGTCCATTAAGATAAAAGACTCTTTCCTAAGTTCAGCAATTCCTGTTTCAAATAAACTTCCAGAGGGTGAAAACCTCAGATCTACTCCTGACGAGCTGTGAGCCTGAGGCCAAACATCTCTACCTCTCAGAGCCACAGGTCCCTCCCCCTTCACAAGGCATTGGTACAGAACTCTAGAATTAACATAAGTTGGTAGTGCTCCTCCATAACTGGGGAATGAGTGTCTCTAAAAGTTAATCACCTATGACTTGACACATATAAAACAGCACTGTTTGCTCACTGTTTGTCACACTGAGAACAGGAGAAAATGCGCCTTTGTGTGCTCAGGAGGTTCCCTGACTGTCTCCAGATAAATTCTATGACCTCTGGTCTCCTCCAATGAAGTCACACCCTTGCTAGGAAAAACACACCTAGAGTATAATCTCTGCTCATCTTTCAGAAGCAATTGGATTTTTCAGATGCCCAAGAATTTTCTACCTGACATATCTCACTGACTGTTAATTCTGATTATGTATTTTTAAATACTACCAAGGTCACCACAGTTTATTTCATTTTTTAAAAACCACGTATATTTGTTTTTTTGTTTTTTTTGTTTTTGTTTTTAAATCAGACAGATTCCAAGAGAAGAGCACCCTGCAACCTCAGCACTCTTCCTCAAAATTCTCAAGACTCATCAAAACCCAAGGAGAGCCTGAGGGCCAAGACAAGCAAAGGGAGCCAAGGAGGCACAGTTAAAGTAGGGTGGGGTCCTGGAACTAAAGGCCACCAGGCAAACAAAGGAAATAGTCAGTACTTTGTGCATTTTAGTAATAATATAACAATATGAGCACATTAATTATAACTAATATAACACACAGTCACACATTACTAATAGGATCGTGTGCCAGCAAGGGGACACAGGAAATATTATATACGTTTGCTTGATTTCCATGAACACCCATATAAAAGTCTATTAATATTTTCTTAACTTCACTACAATGACATACTGTCTCACACCTGGCATGAGGGCTGTAATTAAGGAAACAGATAACAAATGTTGGAGACTATGTATTATGTGGAGAAATACAAACATCTTTACGTTCTTAGAAATAGCATCTTTAGAAAAGTATGGCAGTTCCTTGAAATGCAGCTACCATGTAACTTAGCATTTCCACTTGGACACTATAAATACCCATAAGAAATAAAAGCAGGGTCTGTAGAGATAACTTAGTGGGTAAGAGTACTGATAGCTCCTCCAGAGGACCCAGGATCAGACATATCCCAGGATCCACATAGTGGTTCACAACTGTCCCTAACTGTCCCTAACTCCAGCTACAGGGGATCCAACAACCTCTTCTAGCCTCCTTGGGTAATCACAAAAAGGGTGTACAGACATATGTGCAGTGCAGGCAAAACAACCACACATAGATTTATTTTTAAATTAACAAAAACAAATGCATTTTCCTCAAAAAAAAAAAAAACTTCATAAATGTTCACAACAGCGTTGTTCATTAGGGCTGTGCAGCTCAAGCTCCACCCTGCTCTGAGTTCCTCTGTATTCCACAGAACAGTGGCCTGTAGGCCCAAGTGACTCACTGCCTTCATCTGAATACAAGCACAGAGGACGAAGGACTCCACATCATTGGTGTGCACCACCTGTCTTGCATGAATCACGAGGTACAGACTGGTGACTTGTTTATGGGAATGAAGAAGTAACACCTACAAACTTAGCAAAGAAGACTGGGAGTACACAGGCATAGGGGCATATTAAAATCTTATCTAGAGGCTGAAGAGATGGCCTAGCAACTTAGAGCACTTGATATTGTAAAGATTAGAAGTTCAATTCCCAGTACTCACATGGTAGCTCACAACTATTTGGAATTCCAGTTCCAGAGAATCTGACATCTTCTTGTTACCTCCACAGGCACCAGTCATACATGTGGTATACATACGTGTGTGTGTGTGTGTGTGTGTGTTCCAACAAAACATCCATACATAGAAAATGAAATAAATCCAAAAAAGACATAACTTTATTTTGTGTTTTTCTTCTTAAAGTATGTGTATGTGAGAGAAACAGATAGACAAGACAAATACCAGGTTCAAGTGCTTTATGACCACACCAGACCAATGAAGAGTGTAACATTCTCACCTGGACCCCACAGGAAGAGCACCTCACACTGCAATAACAGTGCCACACCCACCTGTCATCTCTTTATGCTGGGACACTCAAGATATCAAAAGGACACTCCTGAATGTCCCTGGGGCTTTAGTTTACAATGGTGCTCTCTAGAAATTCCATCCATCCATTCATCCCTGTATCTACGGCAGTCTGGATCAAGTCCTTCATCTCTGCCTCTGCCTCCAGTAGGCCTCTTGGAACTCTGTGTTCTTTAATCTGTGTGCACATGCCTCAAGCAGACCTCAAGTATATGACCTGAGTTACTTTAGTGTTTCAGATTGGAATCAAGGAACCTGTGCTTGCCAATGGAAGAATCAGGAAGAATCAGGACTACATCATAAATTACAGCCAATGAAAATAGGTTGTGAATTTATTATTATTCAATAAATTCTGACATTGTAGAAAGATGCAAAAAGTGTCTGTGTTTCTAACACAGTGTGCCCATGACAACAGCCTACAAGAGGAAACTCTAAACAGACTGAACAAATAGATCTTTTTAATGTGGTGCAGCCATACAATGGAATATTATAGCCATAGGTATTAATATACACTACAACATGGATGAATCTTGACCACACTATGCTATGAGCCTGCCACAAAGGGGTCACATGACCCATTTATTTGTAATTTTAAAGTTAGGGTGGGCAAAGCAGTGCACACCTATATCAGTACTCCAGAAGTGAATTAGACACTAAACATCCTGGCAGGAATGAAGATATTATAAGATAACTCTGTCCCTCCCTTTGGCTATCAGATTATTACTGTAATACACCCCAAGATTTTGGAATTTCCCCCCAGAAATCTCATATTGAGGGAAAGAAGAGGTTGGGGGCCTGGTGTTAGCCAGAGCCCTGGAAGAGCTGTTATACCGTTTTGATAACGAGGCAGACCACTTTGCAGGAGACTCAAGGAGAAAACACTGACAACAGGCAGGCTCACATCTTGACAAGGACTGCTCAGCTCCCCATACTTCCTGTCCTCTCTTTAAACTTAGATTCCTGTGAGGACTCAGAGATGGGCGTGGGGATCACTAAGTGTCTTTGTTCCTCTTCCAGGTGTGGACTAGCTCTTATGTTTCTGCCCTTAATTGATATTTGCTTTTGTTTTCTTTTGCTTAAACAGGACTATTAAAAACGGGTGGCCTGGTCTAGTTTGTTGGGGCTGCCTGGGCTCAGAATCTGACCCTAATGATTTTGATAACAATAAATTCATGTCATTCTCAGCAACACATAGTTTGAGGCCATCCTGGGCTATATAAGAATGTCTCAAAACAAACAAACAAACTCCTTGGTAAAAATATAAAACAGTCTCTACACATGGGGACAGAGAGGGTGGGGTGGGAGCTATGGTTGAAGATGAGGAGAGAATGCTAACAAGTACAAGGCAAAGAAATATTCTAAAATTAACCATCTATGGTAATATGTTGACTTTGTTTGTTTGTTTGTTTGTTTGTTTGTTTGTTGAGACAAAGGTTTTCTACATAGCCTTACCTGGCCTAGAACTCAGTATGTTTACCAGGCTAGCCTTAGACTCAGAGATCTGCCTGCTTCTGCCTCTGGAGCCTTGGAACTAAAATCACTCACCACTACAACCAGCTTAAAAATTGACCATCTACTTCTTTAAGTGGATGAAATATATGGTACTTTATCTAACAGAGCTATTAGTTTAAAACTAACACTATGGTATGCCCTAAAAACACTGAAGACTACGTAAAGTAAAGCCTTTGACAATACGTAGTTAATATGAAACCTCTAATTTCCCTGGAATGAAGAGACCCCGTGCATTTGGAAGTTTTCAATGTGTCTCAGTGTCCTTATTAGATCAGATTAACGTGAATGACCTAAGGGCCCCTTCACATGTTCCCAACATATAAAACCATATGCAGGATATCTTCACTGGTACTTGACAAATATTCACTTGCAAAAATGGATATCTTATGTGTTCCCTTGGTATACTGCTTCAAGTTGTAGTCATTTCCTCTTAATTACTGGAAAATTGGGCCAATGGGTAAATATGCTTACTGCTAAGCCTGACAACCAGAGTTCCATCCCAGGACCCGCATGCTAGAAGGAGAAAACCGTCTGCCATTGTTGCCTAACCCCAATATGTATAAGACGATGGCACAAACCATGCACAAACACACAAAATAAAGGTAATACAAAATAACTAAAAAAAAATAGCTATACTATTTTCCATTCTCCCTTTTTAAATCATTGTAATGGCACTGACAATGTTAACCTCATATCAGTACTTCAATTAAGGCTATCTCCGACAGCACAATGAATTTTTTACACAGGAAGATACAGAATAAACAAACTCTTGCTCCCTCACTTACAGCAGGAAGAATGAACTGGAGCAATCTGTGCATTAATAAACAATCCTTTAAGCATTATTGTAAAAGCTACTCTCCCAGTCACTTTGAATCTGGTTTCTCTCAACACAGTAAGAAAGCATTTAAATTGGGCATTCATTTATTTTAATGGTGAAGTCAGTTTCACATGCAAGAATTATCTCCTACATGTCAACCACTGTTATGACATATTACTTTATTCATACCTGGAGTTGGTTTAGAACAAATTTAAAAAATGTAATAATCCTTACTGTTGTAAACTCAAGTTATTCAGCTCACTCGAGGAAATGTTAAAGTAGCCCTCAGGACATCCTGCCAATAGCCCAGATCTGGGGTTAATGGCACAATTGTCCACCTCATCATAGAAGATATGTCCTAAGACCCAATGCATGCCAGAAACCATAAACAGTACCAAGCCACCAAATCTATATTATTATTTTCCTATAGAACTTTTGCTGAAAGTTTCATTTATAAAGTAGGCCCAAAGTGGTAGTTTGAATAAGAATGGCCCCATAGGCTCACACACTAAACCTCTAAACCTGTAAGCCAGCCACAATTAGATATTTTCCTTTATAAGAGTTGCTGTGGTCATGATGTCTCTTCGTAACGGTAGAACACTAAGAACAATGTTTTTAGTAGCTATATTGGGACTATGGCTTTCCCCTCTTATTTGTGGTTTTGCTTTCTGTGGTTTTGGCTACTCATGTCAACTGTGATCCAAAAATATGAAATGGAAAACTGCAGAAATAAGTCAGAGGTTTTAAACTAAGTATCACTGAGAAGTTTAGTTGATCATAGTAATACTACAAGCCAAGATGACTACTCACTAGTGAAGGGTGGGTAGTGTACAGAGTGTTGGTGTCCAGGACAAAGGGATAACTCATATTGTAGGGTAGAAACTGGCCACACAAAATTTCATGCTGCTACTAGGATAGTTTCCGAAGAGTCAGTATGAGTGTAAGACTGCATCCCAATGCTGAGGCTATCCACTTCTCATAGGCTATCATGAAGGCACTAGACTCAACTCCCAGCACCAAAAAGAAGGGTGAGCTCACTAAAATAGATCACATTTTAATTGCACTTATTAACGTGTGTGGAATTTAGCACACACACATACACACACACGCTAGGTGCAATAGTATGTTCTGTGTATCAAACTCAGGTCAATAGGCCTACATAGCAAACACTTTACCCTCTCAGCCATCTTGCCAATCCCACAATAAAAGAATATATTTTAGAGACAGGAAACCTACACGTAGAAAGAGAGGGGGGGAGGGAGGGAGAAAGAGAGGTAGGGAGGGATGGAGAGAGAGAGAGAGAGAGAGAGAGAGAGAGAGAGAGAGAGAGAGAGAGAGAGA
>NW_021621048.1:5914106-5919217 GCF_004785775.1 Grammomys surdaster
AGAGAGAGAGAGAGAGAGAGAGAGAGAGAGAGAGAGAGAGAGAGAGATTTGTGTCTTTTGGAATTATAACTAGCTGTCCTCTTACTAGCTTGCATATTTTTATTAGAAACATCTAGTAATGAATTAATTTGTGTAAGCCCTTAAGTCACTTTATATATGCACTTTATATATACACTATATATAGCACTTTAGGCGTTATTTCAAACTGTATTATTCAAAGACAAGTGTAGTTTAAGACATGGTACCTCCTGTTAAATCCTTACATGACTAGAAGGACCCACTTGTCTGGAGGTACCCTGAAAATGAGAGGCAGGAATCATTCCTATAGGCTCAAAATGCTGTCTGATGGTGTTCTTAGTGTTTGGACTGTAGAAGTTATTTGCCTTCTAAGTCAATAGATTCTAAAGGGGGTTTGTTTGTTTGTTTGTTTCCTCTTGTCACAAAGAGGGACAAATGAACAATGGCTGTTAAGGAGGGCCAGAATTTAGCCCAAGATAAGGTAATTAGCCTATAGACAGGCAACATTCCAATCTCTCCAAAGTCCTGAGATTCTAATCAGCCAATCAGTGACAGACTCCTTTCGGGGAGTTTTCATTCATATGCAGGCATGGCCTCTCTTCAGCTGCTTTTGTTGGTGTGGCAAAGGAAAACTTACTCCTGGGTAACACTGTCGGTAACGCATCATTACCCACAGTGTTTGCCTGGGTCTATGGTGCAAAGGAACAGGTACGGTAATGGATATTTAAAAAAAAATCTAGAGATTGTGGAGAAAAGAAGCTCAAAAAAAAAAATCTAAATCTATACACAAGGCAAGTGCTGGGAATAGCTGTGATCATTAAGAGAACCCCTCCTCTGCGCTGGGAAAACAGGAAAGGGCAAGACCTCACAGATCAAAGACTCCAAACTTGAGGAACACAAACTCATTCGAAAAGAGAGCTGAGCCCAAGAGGCCTAAGGAATTCACAGTTCCTCAAAAGCAGCCACACAGAAAAGCATTTCTCAGGCTCAGCACACACACAGACGCTACCGTGCAAAAGGGCCAGGTTCCACTCAGCCCTGGGTCCAGAGTCATAAAGTCTTGTTCCATGGTTCTAGAAAGCTACCAATCAAGGTGTGGCAGGCCACTAGTCTCTATAAGGCAGCCCTGAGAGGCCATTGTGTGAAACTGTGAAAATGAACCCCCAAGTTGAAATGAGGACCCAAAGATGCTAGAGAGGGGACACCTGCCAACAAAAGCAGAGCAGAAATGAAGTAAGTGTCTCTGGCCATCGGCCTCAGCATCATCTGGGAACTTGTTCACATGTAAATTCTTTAGTTGGTTATGATCAAGATACATTATCTACACGTATGAAATGTCAAAGAAAATCAAAAACATTTTTTAAAAAAATCACAAACTCCAGTGTTAAGACACAGAAATGTTTTTCTTTTTTTTTCTTTCAGAAATGTTTTTCTTTTCCTGGTTTTTTTTTTTCTTTTCTTTTTTAACAACCTAGATGGTTCTGATGTCTGTTCATATTCTAGAACACACTGAAATACCTGCAGTCTCAGGAAGCGACCAGCTTTTTCTGTCTTCCAGCTTTTGCTTATGGTGTTACCTGAAGCTGTTAATTGTCACAGTCACCTGGGAAACTGCACTTCCCTCTTTGGGTTCTGTGTTGTTATGTTATGTTTTGTTTTGTTTTTCTGAACAAGGGTTTCTCTGTGTAGTCCTGGCTGTCCTGGAACTCACTCCACTGACCAGGCTCATTTAGGAGGGAAGATAACAAGGAACTCGGAACCAGTCTTCTTTAGGCATTCCTGGTCCCCAGCAAGGACAATCCTAGAACCACTGCCTTCCAGGTCCTTGTCCTAAGCTTCAGGACCCCATCATCTCCTGTCCCCACCATCCCTTCACCAAGTGCCTTTTCTGAGTTTTGCTTGTTTTGTTTTTTGCCAAACACTTTTTCAGAGAACCTCCACTTTGAAGTTTTCCTTAACCCCCTGGACAGAGGTACCTCTCCTGTACACGAGTCCCCTTCCTTCCCTTGCTCTTCCTGGTGGCTACTCCTCCCCATGCATAGTCATGTCACAGGCAGTGGTCCCTGTGGGAGGCTTAAGTGAGAACAGCTGCAACAGGGCTCGGACAAGTGAGGACCTGTTCTCAGTTGGTGGAACTGTTTGGGAAGGTTTAAGGCTTTGGCTTTGTTGGACGAGGTGTGTCACTAAGGGTGGGCTTTGAGGTTTCTAAAGTCCACACCAGGCCCAGTTTCTCCCTCCGCCTCCTGCCTGTAGATCAGGATGTAAGCTCTCAGCAAGTGCTCCAGCACTATGCCAGCCTGCCACCGTGTTCCCCAACTATGATGATCACGGAATCACCCTCTGAAAGAAACTAAGCAAGACCGAAATGAAAAGCTTCCTTCTATACGTTGCCTTGGTCACTGTGTCTCTTCACTGCAAGAGAATAGTCACTAAAAGTCCTGTGCCTGCTCCCTCCACTAAATGGTCTCAAGTGTAAGTACTATGTCACTCATATCCATACACCCAGCTCTTTCTCTTCATCTCCTTTTTAAAAGTTTGATTAAAGAGAATGCCAGTGAGATGCAACCAACCCCTGTCTCCATACCAAAGATCAACACACACCATTGTCCAGGGGCATTCAGAGCTGAGAAAGCAGTTACTGAAGGCACCTTTGACCACAAAGAAATCACTTAAGAAGCCCCACAGCTGAGGCTAACCACAGAACACATTTTAGAAGCTTATAAATATCAAATATAAATTTCATATAGAAATTATCTCCTCTAGTCAGAAAAAGACACAGTGACTAGGAGAGCATCAAATCCAGAAATATGATGCTTCTAGACAGAGTCCTTCCATATACATCTGGCTAGCAACATGATCCCATTAACAAACCCCAGTTTTTTTTTTTTCAAATGAAAAATTAAAAAACACAATATGAATTTGATCTCTGCCATTCCCAAGTTGGGTAACCCCAGGTAGGTAGGTCATTCTCAGAATAGTAGCTGCTTATCAACAGAAGGCAGCCAATTCACACATAAAAAATATAGTTATTAATAAAAGCCTTTCCTCCACATCTCCAGTTTTAGCTTCTTTCACAGTCACCATTATTAACTGAAGGTGTCTCTTCTCCTGGGCTCAGAAACAACCACAGACTTTGACTTCTCTTGTATAGGCCAACTGATTTTCCATATTCAAAGTCTGACCTGCCCAGAGGCTCATTTTGATGGACCATTAAACAGTGAGAAGTTTTTCAGAGTTTTAATCTTGGGCTTAAATGGCTGTTTAAGAATAAGATAAGGAGGCCTATGAGGTAAGATCTCTGCAGGTAAAGGCACTTCCTGCCAAGCTTGAAGACCTGAGTTTGACGCACCCTGCCAGGCACCACATAGAAGCAGAGAGCACACCCTGTGGCACATGAATGCATACACACAAAATGAATAACAGTATATAGTTGACTCTAATGATACACATGTATAAAAATGCCATAACAACACGCACTAACTGGAAAGAAGAAAGGGGCAGGGCTGTGGTGGCACACATTTTTGGATCTCTGTAAGCTCAAAGCCAGCTTGGCCTAAAAAAGGAAAAGAGAAAAGAAAGAGAAGGGATCAGTCTTAGCCATACAACACTCTGGAAGCTAAGGCTGAAAGGTTAAGAATTCAAGACCAGCCTCAGCTTCCTAAGAAGTTTGAGGGCAGCCCAAACTATATGAGACTCAGTTTTTAACACAACACACACATACACACACGCACACATCACTTGCAGGCATGTACATGGGGGGGGGTGGTAATGAAGAAAATTGCTATTACACTTTTCTTTCTTCCCAGTATTAGCTCACTTGGATGGCAACCGCTGCATCTCTGGGATTTTATGAGCTGCTTTTCACGGCTGACACCTCACTGACCTGATAATACTTCAAACTCTGGAAGAACTGGGCCACTCTTAAAAAAATATCCCCTGGACCAAATGGATGCCACAGTAAACTAAACCTAAGGAAAGATGTAGAAAACAGGGTCTTTGTAAGATTAAAAAAATAATAAAATAAAATCTGAACGAGCTTTCTGATGGAAGAGGGCCAGAACCTGAGAATTTCTGGTTCGTTCACAAAGGTTATAAACACTAACTTGATATCAGGCTACGGGTTCAATTATATACTAACTTGATATTGTCTTTCCACCAAATTATTGATGAGCAGCATTAAGACACTCAACAGACTCATTTATCAAACCTCAAAACCCTAGTTTGCATTGATTTTCACCTATAAACAGTATACAGTAGATATTTATCGTCAAGGACAAAAAAATGGAGGAAAAAATGAATCAATATAACTATAAAACATAGCATTTAAGAATAGAACGGGAAATGAATTCAAAGAGCCTACTCATGTTATTGGTCGGTCACAGGAAATGAATCAGCTCTGAATCCTTCCTTTCGATTGAACGCTTTAATCTGTTCCATCTATGGGAACAACATGTAAAAGCTGGTACATGCCTGTACCAGCTAGGGCATTCAAACTGCTTGATTGGTATTGGTTTTAGGCCACACACTGCCTCTACTCTGGCCCTTCCCATTGGGGTCACGTTGACTTATCTATGAAGTACAGAGTAGCCCAAAAACATAAAAAGGTGGGGAGATGGGAATCTGATGAGAAGATACTGGTACAAGAATAACTAACAATAATGTCTTAAATCTAATCCAAGTTCTATTGTGGCAATAGTCCTAAAATCCTTTACTTCATCATTCCAAAAGATTGAAGGGACTTTTGTATTGTCCCTTACTGGTTTTGTAATGATGTTACTGTTTTTGAAAACAATGTCTCATGTAGTAGCTCAGGATACCCTCTTTGATTTGGATATAATATGTAGCCAAGGATGATGATCCTAAGGCTCTGATTCTCTACCATCTATCTCTTCAGTGCTGGGCTTTCAGGCCAGAATGACCACACCCAGTTTATACATTGATTGGGATCAAACCCAAGGCTTTGTGAAATAAATGCAAAGCAAGCAAGCATTCTATCAGGATAAAGCAAGCGGTATCCCCAGGCTCTATCATTTTTTTGTTGAGAGAGAGAGAGAGAGAGAGAGAGAGAGAGAGAGAGAGAGAGAGAGAGAGAG
>NW_021621048.1:5919227-6043275 GCF_004785775.1 Grammomys surdaster
GAGAGAGAGAGAGAGAGAGAGAGAGAGAGAGAGAGAGAGAGAGAGAGGGGGAGAGGGAGAGGGAGAGGGAGGAGGGGGGAGAAGAGGAGGAAGGAAGGAAGGAAGGAAGGAAGGAAGGAAGGAAGGAAGGAAGGAAGGAAGGAAACAAGTTATTTCCTGGATCTGTATCTTTCAACAACTTAAGATTTTGTTTCTTAATAACATAGTAAAACTGGTTTCCTTCAGCATTTTTAGTTAGACACACCTCCAGCCCCTTAGCTTTTTGTCATAAAGGAATTCCCACCCTCAACATAACATACACACTTTCTTCTACATTACCAAATCATCTATCTAGTCTACTATCAAAAACGACTATGGTTCCTCCTGTTTTCTTCCCGATCAGACTGGATCTCTCTCTTTTTTCTCCTTTTTTTAATGTGTGTAGGCAGGAACTCAACTTTCAGGAGTTAGTTCTCTCCTTCTACTCTGTGGCTTCTCAACTCAGGTAGTGAGTCTTAACAACAAGCACCTTTACCTGCTGAGCCATCTTGATGGCCCCAGATGGGATCTTTTTAAAAAAGCATGCTTATATAATAAGTTATCCTCCTGGTATTCTTGTAGTTTTTCTTACAACAAATTTACTCTAAAACTTAAAACAACAACAACAAAACTCTCCTGTTTATAAGGTTGGGACTTAGCTCAATGGTAGAAATTTGCAAAGCAAGAATTAGGCCCCAGGTTTGGATCCAGCACTGAGTAAAAAAAGAAAATCAGTTGGTCAGTTTACTATAAAGACTAAATAAAGTCCTTCTTCACAGGGGACCTTAGGAACAAAGCTATCTCTAGATCCTGTCAAAAATATTTTCTCAAAAGAGGAAAGAACATCCTACCCATCTAACTAATAGGAAATAATAAAAACAGCCTGCTTTTACAGAAGCTGTGAGCACACACCAAACAGGCTCTTCCAAACACAGGCGTGCTGAACAGAAACTGGATAATCGAAGCTGACCTCATACAGGATGATCATGTGACCGCATACAGTAGCAAAGGACCCAGCAACCGACAAGCAATCATTTTATAACCAATAAACACGGCTGTAACACAAAGACCCTTCTCCTCCCCCAGTTTCCTTCAGCACCCACAATAAAATGTTTGCTCCAAACCATTGGACACCATGAGCTGCTGCATATTGAAAAACCATAAGTGGAGCCAGACACCAATGGGCCTGCTTCATCTTCAAGTTGAATAACTCTAGGGAAGTTCATGGAATGAAATGGCTTCCACTTCGAGGTTCTCAGGAGAGGCCTGGTGGTCCATGAGGAGAACACTTCCTCATTAGCAACTGAGTAGATCACATGTGGTCAGATCTTGGCCTCCACAGGCTTTCAGTAGCTTTTCACCTGCCCTTAGCATCTGTGCCCAACTACTCAAAGCTCATTTGAACACTCAGCAATCGCCAGCCAACCTCCCTCCCTCCCTCCCTCCTTCCCTCCCTCCCTCCTATCCTTCCCTCCCTTCCTTGCTTCCTCTCTCCCTCCCCTCTCTTCCTTCCTTCCTTCCTCCCTCCCTTTCTTCCTTCCTCCCTTCCGTGTGTGGGTGTTTTGCCTGCATGTATGTCTATGCACCACTTGAATTGTATGCCTGTTGCCAGAGGAGGCCAGAAGAGGGCGTTAGATCCCCTGGAACTGGGGTGCCAGGTGGTTGTGAGCAGCCACGTGGTTCTGGGGATGGAACCAGGGTCCTGTGGCAGGGCAGCCAGTGCTCTTAACCTTGGAGCCATCTCTCTAGCCCCTTCAATCTTGGCGAATGCATGAAGACACACTTCATATAAGGATTTTCCCTAGGGGTTATGAACACAAACCTTAGGCCTGAAACTAAGACCCACACATAATTGAGAAGCTTCAAGAAAAGGATTCTGTCAGGAAAAAAAACAATTCTGACAAACCCGATCATCCAAAGTTGCTACCTTCTTCCCCGGCAGATGCACTTTTACCCACAACTCCACCGAATGGATCACTGCTCTCACCCTGCACTCACCCAGCTCTACCCAAGAGAGAGCCATGGCCAGTCAGAGGCCCTTTTAATGTTTCATACAGAGAAGAAGGAGAAGAAAAAAAGACAGCTGTCCCTTATCTCTAGAAATGCTTCAAAAAAAGTGACTAAGTGAAAAAGACTAAGTATAAATAAATAACAGAAAGTTCCTTTAGTATTGTTTGCTTTCTCAAATTAAAATCGTGCTCATGGAACATTGAACGTCATGGCCTCTGGCCATCCTAAGCAGCTGTTAGAATCTCCACAGATAAAGAGACTTGATTATTTGAGCTCTCCAGATCTGAAGTCCTAGGGTCAAATCTCAGCTCAGTCACACACTGATCATGTGACCTAACACAGATAATCCTTATCATTCTACTTTTCATTTTTCTCCTATATAAAATGAGGGTAATACTTGAATTTACCTCATAGGATGCTTTGTAAAGGTTTAACTTTGGTGCTTAGAAAACACTAGGAAACGAAATACCAATATAGTACTACTGTTATCTTGAGAAAGCCACATAATATAGTTATCTTACACAAGGCCATAGTAAATTCTAACTTACCATGTGCAATTATATTTACTATTTGTTTAAATATATCGCACATCCATTCAAACATAGACAACAATTTGTCTAATATGGTTTCTTTAAAAATTAAAATGCGGGCAGTGGTGGCAAAAGCCTTTAATCCTAGTACTTGGGAGATAGAGGCAGGTGGATCTCTGTGAGTTTGAGCCCAGCCTTGTCTACAGAGGGAGTTCCAGGACAGCACAGAGTTGTTCCACAGAGAAAGCCTGTTTCAAGGGGAAAAAATATATATATTAAAAAGTTTCTCTTTCCCACTCCAGCAGGGTTTCGACCAGGCTGACCTCAAAATAAAATTCGCTGTGATCCTTCTATTTCCTGAGTACTGGGGTTACAGGATTGTGGTACTGCACCCTGTTTATGGGGTGCTGGGGTCAAACCTTGAGCTTTGAGCTCTGCTAATTGGCTCATCTCAGACTAATAACCTCTCTTGACTCGGCCAGCCCTTCACTTCTCTGCTGCTGACTACTGAAAGCTCTTCTGGCCTGGCCCTCCTTGCCATTTTTATGAGACCAGCTATGAGACTGCCTGTCAAAAATGAAGTGATGAATCATGCCATATAAGGCCAAGGGCAAGAATGTGCCCTCCAACTGCTTCCTCTGTGTTGTGCATAGATCAACAGAAAGATTGGGTTTTGATTTGCAAAGCAGCCATTTCCAACATGGGTTCCAAGTCGCCAACGAGTACATTCCAAACGCCTTTTGAACTAGAATTTAGGTTTAGAATCGCTGCCTTCTGCTTTGTTTTTCTAGGCAGAGTCTGATCACAATTTGTCCTTGTTCTCTCTCACCCTGGCCACATATTGCTGGCTCAAAAGGACCAGTTGTCAGTGTTACTCTCTGTGTGAGCATGGTTCTGGCACAGTAGAGTATCGTAAGCCTAGAAGAGCCCACTGTCCAAAGACTTCCGGCTAACCTGCTTATAAACGAAGCTAGCAATGATCTTTCTAGACTCTTTTCAACTTCCATGTGTACAGACTCTCAGTTCCCCAGCCTCACCCCACAACCCCACCTCAACTCACAATCCATACATTTGATTACAAATTGGCCAATGATTCTGTCTCTCATTTCTTCCAATGACACAGAGAGTTCCTCCTTTGTACAACCTTTACTGTCTGTACAGTGAGGTCGTGGGAGAGACAAAGTACCTTCTTGTAGCTTATCAACCCAACTGCCCACCTTCATCATGTCAAAACACGATTTATTCATTCATGTCGTAACTGCTGAGTATCTGAACAGTATCTTCATTTGAGGATGAAGTGTAATGACTGTCTTTCAAAGAGTTCATTTTATGGACCAAGAAGGCAACTACAACAGTAAGACACAGAGAAGAAACAATGTTCCAATGGCAAGTGCTTGTAAGACTTTAAAAAAGATATTATAAACCCACAACAATAGCACTATCATGAAAGAAGAATTTTCAACACCTCTCCCTTCTCTACACCTAATCTTTTTACCACATTCTTATTTTATATAATTTCTTTTTGTTTATTTTTTGTTTTGAAACAGGTTTGAAACTCATTATGTAGACCAGATGGACTTCAAACTGGCAGAGATCCTCCTGCCTCAGCCTACTAGGTACCGGGATGAGAGGTGGACATCACACGAGGCCTTAACATCATTTTTAAAATGTGTTTACTTTATGTGTAAGAGTGTTTTAACTGCATGTATGTCTGTGCACCAGGTGTGTGCTGGGTGCCAGAGGAGGTCAAAAGAACCTAGTGGATCCTCTAGTCTTGGAGTCACAGATGACTGTGAGCCACCATGTGGGTGCTGGGAATCAAACCAAGGTCCTTCGGAAGAGCAGCCAGAGCTTTTAACCACTGACCCTTTTCTCCAGCCCGCCATTTCTTAAGTCTGCATTCTCCACTCTTCATTTATGGCTAGCACATGTCCTGGGGAACGCTCCTCACCTGGGCTTTCACTCCAACTTGTGATTTCTGGATTCAGAAATCTCACTCCAACTTGCTTTTTTTTTTTTGTCTTGATCTCTTGCACTGTTTGCTCTAAGGTGAACTCCCTCTAATCACAGACCCATGAACACCAAATCCCCAGGAATGTCCCTCCTCCCGCAAACAGCAGCTGAGATGAGTTTGAACTTAGTACTGGGTGGGATCTTTAAGTCATACACTATCCAGAGTTTACGCACCTAACAACTCGGGAGTCAGAAAATAGGGACGTGTTCTAAACCATAATTCAGGAAGCTGTATCGAAAGGGGAGAACCGGCAGCATGGACAGACGTCATAAAATACTGTGGGGTTGGGGTTGGGAAGAGAGCTACACATGGCTGCCGCTATCAAAGGAAGCTACCAAGAAGGGGCTACACCTGAGCAATGAGTGCAAACTGGGAGGGAAACAAGCAAGCATTCAGGGTGAGAAAGGGCACGGCATTTCCCAGACCGAAAACCCCATCAGTGTGGGCCTTTGTGAACTGAGTGCGTGAAGGATGAGCGATGGTAGAACGTCCTGCCTCAATCAGCCTGAGCAGGAGAAGCTGGAAGAGAAGTTTAATCATCTAAGCCAGCAACAAGACTATCAGAGAGGCACAGTACAGAGATCCCTGAAATCAGAAAACCAGGTTCCCAGGCCCAGGTTTGCCCAGAGGGGCGAGGGCAGGCATAGGGAGTCATCTAACCTCCCTGGTCTCAGCTTTCTCATTTGTAAACTGAAGCAGCTGAACTGGCTGACCTCAAAGGTCCCTCGGAACAAAACCAGACCAATTGTATATTATTTCTACCATTAAAACCCTCATCATGGCAGGAAAATAAAGGGAGGAGGGGGGAGGGGTCTTCTGTGATCTCTTTTTTTTCTTCCTCAACTTCGATTTTCGGTTTCCTAAACTTACTACAATCATGTGCCTCTCACATCACAAATTTAACACTTTCCTATAGAATTTCACTAATGAATTCAGTTTAAAGAGGAGTTGGTTACAGGAGGTGGGGGTGGAATTAAATGCCCTTGCTTCACCTTTGTGGGCCAAACCATGGGTCTCTGCTGTATTCATCCTGAAATTCTAGTTATGATTTCACATTCCTCCAAGAAATGTTCAGTGTTGGCCCCATATAGTATACAGCTTTGAGGTAGAATACATGTCCGTATAAGCCACACAACGTAAATGACCAGGAAGGTTTATTTTCTTCTTTTCAATACTACCCATTGAAGCATGGGATGGGGGGTGGGGGACGAGGAGGTAATAATGTTGAAAATAGGTTTCCGTGTTTTGTTTTTTAATTTTTAAAGTTTGTACTCGAAAATGCACCCTGCCGAACCCGCACAAAATTCTTGGCACTTTCCCCGAAGACTGACACTTCTTACACTGCATTCAGAGGCCCCAGAGCTCCAGGAAAGGCACTAAATCCAGCAAACACAGATGCAATTTCATTCTGCCCCTATTTGAGCCTATGCACCAGAGGCAAACACTGGCAGTCACACAACTTAAAAGAAACACCAACGGATCAGAAAACCTCTTCAACAGCCACGCAAAGTTTAAAACGGAAAACTTAGTACCCTCCCTTCCTAGACGCAGGCTATCACGGTGCGCTTTCTGGGCTGTGGTTTAAGCAGCTACACACAGGACTTCACACCTGAGCGCAAGACTCCGCCGCAGGGCAGGAGCGCGCCCGCAGGTGTCGGAGACGCCTGCGCCCAGGAACCCCGAGCCCCCGCTGAGCGCCTCTAAGTCAAGCTTGGCTTTCCTGCCCGGCTTCCCCTTCCTGCCCCGCGCCCGTGTGCGCGTCCAGGAACCGGGTCCCCGGTACCTGCGGCGGCCGTTCGGCAGCTCCTGCCCGGGATCCCCGCGCCCGCTGGTCTGTTCTGCTCCGCTCTGCTGCCGCTACCTCTCGCCCGCCTCCTTGCCCCTGTGCTCGCGCTACTGCGCATGCTCGTCCCACACCCCCGCCCGCACCCTTGAAATCCACTTGCCGGGTTTTCGTTGTTGCACCCAGGGGAGAGGCTGGCAGACCTTTGCAGTCAGGTGAAAGGAGGCTTGCAGGAGCTGCAGGTTTGGGGTGGGGATGGGGGAGTGGACCCGCGCTACAGGGGCTTTATCCCTGCTGCTCATGCTTCACTCAACCTAATTACGAATGTCTGCACCCCTGAAATGAGTTTAGCACCGTGATTCTCAAACAAGGGCGCATCGGGATTACCTGGAGGTTTTGTTCAAACAGCTCTCAAACCCAGAGTATCCGCTTCTTGTGTCTGAAAGCTGCGTGTTTCTAATGTGTTCTCAGAACACTAGTATGCGTACCACTTTTGAAAAGCACAGCTCAAAAGGCAAGATACGTATTAAAGTAAAACAGTTTCTCTCATCCTTCTCCCTTTTGGAGAATTCAGATAATTCTTCCTCTTTATTAAACAGCCACACCTGTTTAAAATAAATAACCAAAGCCCACACTCAAACAAAGGTGGGATCTTTTTCCGACAACATATGAGTCAAGCAAATGGAATGCAGCTTCAAGGGTTCTTGTATACTTTTTTGGTAGGATAATCCACAGGTGTGCAGGGTACCTTTGCTGCCCTTTGACCTAAGGTCCCATGTGGCACTTAGCCCAGTAGTCCAGAACTGATTCGGAACAGGTAGCAGTCAGGCCAGTAGGAATGTGACTCAAGTAGACTGAAACTGTTTAAAGTCCAAAAGAATTGGTTGGGCCACAGAGGAGTGAGATAAGGACTTCTCCATGCCTAGAAAATCCCATAACCCAGAAAGTCCAATAAACTTAACGTTTTTGTCTGAGCTCAGATCTACAAGAGGAATTGTGTTCTTACAAAATATTTACTTAAACATGTATGTACAACATGACCCAGCCATTTCATTCATAGCTCTTATCCAAGATAAATTAAAACATATCACTTGAGTACTAATATAGCACCTTCCTTCCTTCCTTCCTTCCTTCCTTCCTTCCTTCCTTCCTTTCTTCCTTCCTTCCTTCCTTTTTCTACAGCCAAAGTCTGGAAGGAATTGACTGCCAAGGGGTGAATGAAAAACAAATGTGCTACATCAGTAATGGAATACTACTTGGTACTGAAAGAGAATGACCTATTTGAATGCTTCACTTATAGTCTGCCACACCCTCCTATACCAGGAGTGAATGAAGAAAAAGAAAACACACAGAGACAAATGGACAGAAAAAAAAAAAAGCTGAGATTGGATGGTCTGGACTCCAGGCCATAGAGACATTCTCTTTATTGAGAATTATGATGATTTTCTGGGTGTATACACGTACCAAAGCTAAAGTGGCTACTTTAAATATGTAAAATTCACTTTATATAAGTTATTGCCCAATAGAATTGGAAATGATAATCAAATATATGTATATTCTATATATGTAGTGAAATATTGACTGATAAGCCCATGAAGAAATGCAGAACCCAAATATGACATCACTTGATTTGGAGGGAAGACAAAAGAAACTCATTCCCCTAAAGGAAGGTAAAATAATCAGTTTTAAATCATTTTTAAAAGTAATTAGTCCCAAGATGCAACTTGTTGTTGATAAAAACCAAAGTACTTTGCAGAAGTTTCTCCCAAACCTAAAATGGCAAAGTATATCATTAGAAATGCACATAATTGCCGGGCAGTGGTGGCGCACGCCTTTAATCCCAGCACTTGGGAGGCAGAGGCAGGCGGATTTCTGAGTTTGAGGCCAGCCTGGTCTACAGAGTGAGTTCCAGGACAGCCAGGGCTACCCAGAGAAACCCTGTCTCGAAAAAAAAAAAAAAAAGAAATGCACATAATTATAAACACAATTTTAAGTGGGCCCAGTGAGGTAGGGATATAAGCCTAGCTTGAAAAGCTACAACAGGAGGATTACAATGGAAGACCAGCTTGGACAAAGGCATAAAGAGACTTTCTAAGAGCCTGGGCTCTATTCCCAGTAAAAGAAGGGAAGAGGAAAGGGGAAAACAAGTTGTCTGTTCAACTGACTATATCATCACCAGTGAAAAGTAAGATTTTCAGACTCATGGAGAAAGCTGGGTATGGTGGCCCATTTCTGTAACGCCAGCACTGGGGAGGCAGAGGCAGACAGACAAAGAGCTCTGTGAGTTTAAGGCCAGCCCTTAGGACATAGGAAGTTCTATAATAGCCATGGCTACATAGTAAGGCCCTGCCTCTCATTCATGTGTATATATATATGTATATGTATGCATATGTGTATGTGTATATGTATATGTGTATGTGTATATGTATATATATATCCTCAACTCAGATCTTATTTGATAAACATACTCTACTGAGAATTCAAAGATCAACCATTTAAAAGTAATTAAAATCATGCCTGTAATCCCAGTTCTCTCTAGATAAGGCAAAATCAAGAATCCTAGGCCAGTCTCCTACACAGCAAATTCAAGACCTGCCTGGGCTATGTGATACCCTATCTCAAATAAACACATATTGGGGGGAGAGGGGAGTGACTGACGTAATAGTCTCAGTAGCAAGAATTCACTAAGTAGCCTTACTTAGTAATCACAAGTATATTGTATTTATAGTAAACATGGCCTGGAGAGAGATGGTTCAGTGATTCAGAGTATTTGTTGCTCTTGCAGAGGACCTGGATTCCCAGCACCCACATGGTAGTTCACAATCACCTGTAACTCCAGTTCTAGGGGATCTGATGCCTCTTCTGACCTCCACAGACACCAAGCACGTACATAGCGAACGGATATACATGCGAACGGATATACATGTAGGTAAAATATTCACCCATGCATAAAGTAAAAATGCATAAATCTAATTTAAAATGTACAGATTAAAGAGTTGTAGTAAACATGTCAAAATTAATCAGGGTTCCCTAGACCCAATAGAATGAACATATATTATACAAGACACTTAGTAGACAGGCTTGCACAACACCTCCTGGGTAGTCTGAATAGTCAGCAAAGGCTGTCGATGTACTGGAGAGGTTGAGAGCCCTGTAGCAGCTCAGTCCCCAAGGCTGGAAGTCTTAGCAGTCCCAATCTGTCACTCGATTTCTGGAGGATTCCTGGAGAGACGCTGTTCTTTAGTCCACACTGGAAAGACAAAGAGGCTGAGTACTGATGTCAGGAAAGAATGGCAGCGCTGTGGCAGCTACAGGGTAGATACACTCACCAGCAAGAGGCACGGTCAGGCAGGAGAGAAGCAACTCTTTGCTAGGGTCTCCTTATATCTGCATGCCACTCACTGGAGGAGGCGTGCCTTAGGGGAGGCTTTCCCATCTAGGTTAATCACTTCCAGGAAATGCAGATCCCTACAGTTGATTCCATATCCAATCAGACTGATGACCAAGATTAACTACTACACCATATGCTCCATGTTTTCTAGAAAAATTCCCAATTTTGAATATTTGCTATTACATGAAATAGGTTAAAACATGTATCCCAGTTGCTGCTTAGGAAGGAAATATTATCAACTAACATGGAAATGGGAATATTTTCTATATCTTCTATTGTTTGTATAAAATAATAATAGCTAAGAGTTATTTGGCTATTTAGTATAAGTCACCATTTTAAGCACTTTAAAATGTTGGGTTTAGCCAGGCAGTGGTGGCGCACGCCTTTAATCCCAGCACTTGGGAGGCAGAGGCAGGTGGATTTCTGAGTTCAAGAGTTCGAGGCCAGCCTGGTCTACAGAGTGAGTTCCAGGACACCCAGGGCTACACAGAGAAACCCGGTCTCAAAACAAAACAAAAAACAAAACAAAACAACAACAAAAAAAGATTGCCTTTATAAAATGTTGGGGTTTTTTCCCCCATAGAATATGCATAACAGCTCTAAGAAATTATCTTCATTTATAGGTAAAATTTCTTATGTAAAATATATTTGGTTTTTTGTTTGTTTGTTTGTTTGTTTGTTTCAGAGCTGAGGAGATGAGTACTTGTTGCACAAAATCTTGAGATCTGGAGTTCAGAGGCTCAGCAGGGTAGCCAACAAAGGTGGGGTTCAACAGCTACTGGTAATCACAGCCTGGGGACAGGTAGGGACAGAGGAATCCTGAAGGAAGCAGGATAGCTAGACTAGCTCCGTGTTCAAGTGAGAGACCCTGCCTCTCTATATAAGGTGGAGAGTCATCAAGGAAGACAGCCAACGTCAACCTTCAGCTACCGCACACAAACACACACGCCCCAAAACATTCACATTTTTCCATAATGCAACTACAAAGAAACTGAAGGCAACTAAATAATTAAACCCTTCATATAAAGACCATCTTTTCTGATTCTACACTTTGTACAAATATTCGCCTGGATTATGAGTCTATCTAGGCTGTTTGATAAGGGAAGGGCTATCCCAAGGAGGAAACTCTGGTGCTTGCCATGGTTACTCCTACTGTTCAGCCCATGGTTTTTTCTGTACTAACTACTGTACAGGCTCACACGCATAAAGGTATAGGATTTCAACTCAAGATCAATTCGAAACTTGTGCTGTTATCACAAAGCTAGTCCATGAGAAGGTATGTCTTTACTCTGCAGACATCCTGGACTTGTGAGCCCCCGTGACTTAGCTGATGTTTACTCTCTAGAACATAAGGTTTCAAACTCTGTATAATCATAATCAGTGGTCACCATAGGCACCCGTTTCATTTTGAATTTCAGAAAAACTAGATCCATTAAAAACAGTTTAGCAGGGGGCTGGAGAGATGGCTCAGCGGTTAAGAGCACTGACTGCTCTTCCAGAGGTCCTGAGTTCAAATCCCAGCAACCACATGGTGGCTCACAACCATCCGTAATGAGATTCGATGCCCTCTTCTGGTGTGTCTGAAGACAGCTACAGTGTACTCATAAATAAAATAAATAAATAAATCTTTAAAAAAAAAAAAAAACAGTTTAGCAGCTGGGCAAAGGTGGCTTGCACCTTTAAACCCAGCACTCCAGGGGCAGAGGCCCGGTCAACTACAGGATAGCCAGGTAGGTCTACACATAGAATCCACCCCCCCAAAAAAAAAAAACTCTAACAAACAAACTAAATCAGTTTAGCATATATTAACCACACAGAACAATGAGTTTCACTGCAACCTTTTCATCCACGCACATAATTAATATGCTTTTACTGTATTTCAACTGCCCCATTACCCTCTCTTGACGCATCCTCGTCACATCTCTCTCCTCAAATACTTCTATTTTCAAGTTACTGTTGTTTTAAAACTCTTTGTTGATTCTTTGTGAGTTTCACATCATGCACCCCAGTCCCACTCATGTCTTGGTTTCCTCATACCTGCCCTCTGCCTTTACAACCTCCCCACCAAAATAAAACACACACACACACACACACACACACACACACACACACCAAAGCAAAAAGACAAAACCAAAGCATAGAAAGCATTTAGTCAGGGAAGCTGTAGTGTGTCACAGTGTGTCCCTCAGTATACCACCCTGTCCACACATCTTCACCTGCAAATGTTCATTGCAGTGAGTCATTGGTCTAGTTACTGTTGTTTTCGATCTAGACTCTACACATGAGAGAAAACATGTGCTATTTGTCTTTTCTGAGTCTGGTTATTTGGTTCAACATAATAATCTCCAGCCCACCCAACTTCCTGCACATGTCACTCTTTCGTTCATCTTTATGACTGAACAACATTTCACTGAGTATACAGACCACACTGCCTTTATCCATTCATCTGTTGATGGGCCCTCAGTCTAACTGTGATGCATTCTAAATGAAACCAGGAAGTATAATATAAATATTTTGAGTTTATTTAGCTTTTTTTTTTACAGAATAAAGTAAAAAGAAACAGAAGTGAAAGGACAATAATCCGTTTAACAACATTCAGTTCTACTATGGATTTATGTTGATTTTCTTTTTTAAAAACATCATTTAGAGGAGAAAAAGAATAATCTAAGAAATAAGACAGAGCTGGAAACAAATCTCCATCTCTTCTGTTTGATCGTTTCCTGTTACGGGTGCCATGTGTATAAAAATTAGCTAAGCCTTTAGGAATGTAAAGGAGTGACTAGAATTCAAAGCTAAATGGGTAGTCTAGCTTTTGAAGTGGACACAGATGAGTCAGTGGAACTCGAACTGAACAACTGTGCTAGAGGGAAGTGAGCACACTGAGCAGCGGTGAGGAGCAGGCGTCACACGCATTAGCTCAAACAGATGGCAAGTTATCCAAGAAAACAGATGTGTAGCATGGCGGAGCTACACGCTCCTTCACCGTTTACAGATGAAATTATACAAGCATCAAAGTGACAGCACCTCAAAATTCTAGACCACTGGTAACGAAAGAACACAGGTGTATGACCTGTCACACTCTTTTACATTGCCTTTCTGGAAAGCCAAAAGTAATATTTACCACATTTACCTGTAACTGAAAAAAAAATGTAAAATTTGAGTTTCCTTTCCAACTTCTCTTTCCTCTGGACATGTTTCCAGAAATCTGCTTTAAGGGGCTCTCTAGGTTATTGTGATGCATGCTCCAATCTCTTCCTGTTTTATCAGGTTGAAAGTCTACCTGGGAGATGAAAGTATTTTGAAAACAGTAAAAAATAATTATTCTAATCATTACTGTTGTATTTTATACACCCTTAGGGTCATATCTGAAACCTTTTCCATTTCAATGACAATAATTTGTTATCTCTACAGAAAGCTCCTACATGTGTGGATAGTCTTTGTCCTTTATGAATTGCTTCCAAATTCAGTGATGCCTTAGATATGTATGTATGTATGTATGTATGTATGTATGTATACATGTATATATGTGTACATATATATGTGTGTGTGTGTGTATACATGCAACTGTTATAGAAATGGAAAGACAAATGGCTTCACTGAGTAGACATGGTCTGGGTTGTAATGAGTGTTTTCAATGTCTCTACTAAATAAGACAGGTACACTCATGCAGTCTGGCTCTAGGGAATCATTTGTTTTCCTTCATAAAGTTTCAGAATGATGGTCTATAGTTAGAGTGTTCTTTATTTTAGCCTACCCAGCAGATAATAACAGACATATTTTCCCTTGTAACTCTAACCCATGTATGACAATATTCAATACATAACCACCCTACTGAAGAAAGGAATGAATTAATCAGGTTTGACTTTTGCAAAGGCTGTATTCTATGGAGTAAAACAACTCCAAATAATGTCAACATTACATCAACACTAATTTAAAGCATCAGCTATGGAGGACTGGTGATAGCTTGGTATCAGAGAGCTTGTTAAGTACACAAGGCCTCATATTCTACAGCCAGCACCACAAAGTGAAAATACACCAATAACAGAATTAACTCATTTACCAAGTACAGAAACTTTTGAAACTGTTTACACTCTTGTCTCATTTAGGATTTACTAAAATGTATACTGTGTAAAGTGTATACTTTATACTGTGCGTCACACAATGAAATCCTGACAATACAGTAAATGAAGAAAAACAGTCATGTTAACAATGTGTTATGACAGGACTCGAGCTGGCAGACAGTTTCTGCAGCCTCTGGACAGCAAGTCACAAAAGTCTCAATGGGATTGTAGTGGCACCTAGTGGCCACTTTGGTAGTACTTTATCACTAATAGAGACAATTCTATATACATGACTAATGAAAAATTTCAGGTTGGTTGGTATCCCTTTGTTCACTCCCCTAGGACAAAAAGCTTAGCAAATTGCAGGGACATTGGATATACCCACACCAAACTTTCTGCTTTAAAGCTTCACCCGCCTCCCCAAACTTCATCTCCCCAAATAATGAGACAAGCATGCATGAGGGGCCCTGTCCTCAGCACTACAAAAAGACAACAATTACTAAATGAGTTTGTATACTAAGGAAGTATACATTTAAGTACAGAAAGTAATTTCTAAAATGGTTTACATTATCTCACTTAAGATTTATATTTTACAATTTATATTATATAGTAGAATGTCATATTATATAGTAGAATGTCTGAATATATATGATTAATAAAAACTGTACATAAAGAATATACTTCCTGGACATAGTGGCACACAACTGTAATACCTGCATCCAGGAGACAGGAGTAGTAGAATCATTGCAAGTTCAAGGCCAGCCTGGATTGAATTGTAGAATAGCCGATGGTACAAACAAAACAAGCAAAAATTAAGACATATATTTAAATTTTTTCAACAATGCCACTAACCTAAAAAAAAAAAAAAAGACATGGAGCCCCAAGTATATAGAGAATGGTTTAAAGAAAAAGTAAGCCTATAGGAAACCAAGCAAGACAGGGAAACACGTACACAGACTAGCCTTGAGCTCGGGCTCCTCCAGCCTCTACCTCCCAAAGACTGGGATTACAGACCTGCACTAACACACCCTAGAATGCTTGGGAAGTAAATTTAGTCAAGGCATGATGATCAACTGAGAGCAGAGTGCGGTGAAGATCTGACAGGAAATCCGAGGGTTTTATATTTAGGAAATAGAATTCTAGAAATACAAACCAAAGCAATCACAGATAAATTGATATTGCATCTGGGATTTCATTTTAAATTATCCAACTGGGGAAAGGGGGCATAGGGAGGGTGATCATAAATTTAAGACTGGTGAAGGCTGGGGTGCGTAGTTCAGTAGAGTACCTGCACAAGGTCCCTGGTCAGATGGGGACCAGTGGGGACAGACTTGACCAAATGAAAGAACCACTGGGTGGGTGGTAGACATAAGGTGATTCTGGATTTTTACCTATCTTTGTTATATTTGTGTTGGTACAGATCTGTGAGCCCAGTCTTTGGGAGGTGGGGGTGGAGGGGGAGCAGGCGCTTTCAAGGCTAGTCTAAGCATATGACCCTGCTAGCTTGTCTTCCCTATAGGTTTGTTCTGTTTTCTTGTTAAAAAATAAATAAATAAAAATAAAGTGCCTGAGAACAGTCAAGGTAGAAAATTCCAGTAAGATAGACAGACAGATGAAATAAAGCCTGGAGGGCTTGCAGAGAGGGTAGTGAGCTCCAGAGTGCTCGACTGAGGGGAGTTCCCTGAGGTCTTCAGAAGGAATAAGATTACCGGAGAATAAAAGGAGCAATGAAGACCCCTGATGCTTTGGGGTTAGGGAGGGGGAGAAAGTCAAGAGAGGGAGAAACCCAAGGAGGATCCTGAAGAAAAGTGAAGGAAGATGGACCAGGACATACGGCTAAAACACAGGCGAGTAAGTCAAAGAACGAGTTCCAGGGAGGCAGTGATCTAGACTAGCAAGTCGTGTAAGGAGGAAGAAACAGGGTGACCGGTCTCGGGACTTAGCCATCTGAAAGCCATGAGAGGGGAGGTGGACCCCGGAGAAAGGCACTCAGGTGAACATCTTTAGGTGGGAGCTTTATTAAGACAGTTATTAACTCCACGGGCAGTACAGCTGGAGCCTGAGGGAAGAGGCGTCAGTCCCCACCATGCAAAACCAAGCCAGAGTCCATTCTTTCTCAGGGTGTGAGCTTTGCATACTGAAGAAGCAGGCTTAGTTAATAGATGACCTGTGCTTTGGGATGTGGATGACAGGAGTCACGGAGACACTGGATAGGGCAATGGGCTGGTTACTGTGTGACATTAGTCAAGCTGTCTTGGCCCCTGGGCAGCAGTGACGTGGTGAAATGAGAACAGTGACTTTTATGAGTGCTGTGAGGAGAGAAACATGCAGGCCTGTGAGACTCCTGACCGCAGCTAGGTACGCCTTCCAGCTGCTATGAAAAAAGAGAAAGATTACAGTGTGTGACCCAGTCCGTGGGGCTGCTTCCAAGATCATCTGGAAGGTCTGTCCAGGTGTCTGTCTAGCATAAACAAAAGCATGAGTCTTAGTTGCTGTTCTATTTCAGAAAAGAGGCATCATGACCAAGGCAACTTAGAGATGAACACTTTATTGGGGGCTTGCTTACAGTTTCAGAGGGTTAGAATCCATGACCATTATGGCAGAGACTATGGCAATAGGCAAGCAGGCACGGTGCTGGAGCAGTAGCTGAATATTTACATCTTATCCACAAGCACAGGACAGAGGTGAGAGAGAAGAGAGAAAGGGGAGACAAGGGTTGGGGGGAGAGGAGGGGAAGGAAAGGAAGACAGAGAGAGAACTAGTTGGGAATGACATGGGCTTTTGAAACCTAAAAGTCCACCTCCTCCCCCCTCCCCCAGTGACACTCCTCCTCCAACAATCCTTCCCAAACAGTTCCACCAACTGGGGGCACCAAGCATTCAAATATATGAACTTCTGGGGGTCATTCCCATTCAAACCACCACACCATGAGTCTGAATCCCATACTACATAAACTGAATATAGAGGCACATGTCTGTAACCCCATCCCCCACAAGGTGGAAAGAGGAGCAGCAGTTTAAGGTCATCGTCAGCTTCACAGTGAGCTCAAGGCCAGCCTGGGCTATGGGGGACCCAATGTCAATAAAGCAACAATAACAACAGCAACAGCAGAAAAAGAGAAACTATTGATGATTCTGGGGAGAATTAAGGCAGGGAGGGGAGGGACAGAGGGACAGAATATAGTAAGTACTGGGTTAGGACAGAATGGGAGATGAAAAATAGAATCAGCCTTATGAAAAATTCTTCCGCAGAGTTTGGCAGAGAAAGACAGGAGTCCTTGGAAGGGGGATTAACACTGGCCTGGACATCTGTCGCTCATTTATTGATATGTCGCTAAAGCTGTCCATATAATGGCTGCCAGCTTCCTTTCACTCTGATTTGCATCCCCCTCCATATTCAAGTGTACCTTTGAGTAGCTTTTGCTACTGTTTCAGATGGCCTTACCATGTAGCCCAAGATAGCTCAAACTAGTTACCCTGCTGCCTCCGCCTCTAAATCACTATAATTATAGTCAGGCAGTACCGTGGCCAGCTTATTTTCACTCTATGGAGAACTATTGGTACAACTTACTGAAGTGTATCCTTGTGACACTGGGTCATGATGTTGTCATTCACAGTTGTGCTGGATCACATTCACAGATATCCTAGGACATATGTGGACTGCTCGAGGTGGTCCACCAATGGCACTGGGAGGAGAGGGGGCTGATACTAGAAAAATAATTATTTTAAAAAATTACTTTTTGGATTAGATTGCCAGAGCTCTGCTGTTTGGGGTCTTGTACTTCAAAACTGCAGCACTATTCAATGATAAATTACACACTGGGTTTTGTTGTTGTTTTAGTTCTTTGTTTGTTTGTTTGTTTGTTTGTTTGAGACAGGGTTCCCCTGTATCCCAGGTCATTATGAAGCTAAGAATAGCCTTGAACTCTTGATCCTTCTGCCTCTACACCCAAAGTGAGGGGATTGTAGGCATGTGCAATTATGCCTGGTTTTATCTTTTTTTTTTTTTTCCTAAGTGTTGTTTGCACAGTATTATAGGTCCTCTGTGCTTGGAGCCTCAGGTGCTAGGTTAGTGCTCTTCCATTGGGATACACCCTCCGCTCTGTCACTATTGTAATCTTTCTCAATGTGATTTAAAACTAGCTAGCTTTTCTTACTTTTTAGCCGATACATTATTTTTCATAGTTGCCTGTCCTATGTTAGGTTTCTATTGCTGTGTAGGAACACCATGATGGAAAGTGACTTGGGGAGAAAAGGGTTTTTTTCAGCTTACAGTTCCTCATCACACTGCATCACTGAAGGGAGCCATGAAGGAACCCAAGGCAGGAACCTATAGGCAGACAAAGATGCCATGGAAGAGTGCTACTTACTAGTTTGCTTTTCATTGCTTTTAAAAAGAGGTTTCAGACCCACTGGGCACAGGGCAGTATCTTCCACCGTGAGCTGGAGCCTCCCACATCAATCACCAAAGCACGAAAAGGTACCACAGGCTTACCCTCAAGCCAATCTGGTTGGGGCATTTTCTCTATTAAGGTTCCTTCTCCCCAACAAACTCCAGGTTGTGTCATGTTGACATAAAACTAGTCAGCACAATGACTTATAATTTAAACTTTAAAGACATACATATGCCATTCAATAGGGGCACACATCTATAATTCCAGCATTTCAGAGGCTGAGGAATAGGAGCCTGCATCAGGACCAGCCAAGGATCCATAGGGAGATTCTGGCTTAAAAACAATGAGAGGAAAAAGAGAAAAGGAGAGGGAGAGAGCTGGGAACAGAGCAAGAGAAATAAGTGGCTTTCTCTCGTCTGACTCTAGCACCTTATAACCTTTACTGTACTCTTAGAAGATGAATAAATGAAAATACAAAAAGATTAAGTACTTTCCTGAGGTCATATAGCTTCTAGAAAATGAAATAATAGTTTTTTTTCAGAGTTTATAACACCTAATCCATTTTCTTTTAACATTCAACAATTCATTCAAAAATAATTATTGGCAGGGCAGTGGTGGCACACGCCTTTAATCCCAGCACTTGGGAGGCAGAGGCAGGTGGATTTCTGAATTCGAGGTCGGCCTGGTCTACAGAGTGAGTTCCAGGACAGCCAGGGCTACACAGAGAAACCCTGTCTCGAAAAAACAAAAAACAAAAAAAAAATTATTAAAACATAAACTATGCGCCAGGAACCGTTTTAGTCTTGAGTTGCCAGCAACGGGCAAAATAAACAAGTCCTTGCTCTCAAAATACACACTTAATATCATTAGGTTCTACATGCTATAAAGAAAAATTTTAAAAGATGAAGAGGGGGAGTGAGTTTATACTGCTGTATAAGACTAGTGTCATTTCTACACGCATACCTGAAGGAAAAGGGGCAAAGGGATGGGTGTTCAAAGTACAGCAGGTACTAATCCTGCAGTCAGGAGCGCATCTGGCTACCATTCCAACATTTTTTAATTTTATTTTTGGAGGTTGTATAGTAATTACCCTTGTGTCCTAAACAGCAAATGTAAGCATCACTGCATGGCCTTATCTGACATAGGGAATTATCTAACTTTGTTGGATCGTTAAGTTCCTCTCCTACCGGGATCCCGTCGTTCTGCTTCGCTGACCATCCAGGTTTGAGCAAAATCACCCGCGGAGGGGTCACGCACTGTCGCCTCCGGGGCTTTCCCGGGTCCCAACAGCAACCAACAGCGGCTTCCGGGAGGAGTTTTGGACCTCGCGGGTCCCCGTCGAAGCTCCGCCCTCTCCTCTGGAGGCGGCAGTAGAGAAGCCTGGCACAGGTGGCGGCTGTTTTGAGAGCCGCTCTGTGTCACCATGAGCGACCACGGGCTGGAGCTGGCGTCCATGATCCCCGCCCTGCGAGAGTTGGGCAGGTAGGGCCGCGCGTCGTCGCTAGCCTCGAGACGCTGGGTCTCCTCAGCCCGCGCCGCGGCCTGTGGGCGCTGCTTCCTCACTGTGGCAGTTGGCTCGAGCGCGGACGCAACCCACATGCCGGGGTGCCCGGGCAGCGGCTGGGGGCTTGCCCACGCGAGCTTCTTTCTGCCTCGAGAATGGTCTCTTCTGGTCATTTTACCACACTCGTTTGCTTCTGGAAAAGCTTCCCTGGGTCCTTGATCGTTGTTGGCAGAATTAATTGGCTTTGGTTTTGTTTCAAAATCACGGCCCCTACTTCTGAGAGAAGGAAATCAATGGCTGAAAGCGCGGTTGCTTCTTCTCGAAGAGAGGCCGTGCTTCCGCCAGCCCGTTACTTTAGTCGAAGTCCCAGGAACTGGCCACAGGTCCACGGAGTCTAACGTGCACAGCGTTCCCCGAACTTGCGTTGGTATCCATCAGCAAATGCCTCTTTCGGGCCTTACGTAGCGTCGCACGCCGCCTTTAGTCCCAGAATTTGGATAGCAGAGGCAGGGGAACTCCTAGGCCAGCCAGGACTAAATAGTGAGACTTTGCCTCAGGAAAAACAAAGGCAAGAGAAAAGGTGGGGGTGGGGGGAAGCAAATCCCTTGTTTCTGTCAACCCCAAGAGTTTCCAATCAGAAAAGTTAGTGCTTGCCACGCCCCTTCTTCGCTAGTAGGGAAGAACTCTGGAGACCGCCAGACAGTTGAGTTGCGGTCTCAATTAAAATCGGTTCTCTCATAAACTGGAAGGTTCTCACGTACAGGCATTGCTGACCTTAAGTCTGTGAGCTGTTTCCTTTTATTTTTTTGCACCGCAGCTGTGTTCATTTCCTCCTGCTGGCCATACCAAAAAAAAAAAAAAAACCAAAAAACAAAAACATCAATTAGAGGATAAATGAAAAGACCACTTTTGGACTGTCTGAAGTTTTTTTTTTGTTTTTTGTTTTTGTTTTTTTTTTTTGGTTTTTGGTTTTTTGGTTTTTTTTTTTTACTTTGCATGAATGTGGCAAATAGATTTTGTGGGGGCAAAAATCATTAAAAATTTGAATTTAGTAATTTCTTTCTAAAAGTATATGAGTTAAAGTGGTGATATTGGGAAACTGATAATACAAATTTTGTCATCATCACTGAAATTCTGGAAGGCAGGGACCAACACCAGAGGTTGTTCTCTGACCTTAACTCATGCACCATGGCACAAGTACCTGTATTTATATAAACATGTACGTACATACATATATATACCTCACATACATACAGACTTTTTAAAAATAATTAAAAATTTAAGAGTTTAACAGCTATTAATATATTAAAAACTTATATAACAACAATAAACAATGGTTTGATGAGAAAAATGAATAAGGAATTTGAGAAGATTTCTCTCCAGAGAGAATATAAAATGGCTAATAAGCAAGGAAAAAGATAGATGTTTGATACGTTTAATAATAAGGGAGACACAGATCCAAACCACAAGGAAGTTGGTGTGCTGACTTGGGAGGCAAGGGGCTCACTTGAGTTTGAGGACAGCTTGGGCTACCAAGGTGTTAAAAGAGGCTATATAGTGAGATCTTGTCTTAACCTTCCTCAAAAACAAAACAAGGAGATTCCATTGCAGACCATTACAATAACTATTGTATATGTAAAAGAAATGGTAAGAATATGGGGAAATTGGAACTTGTGGTATATTGTTAGTGTAGATGTAAAATAGTATAATCATTGTGAAGTGGAACAAAGGTTCTACAAAAGGAAGATGGGATAGTGTTACCCCATAGCCTGACAATTCTTTATAATATATTCCCAAAGGAATTTAAAATGGATTTGAACATATATTTTTACACTTTTGCTCATCCTAGCATTATTATTCACAATAGCTAAATGGTGGAAGCAAATGTTCACCAACAGACAAGTAGACATAACCCTCCCAAATGTGACATAAACATAGTATTATCCAGTGTGATAAGGAAAAAATTAATTTTTTATTGTTTATTTATTTTTTGTTTTTTGAGACAGAGTTTCTCTGTATCGCCCTGGCTATCCTGGAACTCTGTAGACCAGGTTGGCCTCAAACTCGAAAATCCGCCTGCCTCTGCCTCCCAAGTGCTGGGATTAAAGGCATGCACTACCACTGCCCAGGTAGGGAAGAAATTCTAACATGCTACAACTAAACCAGTGGTTTTCAACCTGCAGGTTAAGATCCCTTTGGCAAACCCCTATCTCCAAAAATATATACATTATAATTAATAGCAGTAGCAAAATTATAATTATGAAGTAGTAATGAGAATAATTTTATAGTTGGAGAGTCACCAAGAATTGAGGAACTGCATTAAAGGTCACAGTATTAGGAAGGTTGAGAACCTCTGCATTAAGAAATAAGTCACAAAGGGGTAAATATGGTATTCCACAAGTATAAGAAATCTTAGAGTAGTCAAGTTCATGGAGATAAAATAGTGGAATGAATATTGCCAGGGAATAAAAGAGGAGAAATGGTAAGTTATTGCTAATTAGATGTAGAGTTGCTGTTTGGGAAGGTTAAAAAGTTTTATACATGAGTGGTAGTAATGTTGTGCTGAACTTAATGCTGTGTACACTTTAAAATCATAAAATGGTAAACTTTAATACTTTATCAAAATAAAACCAAAAGATGTTTTCTAAAATTGATCTGATCCTGTTCACCGCTCCCTTTGTGAAATTCCTACCTTCTTGGCATTTAGAATCAACCTCAGTTTTTCTCTTTGGCCTTTTTATATCTCCTTATGGCTCTTCTAGCTAGCTTAGGTGTCTCTCTGGTCTTACCAATCACAATTGCTTTTATACCTCAGGCTTCCACCAGTCTGAACTGTGTGATCTTAGGTGATTTACTTTCTAGAGCGTCTCAGATCCAAATTAGGCTTCGTATCCTATCTTATTGCTTATGAGTTGAAATAGCATTGACAATAATGTTTAGTCTTATATAGTAGATATTTTATGACTACATCTCCATGTAACTTAAGATCTAAAAGTATCCATGTGTGTTGTAGATAACCCACTTAGTTATTACCTTGAAACCTCAAACAGTATTTCTGCTAGTTTGACTTTTCTCCCACATCTGTGCTTCTTCTGCAGACTGTGTGGTAAGTGGCCTCACAGTCTCCCCTGAATTATCAAGTCTCCACTGAACTGCTTCTTTTGCTTTCTCAATATTAGCTTTTTGTGCATTGCCTGATGCATTATGGGCGCATAGTAGATTTCTGTTGACTCTGAGAATAACTGCATGATTATCATATGTGTTGTAACACAGATACTATTAAATTTTCATTTCCTGTTTTGTGGTGATTTTATATAAAGCTAGAGAGCTCAAGCTGAATTTATCCAGGATTTTAGGGAGTTGTATTTTTCCCTTTTTTCTTCCAATGCTGATTGAATTCAGGACCTCCCAGGTGGTAGACAAATGCTCTGCCTCTTTGTATTTCTCTTAATGCTTTTTCTAGATTAGCCCTAGGAATAGATATATATGCTTCTTTCTTAGCATTTTTGTTGCCTTTTTATTATGGAAATTTTCAAATATAACAAAAGAAGAAAAAAATACTGATTTCCTCCTTTATAGCCTTCTTTTCAACACATATTATTCTGCAGTAAATCTCAGACATTTCATCCATATCAGTAATTACCAGTAAAGGACAGAGACTTCTAGTTTAGATTTGTTTATTTTATGTTTTGTGTGTTAGTATTTTGTTTGCATATGTGTGTATATCACATGTATGCCTGGTGCCATACATGTCAGAGGTCAGAAGAGGGTGTTGAATCCCCTAGAACTGGATTTAAGGATGGTTGTAATGGGGGTGGGGGGGGGGCAGAGAGGAGCCAAACCAGTATCCTCTGCAAGACTAGCAAATGCTCTTAATATCGAGCTGTCTGTCTGCCGAGTACCATGAGCAAGATGGCTCATAGTTCCATTGATGCTTGAACCCATACACATAATGTAGATATTATACACGTAATGTATAGTGTGTATACACATAATGTAGATATGATAACTGCTACATTATAGGAGTATGTTTGAGACTTTTAAAAATAACTATGGTACCATTATCAATTTAACAATACTAATATCATTTGGGGAGGTCCAGATTAGAATCACAAATTGTAATTATTTGTGGTTCTTAAGTCTTAACTATAGATTTTACTCTCTTTTCTACTCTTAGGATTTGTGAGATTTTGTTTGTTTCGTTGGTTTGTTTTTTGTAACAGAGTCTCTGTTGTGACAGTAGCTCTGGGTGTCCTGGGACTCACAAAAGACTCACATCTGCCTGTGCTTCTTGAGTGCTGGGATTAAAGGTGTGTGCCATTATGCCCTTTCTTTCTTTTTCCTTCCCTCTCTCCCTCCTTCCCTTCCTTCCTTTTTCTTTTTCTTCTTTCTTTTTTTCTTCTTTTTCTTTTCTTTTCTTTTTTTTTTTGGTTTTCAGGACAGGGTTTCTCTGTGTCACTGTCTTGGAACTCACTCTAAAGACCAGGCTGGCCTCAAACTCAGACCCACTTCTTCTCCGTCTCTCCTAAGTTCTGGGATTAAAGGCATAGTGTCCAACTCCAGAACTATGTGCTACAGATCTTTTCAAGGGCTAGATCAGTACTATTTAATGGAACTATAGTAGAAGCTACATATGTAATTATTTAAAAATTTCTAGTAACCGCATTTTTAAAAGTAGGAAGGAAATAAAATTAAGTTAGTAATATGTTTTATAGGGTATGTGTTAACTCATTATATCCAAATATTATCACGTTCATATGTAACTGGTATAAGATGGTTAATGTGACATTAATTCTTTTGTCCAAGTATGAGTAATCCAGTATGTATCTTATATACATCTTAATTTGGAGTAACCTCTTTTCAAATATTAAATAGTCACATGTGGCTAATGGCTACCATTTTGAGCTGTACAATTCTAAAATCTGCAGGTTAGATGTCTGTGCTGGCATTTAATACCCCCCACCCCAAAATTAGTAATGTCTTTAGATTTTCACTTTTAACAAGTATAATACTGTCTATGGTAACACTTAAACCAATCATATTTGTTGTTAAGTTCAACTTTAGAGAGTTTTCATACAAATTGAAAGGTACGTCCTTTTAAAGATTAAACGCTTTTTGTTGGTTTAGTTTGTAGAGACAGAATTTCTCTAAATAGCTTATGCTGGCCTAGAGTTGCTAACCTCTGCCATAGCTTCCAATTAAAGTAGGTATGTACCGTTATGCCTCTAATAAAACATTTTTTACATTAATTTATTTATTGGGAGGGAGGGTCGCACACATCACAGTTCATGTGGAAGCCAGAGGATAACTATTGGGAGTTGGTTCTCTCCTTCTACTATATCAATCCTGGGACTGGAACTAAGGTCAGGCTTGGCAGCATGTGCCTTTACCTGCTAAGGCATCTTGCTAGCTCCCATTGTGCCTCAAGGTTTACTTTGTATTTCAGTGCTACTCCAGAAGAATATAATACTGTTGTACAGAAACCAAGACAAATTCTCTGCCAGTTCATTGACCGAATACTTACAGATGTAAATGTTGGTAAGTGAATTGTTTCTTCCATGAACTTCTGTGCTTTTCCATGTAACATTGTACTACCTTTTTTTCCTCTAGGCAGTTTTAGTCAGAATTAGTTTTTGTTATAGATACTAATTTCGAGCAAGTTGTTACTCAGTATTGCTTATTACTTAAAACATAATGTTATTTAGACCTTAAAAATCAAGTGTGTGTTTCTATTAATAACTATGATTTTCTACTGGCTTACTAGAATTCTTTAATGGGTTAGCTATAAAAAAAAAGTTTGACTGAGTCCAATCATATGGACTTTATTAACAACTTGTACCAGTGGTAAAAACATACAGCAAATTCAAGAAAGAGTGGAATTTGGTGACAACACATTTTGTGATTTATTATAACCATTTAAACTTTGTTCTTTTCAGTCAGAGGTTATAGGTTGCTAAAAAGATAGCAAAGGACTATGAACACTTGTAAGACATGACTTCCTCTGGTTCTTCCTGTTCTTGCCTTTTTTCTCAGCCAATTCCTTATCTAGGAATTCCTTCATAGTGTCTTTCCAGAATTGTTTCATTTTATCCTGAATTACCAAGTTGCACTACTATTTTTAATTTTTTAACTCCTTCACCAGATTATTGGTTTTGTTTTACCTTAAGATTTTAGCATGGTGCTTGGCATTTTACAGGCCTATAGTACAAATGTTTGCAGAATGGGCCATATTATAGATGAATGTATATGGTTATTAGACATTGAAAATTAGGTGGTAGGCTGGAAAGATGACTCAGACATTAAACTTGCTGCGTTTTAATTCCCAGCACCATCTTAAAAAGCAGCTCCAGCAGTGCACACCTGTGACTGCTGCAGTCTCACAGCAGCTCTGTGGAGCTGCCTGGTCCAGCCAGTTCAGCTAAATTGGTGAAGTCTAGGTTCAGTATGATACCTTGTTTCAAAATTAGGGTAGAAAATGATTGAAGCAGACACCCAACATTGACTTCTGATTTCCACATCCATGTACACACACACACACACACACACACACGAACATGTATGTAGACATATACCATACACGTACAAAAATAATACTAGATAAGATCATAGCACTTCTCCATATGCCAGTTTAGCATGAATACTCCACTGGACAAAGTTTTGATTACCAAAATCTAGTTTCTTAACAAAAGCTCTATAGTTTGTCAGGACTTTTTTAAAAAGAATTTTTTATCTCTTAGTTGCTCTAGAACTTGTGAAGAAAACTGACGCTCAGCCGACCTCTGTGATGTTACTTGACTTTATCCAGCACATCATGAAGTCTTCTCCACTTATGTTTGTAAATGTGAATGGAAGCCAGGGCCAAAATGAGGCCAAAGACAGTTGTATTGGTAAGTGCTGTTATTTTATGTTAATGTTTAACTAGTTTTATTAGATCCCCTTTGCTGCTTTTCTAAATATCACACTTATATAATTACGTACTCCCAGAATTCATATTTGCCTTTGGGGAAAGGAGTAGCAGTTTTGTTTTGTTTTTGAGTCAGGGTCTCTTATGTACCTCTGGCTGGCCTAGATTGCGTTTGTAGATCAGCTGGCCTGGAACTCAGAGCTCTGCCTGCCTCTTGAGTGCTGGGATTAAAGGTGTGTGCCAGCATGCCCACCTTTAGCTACTTTTTTTTTTTTAAACAGTTTTACTGGAGCATCATCTCTAATTACTACAGAGTTTGTTTAGACCTTCTATTCAGAAATACTTACACCAGGTGTAGTAGTGCATGCATTTAATCCCAGTGCTCAGTGGCAGAGGCAGGAGGATCTTTGAATTGGACTCCATCCTGGTCTACAGAGCAAGTTCCAAGTCGGTCAGAACTACACAGAGGAAAAACTTTCTTTAAAAACCAAAACTAAACCAAACCAAACTTATTATATTGTCTTTTAAGAAAAGTTTGCTTTCTGTATATTAAAGCTTTTTTTTCTAAGCTTTTACTTTATTGTTACCATCCCATTAATCTGCTTCCTCCTCCCTTTCTGAATCTCTCATAAAAGGATGCAGAGAAAACTTTTTCCTATATAATGAAATATTTTAAAATTTGTTAATAGTATCTGCTTTGATAATACAGCCTCCAAAAAGTGTTTTCTGGGGGCTGGAGAGATGACTCAGCTGTTAAGAGCACTGACTGCTCTTCCAAAGGTCCTGAGTTCAATTCCTAGCAACTACATGGTGGCTCACAACCATCTGTAATGGGATTTAATGCTCTTTTCTGGTATGTCTGAAGACAGATATAATGTACTCATATACATAAAATAAGTAGATAATTATTTTTAATTAAAAAATATTTTCTGACTCCTTCTGGCCACCTAGGACTAGCGTATTTGCTGCTGATTTATATGTTCTTATTCTTGATGGTCTGTTTTTCTTCTGTCATAAGTTCTTAAATTATACTATAATCACATTTTCAGTCTTTGTTATATCTTGTAAAGTATGGACTACAATCCACAGTGGGTTATGAAATAACTTTAAAGCTAGTAACATTTAAAACAAAATGAGCTGGGCATGGTGTCACACACCTTTAATCCCAGCACTTGGGAGGCAGAGGCAGGCAGATCTCTGCGAGTTCAAGGCAAGCCCAGTCTGCATAATGAATTCCAGGAGAGCCAGCGCTATGTAGAGAGACTCTGTCTCAAACAAATAGATAAATATGTAGAGAGACTCTGTCATGAATGAATGAATGACACTCCATATGGATAGGGGATTGAATTTAGCACTTTACATGTAGTAGATAAATAATCTTAACACTAAACTACACCTCCAGCTCTACACTCAGTAACTTTCCATTGAAGGAAGCTGGCTATTGTGACTTGCACATCTAGCAATCCATAGCACTTGAGAGGTGAGAATAGAAGAGAGTTTAAAGTTATCCTTGGCTACATAGCAATTTCAAGACCAGCCTGGGCTACATGAGATACTGTTTCAAAAAAGAAAATGTGATTTTTGTTGAAGGGGTAAAAGTAGCTACTGTTTGTTGAATATTTATTATGTTTTGGGAACTATATTGATTATCTCACATATGTTACATTACTTGATCATTACAGTAGCCACTAACATAGATATTATTATACAGCTTCAGAGATGTGAAGTTGACATAACTAGTAGATGGCTAAAACCATTTTTAACTCCGAAGTTGATGTTCTGAAGTACAGCCTTTCTGTCTTGTAGACTGTTCTCTTAGTGAAATTTGTACTTTAAAAATCACCAAAGATTTAACAAATCCACACTTATACTTATTCACTTAATATATTTCCTGTTTGTTTTAAAGAATTCAGTCACTGGATCATTACAAGACTTTTACGGATTGCAGCAACTCCATCCTGCCATACGCTACACAAGAAAATATGTGAAGTTATCTGCTCGTTATTATTTCTTTTTAAAAGCAAGAATCCTGCTATTTTTGGGGTACTCACAAGGGAATTACTTTATCTTTTTGAAGACTTAATTTACCTCCACAAAAGAAATGCAGTGGGTGATGTTATGGAATGGCCAGTGGTTGTTAGTCGATTTTTAAGTCGATTGGATGAACACATGGGATGTTTACAGCCAACTCCTTTGCAATTCATGAACATGCAAAATGTAGAATTTATTGAAGTCACTTTATTAATGGTTCTTATTCATATTGTTCCAACTGTGTTTTTTAGACGACAAGAATTGTTACTGTGGCAGATCGGCTGTGCTCTGCTAGAGCATGGTAGTCCCAAAATCAGATCATTAGCAATTAGCCTTTTAACGGAACTCTTTGATCTTGGAGGATTACCAGCACAGCCAGCCAGCACTTTTTTCAGCTTATTTTTGGAGTTGCTACAACACCTTGTAGGAATGGATGCTGACCAATTGAAATTGTATGAAGAGCCATTGTCAAAGCTGGTAAAAACACTATTCCCCTTTGAAGCAGAGGCTTATAGAAGTATTGAACCTGTCTACTTAAACGTGCTGCTGGAAAAACTCTGTGTCATGTTTGAAGATCGCGTGCTTATGCGGCTCAAGTCTGATTTGCTGAAAGCAGCTTTGTGTCATTTACTGCAGTATTTCCTTACATTTGTGCCAGCTGGGTATGAATCGGCTTTACAGGTCAGGAAGGTTTATGTGACAAATATTTGTAGAGCTCTTGTAGATGTTCTTGGAGTTCAGACACATGTTGGGGTAAGTAATTATTAAGATTACACATTTAGTGTTTTGTTCATTTAGTGTGTGCATATGTATAGGATGTATTAGCAAGAAAAGAGAACATCTCACATAATAATGGCGTGTCAAGGGTATGATAATTTTCATAGTTTAGTTTCATTTTTAGACTTTTTACTTCCAGTCCAGAAAAAATTTGTTCATTAAGTAGTGAACTGCCTAGTGAAGTAGAATAGATTGGTTTAAAGTAGAATTTATTAAAAAATGTGTTATAGAGTATTAATTAAAAGGGGACTGGTTATCTTAATTGGAGAAAACTTAATCATTTTTATCTGTGAATTTCACTTTAGAATGTGTAATTATTTCTATTAGTTTATACCATTTTTCCTGTTTGGACTGTGGGGAAAGATGGGCAATAAAATACTCAGATTGTGCAGTAACTTGATTCAGTATTTTAAACATTAAACATTTTAGCTTATTTTAGTCTATAAATCTTGCTGGATTTGTAGTATGAAATAGTTAATGATTCCCTTATAAAGATTTCTGCATAGCATTTGGAGAAAGCAGGGAGGGTTTATAGTATGTATTTGTTGTAAACCTTTTTAAAGCTATAGAACCATCCTTAATAGAATGTAAAATAATGTTGATTGATGTGAATGTTTGGCTTTTCTTAAAAGACTCAGAAATAGTTTAGCTTTCTAGAAAACATATAACACCTAATGCATTTTCTGTTAATAAATAATGTAAACATCTAAGAGATGGTATTTGAAATTATTTTTGTTTTCTCAGTATTTGTTGGGACCATTTTATGCAGCCTTGAAAATGGAAAGTATGGAAATTATTGAGAGAATTCAATGCCAAACTCAACAGGAGAATCTCTGTGGTAATGATGATGGGGTGTCACCAAAGAGGCGTAGACTCAGCTCCTCTCTCAGCTCTTACAAAAGGCCATCCAGACAGTCTGAAGAGTATGACCTCATCCGATTTTATTTTAAACAGTTCATAAAATTTTATCTTAAAAATAAAGTTTCATTAACTATTCTGATTTAAGAACACAAAGAACATCTTTCTAAACATAGGCAATATGAATGTTTAAAATATTTTGCTAGTCATTATGATGTACTCTAGTATGACATTATAGATGTAGATGTAGTTATTTTGAATGTTTTTGCATGCCTGTTTATTTGGGTTTTTAATATTTGGAAAGTATCAGCTTGTGTGTCTCATTACAAGTTCAAATCTTAGTTAATATACTATTTTTTGTATATAGCCAAAGATATGCATAGTTCAGCCAAACTGAACATTGTTTTAAATCTATCCTAATGTGATAAAAAGTTGATAATACATTGCAATTTTTATTTTATTTTACAGTTACTGGGGTGTGTGTGTGTCTGTCTGTCTGTCTGTCTGTCTGTCTTGTCTACATGTATGTATGTATCACAACGAATGTGTAGAGATCAGTGGAAATGGGTTCTTTCTTTTCGTCATATGGGTCCCCAGTGATCAAATAGGTTCTCAGGTTTGGCAGCACGTGTCTTTATCTGCTGAGCTGTCTTGATGACTCTTGTTTTAAATATAGGCATTTATGTATAAATTTTGTGCTGAACTTTAAGCCTGGGGCCTATGTATATTAAGTAAACCCTATTCCTGAGCTGTACCGCCATTCCATATTTTGTTTGAAACACATTTATATCATATATTAATACCTTCTGTGATTATACTTATTTATAGAATTAATCATGTGGATATGGACAAAAAGAGCATATTATGGAATGTTCTGAAACAGAAAGCTGAATCCCTTCAGATTTCCCTTGAATGTGGTACTCTCAAGAATTCTGTTGCTGAAGCATTAGAAGGAATTACTATTGTATTACAGCTGACTGCTCTCTGCACTGTTCATTGTTCTCATCAAGACATGGATGGGTAAAAAAAAATTCAAAGATTTTTAAGTTTTTTTTTTATTATGTGTGTATGATGTTTGTGGGTGCATGTTGCAGGATATTTGATCACACTGTGAACCCAAGATTATGTTATTCACTGAGAAAATGCTGTTTCTAGTTGTGGTGTGGCTCAGCCCTTAGCACAAACCTTTAATCCCTCTGGCTGGAATACATGCATGCCCTTGTGCTTAGTACATGCCTTTAATCCTGAACAGTGAAGGTAAAGTTAGTTTGTAGAAGGAAGCACCCATGTTTGAAAGTGATGTCTAATTGAGTGGCAACAATGTGACAAATCTGAGAAAGATTTGACAGAATAGGATATGCCCGACTCTCACTAGAAGAGAGGGGGGAAGCTACTTAAGAAAGCAGTGCAGAGAGCGGGAGAGGGAGAGGGCGAGGAGACAGATTGCGAGGTAGATAGAGCGAGGTAGACAGAACTGGTGATGACAGAACAAGTCAGTGAATGAAAAGGAGCCAGAAGATTAGATTAGATTGCCAAAGTTAGTATAAGGCCAAGCAGAGCAGTTAGTAAGAAACTGAGAGAAGCCAGATTGAATCAGTGAGCTTGGAGAGGAGTTTGAGTCAGAACAGCTCAGTTGAATCAGCCAGCCAGAGTTCAGAAAGAAAAAGAAAAGGTGAGCTTATTCATAAGTAAGTCTCAGAGGCTGAAAATATTCCAGGCCTAGATAAGATTGTATGGAGGCTACAAGCTTCCAGGACTAGGTCTGAGTTAGCAGATGGAGGCAGTAAGCCTCAGACGACAATTACTACAAAAGAATAAAAGCTACTTTTAGTGCATGCATGCCATGGAGTGCATGTGAAGCTCAGAGGACAATTTTGTGGAGCCAGTTCTCTCCTGCTTTTACATGGGTTCCAGAGATGAAGGTCAAGTCATCATGCTTCAGGACAAGTATTTCACCCACTGAATCATCTCAGTGGCCCATCTCCTCTAATGAGTTTGTATTTACCATTACTCACTTGATTTCTGTGACCTTAGGAAACAATCTTTGTAGTAATAAGACATTTTGTATTGTATACCTGCTAAAGGCTAGGTACTGTGCTAAATGTTGCTTCTGTCTTCCTTACTCTTTATGTCAGTCCTAGAGGTAAATTCTTTCGTACCTTGTTTACCAGTTAGATGTTAAAGTACAGAAATGGTAGATTCTTTTTTTCTCTTAAGCCTAAATAACTTTTCCCAAGGACACATGATATGAAGATAGCAGAACATACTTATGTGCAATTCAGAAACTCATGTTCTTTTGGCTATATTTCTTAAAATAGAGTAGAAATTTAGAATTCAGAAGAGGTAGATTATCTTTAATATAATTGTTCTATCAAAAGAAACAAGTGAAGACTTACTTTTACTACCATAATTTAGAACAGCTTGTGATTATTCTGTACTTTCGACCAATTCCTATTGACTAACGAATACAGCGTTATAAAGGGAGAGATTTTAGGAAATTTTATTAATTTAGTTGCCACTAAATTTAGAATTTGAGATAAATTCACAGATAAAAAATTCTCAGTGATTTAGTTTTCTACAATTAAGATAACCAGTCCCCTCTCAATTAATGCTGCTAAAAACACATATTATATAAATTCTACTTTAAAATAATCTATTCTACTTTACTAGGCAGTTCACTACTTAATACATTTTTCTGGACTGGAAGTAAAAAGTTTGAAAATGAAACTAAACTATGAAAATTATTATGCCTTTGACATGCAATTACTGTATGAGATATTCTCTTTCATTGTGAATAAAATAGATTATTAAGGAATAGATTATTAGATGCTTGAACTTTTCTATGAAGAGTATTTGCCACATCAGTTAATAATTGCACAGGCATGTCTTCTATCATTATTTAAGCCTGGTAATTAAACATTCAAGGATCCTAGATCAATTCCCTACATCACAAGATGATTTAGGAGGCTGAGACAGGAGGATTGCCTCTAGATCAGCTCCCTAGGCTACAAATTAGATTCAGGGTGTCTACCCTTTCTGTGTCCCCTCCTGTCCCCAAGTATACACATATGCCACACATTACAATAGAAAAAAAGCAGTGACTTAAATCAATATAAAGATTGGGTTGTTTTGCATACTGACTTTAAATTGGCTTAAGGTTATAGGTTAGTTCTGTACTTAATTTTCCTTTGGCTTTATTAAAATATTATGTTAGACTATAACAGAATTCTTAATTTTAATGTCTTTTTTAAAAATGTACTCATTGCAGCTATAATGTCAAGGATTGTCAACACAAATATAAGAAGAAACCTCCAGTAGTAATAACTTGGATGTCTTTGGATTTTTATACAAAAGTGCTTAAAAGCTGTAGGAGTTTGTTAGAATCTGTTCAGAAACTTGAACTGGAATTAGTCATTGATAGCATGGTGAGAATTTATGATGCTTTGATGTATATGCAAGGTGAGTATAAATAAGTGATAGACGTTAGTCATTGTAGATGGAGGCTTTCTGTTTCTGCCTAAAGTTTAAATGCACAAGTATTTTTAATATTCAGAATATTTTCAGATTTTTTGTTAATTAAACTTACTGGTAGTTTCTGAGTTTCCCATTTATTTGTGCAATATTTTGATTTAGTCAATAGACATTCATTTGAAACATTTAAATGTTTTGGTTTGAGAATCTGAAGAATACTATGATCCTTATAGACAGTATATAGGCGTATATGTTTTTAAGCCACATCTGATTTCATTGGCCTCACAGACTTCAGCATGGACCTGAATGTATAGCCCAGTGGAGAATACAAATTAAACTTGTACCAGGCTATGAGTTTGCCACAGATCACTCCCAGTTAAAACAGAAGATTGGTTTTTTTGCCCTTTGTTTTAAGAATTCGTGTTAATTGAATGTTGGTTGTAATTTCACTTAATGTTTTGGATGTCTACATTCTTACTGGCAAAGTAAAATGACGAATATGATGAAGGAACAGGTTAATTTATGTCCTTTTGTCTGTCCCTGTAGTAAAAAGTTCATTTGAGGATCATGTTCTGGAAGAGTTATGTGGAATGCTCTCACTTCCGTGGATTTATTCCTATTCTGATGATAACTCTTTAAAGATGACCACATTTGCTACTAACCTTCTGCCATTAAGCCAGAGGGTTTTGGACAGTTACTGTAAGTAGTCACAAAATTGTCTGATATATGTAGCTTATTTTGTTATGGTTAATTGATCTCTGTATAGAATTTATAATACTTTATCATACATTTTTCAGTAATTAAAAGGAGAATACTTAGAAGAGTACACAAGTTTAGTATATTAGCTGTATACTTGGCCCTATACCTCAAAATAATAAGCAAACATTCTTAAAGAAATCTTGTTTCATAAAATTAATTCTGTTTAGCTCCACAGGCACAGTCACAATGTGTGTTTCTTCTGACACTGTTTCCAAGAAGAATATTCCTTGAATGGCGAACAGCAGTCTATAATTGGGCCCTGAAGAGCTCCCATGAAGTAATCCGGGCTAGTTGTGTTAAAGGATTTTTTATCTTATTGCAGCAGCAGAATTCTTGTAACCAAATTCCCAAGATGCTTGTGTATGTATTAAGACTTTGATTTGAATATATCATTTGTATAAATCATAATCTGAATGTCCAAGTTATTATTACAGAATACATACAGCAAATATTGCTTGTAGCTTTGAAATTGTATTTTCTATTCAATATTTTATTTTTACCCTTTGTCTCAAATCAGGAAAGTCTAATCCAAACTATTTACTGGGAAGATTTATACTTTTTCTTTTCTTTTCTCTTAAGAGATAGAGTCAAAGATGATTCTGACATGGTCAAGAAAGAATTTGCTTCTGTCCTTGGTCAACTTGTCTGTACTCTTCACGGCATGTTTTATTTGACAAGTTCCTTAGTAGAGCCTTTCTTTGAACATGTAGACTTATTCTGTAAGAACCTGAAAGCTACTTCTCAGCATGAATGTTCATCTTCTCAAGTAAAAGCTTCTGTTTGCAAGCCATTCCTTTTTCTGCTGACCAAAAATACACCTAGTCCAGTAAAACTTGGTGAGTACTTGGAAATTAAAAAACACTTTGTAGTGTACTGGAGTATGAGTTTGTTGGAGGCTTGAGATTTACACATACACCAGGAAGATCCATGTGCATAGATAGTAACTTGCAGTTTATTCACAAGCTTTCAGATAGTTGATAAGTGGCTCTATAGAACTCCTAAGTTCTATAAAATTAATAAGACTAAGATCCCTCTCAGTTGAGAGGTTTTTTAATTAAACTTTATTTTTGAGTCTAATAGGTAATAATCTACAAAACCTAAAAATGATCTTTTGATAACTTAGATTCTAGAATTTATTTTAAATTTAAATCACATATAACTTTTATTAAGTATTAAAAAATTTAAATTGGTAAGTTTGCCAGCTGTAGTGGAACATGCCTTTTGGTTCCAGCATTCAGGAAGCAGAGGCAGGTGGATCTCTGTCTTTAAGGCCAACTGGTCTACAAACAGAATTCCAGGCAAACTAGCCAGGTTTCTACAGTGAGGCCTGTCTCAAAATAAACAACCACAAAACCAAACAAATAAATTAATAAGTTCTAATCTCCTTAAGTTATATGTGCCATGTATACCTAAACATTAACATATAAGGCAACATGGGGCTGTTTGCTGTATTTTATTTGCTGACTATTTATAACTTTGTTAGATGATGTGTCAAATTAGAAAATACATACTATCTCGCTTTAGCTTTCATAGACAATCTACATCATCTCTGTAAGCATCTTGATTTTCAAGAAGATGAAACAGAGGTGAAAGCAGTTCTTGGGACTTTATTAAATTTGATGGAAGATCCAGACAAGGATGTTAGAATTGCTTTTAGTGGAAATATCAAGTATATATTGGAATCCTTGAACTCTGAAGATGGATTCATAAAAGAGGTTAGAAGACTTAAATTAAAACCTACAGATTTTTATAAACCCAGGTCTAGAACTATTCTGACCAATGAACTTTGCTTTCTTAGCTTTTTGTCTTAAGAATGAAGGAAGCATATACACATGCCCAAATATCAAGAAATAATGAGCTAAAGGATACTCTGATTCTCACCACAGGGGATATTGGAAGGTATGTTTGATCATATTTGAATTGAAATTTATTTTTGTCACTGTCTTATTTGCCTAGTATTAGAGATATGAGGGCTGGAGATGTAGTCCAGTGGTAGAGTATATGCCTACTGTGCACTGAAACTGAAAAAAATAAAAAGAATAAATTATGATATAAGTTGTATATTACAGAAAAAAATATGATTTCCATATATTTAATTGTGTGTCTGCATTAGTTTCTGAGACACTGACTTTCACATGTTTTTATTTTCAGGGCAGCAAAAGGAGACTTGATACCTTTTGCACTCTTGCATTTACTGCATTGCTTGTTGTCTAAGTCTGCGTCTGTCTCTGGAGCAGCATACACAGAGATTCGAGCACTAGTTGCAGCTAAAAGTGTTAAACTGCAGAACTTTTTCAGTCAATATAAGAAACCAATCTGTCAGGTGAGAGCCAGCATTCAGCTTTTCAGTAGACAATAGCAATATTTTATAGGAGTTAAAAAAGAAGTTGAAGCCAGGCAAAGAAAGTAGTGTGTGTTGGAATACTGGGGTAGTGTATGGTCGCTTGAGTCCAGAATTTTGAGACAAGACTGAGCTTAGGGAAAACAATATATGCATGTCTTCTTAATTGGCTTGTTTTAAAAGAGTACTTTCTAAATTATATTTATTTAGAACTGAATTTTTGCCATTTGCATTTAAGGATAATTGTCTGAAGATATGGGTTGTAAATGAAAAGGAATATCATCTTTTAATAATGTGTTAAATTATTATGTTCTTATTAAGTTTAGGGAGTCATCATTTTTAGCCTTCTTAGTGATGATATTGTAAGTAGGACACTTTGTTCAGAAGCAAATTATTAATGTCTGAAAAGTTAGGCCATATTAAAAAGTATTGTTCTTACCTTGATTTGTGATAAAATCCTTAGCATGATATTAAAGTTTCTTAACAAAGATTGGTTGCTTTTCTGTAAAATGGAGATTGTGACATAATCTACCCCATTAAAGTGAATTGAGAGAGTCCCAACTATAGCAGTATAGAACTTAAAACTATCCTCTATTCTAGCTTAAAAAGTATTCATTGGTGGGCAGGGAGGGAGCTTAGTTAGAGTTCCTTCATCTTTTGAAAACTAAGAAAAATCTTTTGCTTTAGTTTTTGGTAGAATCTCTCCACTCCAGTCAGATGACAGCACTCCCAAGTACTCCTTCCCAGTCTGCTGAGGTGCGAAAACAGGATGTTGTTCATCACAGAGAAATGGCTTTAAATACCTTATCAGAAATTGCCAATGTTTTTGACTTTCCTGATCTTAATCGTTTCCTGACAGTAAGTTGCCGTGTGTGTAGTTGACTTATTTGAAGCTTTCATTTCAACATTTTATTTGTTTCATTCTATTTGTTTACTTTTAAAGAAAACCTTACAAGTACTGTCTTAGCTAGGGTTTTACAGCTGTGAACAGACACCATGAGAAAGGCAACTATTACAAGGACAACATTCAGTTGGGGCTGGCTTACCAGGTTCAGAGGTTCAGGGCCATTATCATCAAGGCAGGAACATGGCAGCATCCAGGCAGGCATGGTGCAGGAGGAGCTGAGAGTTCTACATCTTCATCTGAAGTCTGCTAGCAGAATACTGGCTTACAGGCTGCTAGGATGAGATCTTATAACCCACACCCACAGTGACACACCTACTCCAACAGGGCCACACCTCCTTATAGTGCCACTCCCAGGGCCAAGCATATACAAACTATCACAAGTACATTTAGAACCATATGAACCCTAAATTTTTAAAATTACAAGAGGTGTGTGTGTGTGTGTGTGTGTGTGTGTGTGCGCGCGCGCGCGCACGCACGCGTGCATGCGTGCGTGCATGCCTGCGTGTATGTGTGTGTTTGTGTGTGGGTTAGTAGATAACCTTGGCTATTGTTGCTCAGGTACTGCCCATCAATTTTGGGGGTGTGGTTATCGGGAACAGAGTTCTATCACAATGCCCTGGAGTTTTGCCAAGTAAGTTTGAATGGCTGGGCAGCAAGCCTTCAACTTCTTTCTGTCTCTGTTTCCATAGCACTGGGAATAAAGGCTTATGTCACCATGTCCAGGTGTTTTCTGAGGATTGAGTTTACATCCTCATGCTTATGTGAGGTGCTCTTTACCACCTAAACTATCTCCCTAGCTCCTAAATTGTATATTTATTTTTACTTTGACAGAGATTATTGCTTACACAGTATAACTTAAACTTATATCTTTATATACTGTTCTATATATCATAATTAATGATTCTGTATTCTGGTTAAGTCTTTTGAGTCTATGTTTTCAGTATGTTCTAGGTTCCGTTAGTCATTGAAAAATTAATATTTACCCTTAAGTTGAATTATGAAATATAGAATTAGTGGTATGATCTGCTATGAATTCGAATGTCAGACTTTGTAGCATGGGATAGTTTAGGAAGATTATGAAGTTCAGTAGAGCTGAGGTTTAAAGGATGATGGAGCATATTATCTTCTTTTCTTTCCCCAAATCAGGTTTATTGTTAATAAATTGTGATAACAATTTATACAGAAGTTTTTCCTATAATATTATTTTAACAAATGTAAATTGCTTATAAATTGATTATATATACAAAGAAAATAGGCTGCTATTTCATAAGAACCACAGATTCATACCTTATTATTAACTTCATTAAAACCCACAATGTTTATTGCAACATTACCTATTGGCAAAATAACACTCTGAGAAGAAACTAAATGTCTAAAATTAAGATATATAATATAACCATCTTAAGCTAAGTAATACTAAAGTTAAAAAGGCCTAAGGTATGTCTATAAAGGGAAACTTATTTATTTGTTATTTTGTTTGTTTTCCTTTCCTTCCTTCCTTCCTTCCTTCCTTCCTTCCTTCCTTCCTTCCTTCCTTTCTTTCTTTCTTTTCTTCTTTAAGACAGAGTCTCATTCTGTAGCACAACCTGGCATCAAATGTGTTCTCTCTTGCCTCAGTTTCTTGAGTGACAGAATCTCACACTCCCAAGCAAGGCCTGAATCTTGTTCGTTGTTACATCCCAGATTTAGAATAATGACTTAACATGTAGTTGTAATCATTAAGACATGTAGAATAAATTAAAAATAACTATTTTCCCTTTGGAGTTTATTTAAATTTACTTAGCTAGATCTTTAAAAAAATAGACCAAAAAGGAAAATAGATTTATTGCAGTATTGGGATGTTAGATGTGCTTAGTTGTTTTATTGGCTGTGGGTGTCTATATCTGTCTGAGTCAGCTGCTAGGTGGAGCCTCTCAGAGGACAACATTCTCCTGTCTACAAGCATAATAGTATCGTTAATAGTGTCAAGGATTGATGCTTATGGGATGGGTCTCAAGTTGGGCCGGTTATTGGTAGGCCATTCCTTCAGTCTTTGTTCTATCCCCTGTGCCCGTATTTCCTGTAGACAGGATAAATTTGGGGTTGAAAGTTTTGTGGGTAGGTTGGTGTCCTTATTACTCCACTGGGGTTCTTGCCTGTTTTCTGTAATTATGAAGCATCAATTCTATGATCTAAAAAATTCTTTAAGTTTGCATTTATGGCTATTCTCTACATGTTTATTCAGGCCCTGGGTCATAGTAATGTTATCAGTCTATTGTAGTCAAGTAAGTAAATGACAAAACCGAATACAAGTACGATTCCATACATAACTTCCTGTAGCATTAAAGAATATTTCTTGTGGGTGGCTTATTTGAACAGTTTATCACCCAGACAAATGTACTTTTTGATAATTATTGTTTTTTTTTCCCCAGAGGACATTACAAGTTCTACTTCCTGATCTTGCTGCCAAAGCAAGTCCTGCTGCATCAGCTCTCATTCGAACTTTAGGGAAACAATTAAATGTCAATCGTCGAGAGATTTTAATAAATAACTTCAAATATATTTTTTCTCATTTGGTTTGTTCTTGTTCCAAAGATGAATTAGAACGTGCCCTTCATTATCTGAAGGTATTTGAATATTTGTATGTATTTTATTTTTTTATTTAAGTTAAGATTGGAAAAGCTATTATAACATTGTAATATGGGAAAGGCAGTAAGTAATTTGTAGCTTATACTGTAAGAGATATATAAATATTGTGTTGAATAATCATTATTGGGCTGGTGAGATGGCTCAGCTCTTAAGAATATTGGTTGCTCTTCCAGAGGTTCTGACTTTAATTTCCAGTAACCACATGGTTTCAGGACCATCTGTAATGGGATCTGATGCCCTCTTCTGGCATGTAGGTGTACATGCAGACAGAGCACTTCTACATTTAAAAAATAATCATTGTCTTGAGAGGATTCTAAATAAAATTGTTCTTCTTTTTTTTTTTTTTTCTGATCATTTACTATAATGGGATAGAATAGTCATCCTTTCATGGACCTGAGTTTTTTATATAATTTTATTTTGGTGATTTTGTGCTGATTACAGTTATAAATTAGCTGATATTGTACAAATAGTTATAGGAAGAGATTACTATCTTTAATCGTATACCTGTACTTGGCTTATTTACTTGCTGCTCTGATTATAATTCTTCCTATTTTAAAATATTAAAATTTTTATGGGACTGGAAAGATGGCTCAGGGCTAACAATACTTATTACAACAGAAGACCTGCATTCAGTTCCCAATACCCACATGTCAGATCATATCTTCCTGTTACTGCAGATCCAGGAGATCTGAAACCTCTTCTGACCTCTATGGCACCAAGCACCCATATACATATACCTACATAGAGACAAAACACCCTTGTGTATAATAGAATAATTTTTTGTTTTGTTTTGTTTTTTTGTTTTTGTTTTTTGAGACAGAGTTTTTCTGTATAGCCCTGGCTGTCCTGGAACTCACTATGCAGACCAGGCTGGCCTCAAACTCAGAAATCCGCCTGCATCTGCCTCCCAAGTGCTGGGATTAAAGGCGTGCACCACCACTACCTGGCTGAAAATAAATAAATCTTAAAATTTTAGAGTGTGTGGGAAAGACAGAGACAGTGTTCATGTGTGGAGATCAGACAACAACTTTTGGGACTTTATTTTCTCATTTCATTATGGGTTTGGGATGTTAAATTTGCATGTCTGGCTAATTTTAAAGTTTAAAATTATAGCTTAGGCTTCTTTTTTAGTTTTACATTAACAGCAGTGTCTTCTAGGAATATAAGACAATGGGAACAGAGGACCTTAATTTCATTTTTTTCTAAGAGGATAGCAGATCTCTTCTGACTTGGGGAGTAATGACTATTAATTGTTTTCATCTCAAGAGCATTAACCTGTGTGTTACAGAGACAGAATGATATTTATGGAGTACATACTACATGTCAAAATCTTCTCTGTCTGTATGCTATCTGGGTCACTTAATTTACTTGGTAAGATAGAGGGAGCACAGTTTATCTTTTATACAAAATGCTTGAGACTAGATTTCAGGGTTTTTTTGCATTTTGGAATATTTGCATATATATAAAATGAGATGTCTTGAGAATGAAACCAAAGTCTAAACACAGAATTCATTCCTGTTTCACATATATCTTAAATGTATAGCCCAAAGCTAATTTTATACAGTATTTTCAATGTACTCACATTTTGACAGCAACTTGTGTTTTAAAGTCAAGTATGGCATTTTCTGCTTCTTGTATCATAATAGTGTTCAAAAATTGGTATTTGTGTTTTTAATTAGAAACGTTCAGGCAGTGTTTTGTTTTACAGATGATGACACTTAAGGCAATGAGATTAGGTAACTTGTCCAAATCACAGGACAACCTATAAGTGACAGCTAGAATTTAAACTCCAGCATTCTAACTGAAACCATGCTGTGAACCACTGTTCTTACTCCTAGGGTCTTTGCATCTGTAAATACTATGTTCCTGGTGCAAGCATAGGAGTCTTCTTTTTAAAATTTCATGTCAAAATTAAGTCTGATCCCTCTTCTTCATTACATACAGCTCATGGAGACCTGTCAGGAGAGAACAAGATTAGAATCCTTTGCCAGTGTCCTTTCTTAGTACTACTAGTAAACAGCGTCACTTGACCTAGAGCTCTTGATTTACTAAAAACACATTAAAAATCAATGTACTTAAGTCTGGATGCTAATATGAAGAAAATGTTTTTAATATCTTTAGAATGAAACAGAAATTGAGTTGGGCAGCCTGTTAAGACAGGATTTTCAAGGATTACACAATGAATTATTGCTTCGAATTGGAGAACATTATCAACAAGTTTTCAATGGTTTGTCAATACTTGCCTCATTTGCATCTAGTGATGATCCATATCAGGGACCACGAGATATCACATCACCTGAACTGATGGTACATGGTATAAGTTTGTTTGGTTTTCTCCTTTTCTGTACCTTACCTATAAAGCTGAGGAAACTCCTCTCCCCTATTTTCCAAACATAGGTATTTCTTTAAGTTTTAATTGATATTTTTCTTTTAGAAATGGTTAAAGTTGTATGGTGGGATCGCCCTCACTAATTACTAATTAGGAAAATGCCCTTCATACTTGCCTACAGTCCCATCTTATGAAAGCATTTTCTTAACTGAGATTTCCTCCTCTCAGATAACTTTAGCCTGTGTCAAGTTGACACCCACCACATCAAGTGCCTCACTATTGGGCTATCCATGTGTGGAACCTCAGCCCCCAAAGAAATCTTTATTATTCTTTCCTGGCTTGATTCCCCTAATCATCCCGATTTTGGGCAATGGTACTTTGTACTATCACCTACTCCTTTGCTTCAACCAAAACCTGAGAATAATATATAAGTTCTTCAAATAAAATCTGTAAGAGCATGTGTGACAGTGTGCCTTTCCACCTGCCTTTGGTTCAGTTCTTTCCATTGCTTTAGCTCTATCTTTGTTTCTTAAAGATGGCAAACTTTCAGATTTGTAGTTGTTGCCTTTAGATGGTCTCTGTACTTATATTAATAATTCCCAGGATGTTTTTCACTATTCACAGTTTCCTTATCACCCCTACCTAAATTGATTTATCCAGTTTCTATCACATGTTCATGTTTATTTTCTTATAGCCCTTATCAGCCATATTTATGTGTGAATTTATTTAGTGCCTTCTTTTAATTTTGCCGTGTATACTATTGCTTATCTTTAACACATGTACCTAGCATGATAGTATAGAAACACATATATTTGGTGAATGGCAGATATACATATTCAAAGTACTGTTTGACTCAATGCCAGAACTTTGAAATTAGAATATTTATGTAGATTTGAGTGCCACCTATACCTACATTTTATTTAAGAACAGATGTGAACCATATAACTAATGAATTGCGGTTTATCATGCCAAAGTTTAATTTCAATCTAAATTACAAGTTTACAAAACACATATTTTAGAGATGCTGTGATGAAACCCAATATTATGCTAATCTCAAAAAACTAGTTGTTTTTTTTTTTTAAAGTTCACAAACCAAAAGGTAAATTTGGACTTAAAAAACAGATGATTTCTTTGCTTGGCAAAGTTTCTGTATGCTAGATAGATACCTAATTCCTCTTCACTGTATACTAGTACAGATTCTTCCTCATCTGTCCTCAGCCATGTATATAACCCTAAGGTAACCTAAATCAGGTGCCTCAATATTAAGCCATCCTACCTTAGAACACATTTCAGTTAACACTCATCCCTAGTTCCTTTTCTTGCAATTTTCCCTGCCTGGTAGAGTTCAGTGGTAAAAAGCTGGCCACTGGGAGTTTTGTAGTAAATCTCCAGTTCAAAGGAAAAGAAGAGAGACACTTAATATATCTAAAACATGTAACATCTTTTCTTTTAATCCATAGGCTGATTATTTGCAACCGAAATTGTTGGGCATTCTGGCCTTTTTTAATATGCAGTTACTGAGCTCCAGTGTTGGCATTGAAGATAAGAAAATGGTAAGTAGTGGTATTTGAATTCCCAGAGACTAGAATAAAATTCATATTGAATATTTAGGGAATATGAGTTCTGCTTCTAGTTGTAAACATTCAAGTATAAAAAGTCATGGAACAAGCTGGGTGTGGTAGCTCACACCTGTAATTTCAGCATGTGGAAAGACTGAGGCTGAAGGATAGTTCAGAGCTTAATGTCAGCCTGGGCTACATCATGAGTTCCAAGCAAGCCTTAACTAAGTATGAGACTGTCAAAAAGGAAAAGCAACCAAACATTTGATATTTATTACTGGATATCATTTATTTGTTCTTTAGACATTTTAAAAATAGAATTGTACCATTGGCAGCTCTTTTACTGATGATGAGAATTAGGAAACCCAACTCAAGCTGTCCTAAAGAATTTGTTGGCTCTGTTACTAAATAGACAAAGATAATATAACTTCAGCTACGACTTGATTCTAGTTTCAAAGAACATTTCAGAATCAGTATCTTTGGTCAGAGTCACCTAGGTTAACTCTACTTTTGTTATTATAGCTCAGGGTGCCTTTGAACTTCTGGTAGTCCTCTTGCCTCAGCCTCCTTTATGCTGGGATTATGACACCCACCTTGCTCAGTTAGCTTTCTACCTGTCAGGTAATAATACTAATGTCTTCAGGCCCATGCGTCATGACATCTAGCACAGTTGAAGACATAAGCCAGCAGTAACTGAGAGCTTGAATATCAATTGTATAATTGAATTTTATTGGTTCACCTGGATTTACTGTTGGTATTTCTGTTCTTAATGTATATGTATGTTAGCATATGTGGGCAACACTCACATAGGGGTCAGAGGACAACATTCATGAATCAGTATACTCCTTCTACTACTATATGGGTTTTTAGGCTAGAACTAGGTTGTCAGGCTTAGCAGCAAGCCTTTACCTTAGGAGCCACCTTGCTGGCCAGTAGCAGCTTTTATTTCAGAATGCATTCTCTTTCTGATAACTTTAAGTATCCACATAAGACACAGAGCAAAGTTTAGCTACAAATTGTAACAGTCAATGCCTATAATTTCAGTTTTAACTAGTAAATTTTCAGTAACTTCTATTCCATCTATATAGCTTCCCAAACACTTGGATGATTGTAAGTCTAAGAAAAATGGAATTTATGTTATAGAACCATAAAGAGCTTCCATGTTTTGGTACATGTGCTGACTAGTTTTATGCATCTTGACACAAGGTAGAGTCATTGGTGAGGAGGGAGCCTGTTTAGAAAATAGCTCCATAAGATCAGGCCATAGCCAGGCCTGTAGGGCATTTTCTTAATTGGTGATCCATGAGGGAGAATGCTATAAGAAAGCATACTGAGCAAGTCAGTGTGTATTACTCCTCCGTGGTCTCTGCATTAGCTCCAGGTTCCTGCCCCATTTGAGTTCCTGTCCTGACTTCTTTCAATGATGAACAGTGATGTGGAAACATAACCCAAATCGCTTTTGGCCATGGTGTTTAAGCATAGGAATGGTAACCCCTAACTAAGACAATATTGCAAAAGATTAACCAGAGACTTTCTATACCTGTTCATTAGCACCTAGAACTATTGATGCAGTTCTCATTCTGTTTCTATTATAAGACTATCTGGCAGTTGTTTGTTGAATTAAATTCAAAATATCTTGAATTTAGTAACATTAAGACCATTATTAACCATTATGAAACATTCTGCTTAAATTATATTATAAATCACTTTAAATTCAATTTATATCTGTATTTACACTAGTGATATGAAACATATTGGAAAAAAATAAGATATATCATTTGTAAATTTCAAGATTTATTGGACAATAGTAGCAGTGCAGTTTCAAGAGAAACAAAAATAAGAATGCAGTTTGTATTTTTCAGAGTCTTGGTTCTCATAAGTTGACCATTTATTAGGCCTTTTGTGTCATGTACATTGATACCTTGACATTTAGGTAGAAAGCAATTGTTTCTATTACTTGTCTTTTTCTGGCATCTTATTTAGAAGGTTTTTTTTGTTTTGTTTTGTTTTTTAAACAAACACTACTTTCTTTGTAGGCCTTGACTAGTTTAATGTCTTTGATGAAGTTGATGGGACCTAAACACGTCAGTTCTGTGAGAGTAAAAATGATGACCACACTGCGAACTGGACTCAGGTTCAAGGATGACTTTCCTGAGTTATGTTGCAGGTAAATAATCATCATATTTGAAATGTTTTCTTATATTTCTAGATAATTCTAACTTGAGTTCTTATCACACAGGCTGATCTGATGGGAGCATTTTTTTCAATTGAGGTGTTCTTTTCCTAAATGACTCTAGTTTGTGTCAAGTTGGCATTAAACTAGCCAGCACAATTGACCCTTTGTCAACTCGATGCACAAACACATCACTTATTTATTAAGTCATAACCAATTTCTTGATCTTTCCCAAGGTGGTATATAAAACTTCTAAAGGTCCCAGTCTTTAAAATTCCAAACACTTTAAAAGTTAATTTCTTTAAAATATTTAAGTCTCTCTAAAATTTCAAAGTCCTTTAACTGTGGGCTTCTCTAAAGTCAAAAATAAGTTACATATTCTCTTACTGTAAGAAGGAAGAACCAGAGCACAGTAGCATTCTGAACAAATCAAAGCCAAATTCCCAACAGTGTAAATAAATAATTCAGTGTCCAATGTCTGGGATTTACGCATACTCTTCTAGGCTCCAAAGGGCTTATAGACCGCCCTACTCCTCTGGCTCTGCCACTCACAGCACATGCACTTAGTCATCTAAGCTTAGGCTGGTACCACTTCACAACTGCTGCTGTCCTCGTAGTTGTCCCATGATAATGATATCTCTAAACGAACTTCACCTTTGCCGGTAGACTCTCCTAGACTCTCTTCAGGGACCCTAACTCTGCTACATGGTACCAAGCCTCAGCTACTCTCCCATGATCACTGCATTCCTTTAAAACCTGTAGCTCATATGTGAGTCTTTCACTACTAAGTTCAGCTGCCAGCATGAGATGCAGCCTTGTCCCCTTTGGCACACAAGTTTCTGTGTGCTGACCCTGGACATATTCCCAGATTAATGGTCCTCAAGGGTGCTGATCTTTTTTTTTTTTTTTTTTTTAAATCAGTACCAATTTCTCAGATCCAACTAACCAGAGTCAGTTGACCTTGGTAAGTAAAGGTTTCACTTCAGTGGTATTGGTCTCAGCTCTAGCTGGCCAAACTGCAGATTCTTAATTCAAAATGGTCTCAATAGAGTCTTTGATTTCATCTGGAGCTCCTGATTTCATCAGGCCTCCTTCATCTGTGCTGCTCTCAGCACACTTATCTTCCCACTGAACAGCCCACTGCACTTTGAACACTCAACAGCTTTTCTAGCCCAAAGTTCAAATGACACTAGTCTTCCCCAAAACCTAGTGGCCTCCAGGTCTGTCACAGCAATGATTCACAGCATGATTCTGGTGCCTTTTTTTTTTTTTTTTTTTTTTTCTTTTGTCCCATTAAGATTTCTATTGCTGTAATAGTTTTTAACTCTCAAGTTACAGTCCATCACTGTGTGAAGTCAGGGCAGGAACTCAAGGAAGGCGAGAACCTGGAGGCGGGAACTGAAGTCATCAAGGATTGCTGCTTGTTCGATTGTTTCTCACAGCTTGCCCAATCTGCTTTCTTATACCATCCAGAACCACTGACCCAGGGATGACACCACCCCATTTAGTATGGACCCACCCACATCAATCATTAATCATGAAATGTACTACAATCTTGTCCACAGGCTGATCTCTTGGGAGCATTTTCTCTGTTGGGATTACATTTACTTCCTAAATGACTCTAGTTTATATCAAGTTGACATAAAACTAGCCAGCATACTTCGTCACCTACCTCTTCCATAGTTCCTAGGCTGGCCTGGAACTTTCTGTGTGGACAGAGCTGGGATTATAGGTGTGTGCCACTACATCAGTCTTTTTTGGGTTTTTGTTTGTATGTTTGTTTGATTTCATTGTGGTTTGGGTTTTTTTATTTGGTTTGGTTTGGTCTGGTTTGGTCTGGTTTTGTCTTTGTGTATGTATTTGGCCACACTGCTTCTTCAGGCTCCTGATTTCTGGAGTTACAGTCCTATACCAATATACATTTTTAATGTACCTAAGCTACCATACTTAACCTACCACACCATAACTTAATGTAACCTGGCTTAAATGAGCTCAGAACACTAACAGTTAGCTTTCAGTTGACTGAAATCATATAACACAAAGCCTGCTTGTAATAAAGTGTTGAGTATCTCATTTAGTCTACTGAATATAGTAGTATGCTGTTCAGTACGATATCCATTGCTCACCCCCATGGTTTCAGGAAACCTATGACTAGAAACTATGGCTTGTTCTCACTGCCCAGCATCACAGGGAAAAGTTGTATTTTAGTCCTAATTCATGGAAAGATGAAAATTGAGTTTGGTTTTTTAATTTTTCTAAGGTTCTTACATAGCCCAGGCTACCCTTGAATTCTATGATGTTACATTTCAAGTATTGAGATTGGAGTTGTGAATCACCATATCCAACTGCCAAACACAATTTCTTCTAAATGTGTTGTATATTTGCAGCATTCTAAAGTTAAAAAATATTCTTAAGTTGTTCTGTCCTTATAGATTATCTGTGTAAGCAAATGCATAAATATATAACATTCAGTTCTTCTTTTGTATTGATCATCCCATGAAAAACTGATTTCACCTTGGTGTTTTGTTTTTTTTTTGAGTATTCGTTTGATTAGTTGGTTGGTTGGTATTTTTAAGTTTTGTTTTTACTTAATATAACTTAGAGATCACTGTGTGTTTGTATGTATCATTGATCTTTAGATCAAAAGCTACTTTAATCTCTTATATGTATATATCATTATTCAGCCAACAACTAAATGATGGTACATTACAAACATAAAAATACTTGAATTAATTTTTGTTTTTCACTTAGAGCATGGGACTGCTTTGTTCGCTGTCTGGATCACGCTTACCTGGGACCCCTGCTCAGTCATGTCATAGTGGCTTTGTTACCTCTCATACACATGCAGCCTAAGGAAACTGCTGCTATCTTTCACTACCTCATCATTGAAAACAGGTATTGTAACTGAAATTAATCAGAAAATAGTAAAGTGTGTGTGTGTGTATCAAAAGTTGACATTGGGTGTCTTCCTCAATCATTCTCCAACTTTATTGTTTTTGTTGTTTGTTTTTGAATGTTTGTTTGATGTAGGGTCTCACTATGTAGCTCTGGCTGTCCTGGAACTCACTATTTAGACAAGTCTAGCCTCAGACTCAGAAATCTGCCTGTTTCTGCTTCCTGAATACTAGGATTAAATGGCACCACTTTATTTTTTGAGACAAAGTCTTTCAAAAAACTGAGTGATTCCTCCAGTCTATCTAGCCAACAAAGCCCCAAGAATCCTCCTGCCTTTGCTTCTTTGGCACTGGGATTACAGGCACATACTTTCCTGTGGTTACCTGGGGATCAACTTACGCTCAATCTTACTTTAGCACGTGAGCATCTCTCCAGCCTTAAAACATTTAGAAATGTATTTTTATGTCCCAAAGTATTAGTGTTACTTTGATAAATAAATTACTATTTTGATAGGGTTTAGTCTTTGGGGAAAAATTATTAGTATATAACTACTTACTAAAAAGTTGCATTTTCAATGGGTCTTGTTTCTATTTTAAATATATTTGAAACTCATTGATTAATAGATCAACAATTAAAATTTTTTTACTGATTTTTCAGTTGGTAAAGGTAATTTTATCTTTCTTAAGTAAATCAGGTACCCTAAGGAAGGCTATGAGGAATAGTTATCACTTTCTGTACCATACCTCCTTAGTTACTTTGAATTCCTACTTTATTCCATTACCTTTGAACCAGCTTCCCTTACTTTAGACTTTTATGACGTTATTATTTTATGGCATTTAAAAACATTTCTTTATATGTATTATTTCAGCATAGCGAGATGGTCTCTAGGTCACTGTTTTCTAAATACTGAATTGCAAGTTGGCTAGCTTGACCTTTAAAGCTGTACAAATCTTACCTCTTGACATTTTTTTCTACTGATTTTCCAGCCCCACTGATGACTGTAGCAGGAGGCTGTAGGAAACATGAACTAGTGACAGAGCAGTCCACGCTTTATCCACACTTAAAATTTCATTCACGTTGCTTCTTAATCTAAAATATCTTCCAACATATTTTGAGCTTTTTTTTCTGTTACTTAACTAACTGCTGTATATCATAATTCATTTCTTCTGAAAAGTTAGGATGTAAGTACTACGCATTTGCCCATCCATATGCTGTTGCCATTACTTTAAATTATTCCAGAAACCATTCGGGAATGAAAACACAGAAGTAACAATATCTTTTTATTCATTGGAAATAGTTTTAGGGATTTTTGTTTGTTTTGTTTTGTTAGTTTTCTACATGCTAGAACACCAACATTACTTTTCACATTTCTTTTCAGTTGTTATACTAATATACATATACGCATTGTCTCTTATGGATGGTAGAATAATTTTTTCTGACTTTTTCATGTCATAAGAAAAATTTTATTTTACTTGGTGCTAGGTAGACCTTCCAACTTCCTGAATGAATGACTTGTTCTGGATTTGTTTTTTTTTTTTTTTTTAAAAATCATTTTATTACATGAGTACATTGTAGCTGTTTTCAGACATACCAGAAGAGGGCATCAAATCCCATTACAGATGGTTGTGAGCCACCATGTGGTTGCTGGGAATTGAACTCAGGACCTCTGGAAGAGCAGTCAGTGCTCTTAACCACTGAGCCATCTCTCCAGCCCCTGTTCTGGATTTGTTTATTGTCTCATCCCAAGTCTTAGCACAGAACTTGGAGTCTAACAGCCCACATAGTAGCTATTTCTGGTTTTTTGTTAGTAAAGACTAGAATTAAAAATATATTTAAACCTAGAAAGATTATTTATTATAATTTAGGTAAAACTTATGGTATCAATAAGTATTACTTTCATATTTTTCTCTAAAACTTTTATATAAAAACTTATATTTGGGGATTGGTTTTTCACTACTTCCTGCTATTACTGCAAATATGTCACCTTAGAAACAGTGAATACCTTTATTTGCTCATAATTTTGTAGTTTAGGCTTAGTTCAGCTTGTTATTTCTCCTATTGGTCTCACCAGAGGTCACTGGTATGGCCACATTTGGCTAGAAGGTAGACTGAAGTGGACTCTTCCCTGTCCATGTAATGTCAGAACTTTTCTCTCTGTGTGTCCTGTCCATGTTGATAGCCAGATTTATTCCATGGTGACTCAGAATTTTCCTGAGCACAAAAATGGAAACTATTAAGCTTAAGCCCTTTTCTATCCACAGCATATCTTCTTCCATGTGTTTAGAAAATACATAACATATGTATTTGCTAAGTGAATTCTTGTACCCAGTCTTGGTTAAAAAACAAGATGCTGTATATATGAATGTTTGTACTGGGAAGCATGGTTTATTGTGGGCCACTGATATAACAGACTATCAAGGATGATTTTCATAGCTGTGGTTATTTACCATTATTAAATATTTTAATATATTTGTTTATTTTTATTTAATTTGTGATATTAGAGATTGAGCCCAGGCCTTGTGTATGCTAAGCAGTCACTGAATTATTCCTAGAGTAATTGCTAGTATTAATTTAGCTGAGACACTAGACATGGCCAGGAAGATTACTTTGCATGTAAATAATCACAATGAGCTTTTAAGTATGAATTTTATAGCTTTACCTTCAACTTTTACATTGATATTCTTACAAATAATTCTTTCTAACTATTAGGGATGCTGTGCAAGATTTTCTTCATGAAATATATTTTTTGCCTGATCATCCAGAATTAGAAAAGATAAAAGCAGTTCTCCAGGAATATAGAAAGGTATTTGATTTCTTTACTTATGGTATGGAAGATCTTGAATACAAAATTGTACCTGATTCCAGTACACTAAAGAAGATCCTTTTTCCATCAAAGCTGGGTGTGTTGGCTCATGCATATAAACCCAGCATTCTGAAAGCAGAGCCTGGAGGATCTCCATAAGTTTGAGGCCAGCATTTTCTTAGTGAGTTCCAGCCAAGATGACATAGAAAACCCTGTCCTTAAAAAAAAAAAAGAGTAATATAACCATAGTAATTAGATAATAGTACTGCAAATCAGTGACTTTGGGAGGGAACTTTTGTTATTTAAATTTTTTGTTTGTTTTGAATTTTAGTTTTGCTTTGTTTTCTGACTGTCTCTTATAGCTGAGGCTGTCAACAAATAACACTATGTAGCTGAGGCTGGACTTGAACATCTCATCTGCCTGCCTACCATTCCAAAATCTGGTCATGCACTGCTACCACATCCAATTTAGATGAGAGACACATTAGCATTAGATAGAAGCCACCTTGTCTACATTCCTGAGCATAAAAATGTGGGATGATTCTACTTATGCTGTAAATCATAGTATCACTATGATAGCTTTGTGTCTAGTCTAAATGATTCTCGATCACCTTGAAATCTTATAAACTTTCTAAAATTATGAAAATACTGTGGTTTCATTAGAATTTCAGAACAGAAACTAGAATTTGAGGAGTGAAAGGACTAAGTAGAATCATCTGCAGAGTCTGTAAATCTACCTCAGAGTCACTATATAGCGTCCATAAATTAGGGAAAGCTTGTACCTATTTTTTTTTTATTATTATCAAGAAGCACTCATTTTAGATAAGTTTTTATTCAGTTGGAAGAAAACCTCTAGTTCTAAAGATTTTAGAATAAAATTGATTTTCCTGAAAAAAATTATACTGATGATATAGACTTTACAAAGAAAGGGGTGAAAAAATTTTGGTTGGGTTACACTTTAGCTATTTTAATAATAACTGGTAATATAGAGACTACAGGCCTTTCAGATGTTGTTAGGAGAGTTAATAAAGAATGTTTCTCTGTTCTTTGTATAGGAAACCTCTGAAAGTACTGATCTTCAAACCACTCTCCAGCTATCTATGAAAGCAATTCAGCACGAAAATGTAGATGTTCGTATTCATGCTCTTACCAGCTTGAAGGAAACCTTGTACAAAAATCAGGTATGCTAAAGTGAGATATATATATATCACTTTTTCTATATATATATATGGAATTTAAAGAAAAGATGAAGGATTGGCATTTTTGCTTGAGAACTCAAAAGATTTAGTCTTCATGCTTACACATTTTTATTTTACCTAGATTATCAGATCTGACTGGAAAATGAGCAATCTGTTATATAGATGCCCTTCAATTTCAGTCTCAGAAAATTGCAGAATTTTGTTGTCTTGAAGGGTCCTGATTTTATAGTTGTGCTTTAGTCTACTGCATCTTCTTTGAACTTTTAAGAATTCTTTTTTATTTATGTGCCATAAGTATGTGGTACATTCTCATGTGTTCAGGTGTCTTCCTGCATCATCTTTGAATTTTTAAAAATTATTTTTATTATGTGGCATAAATATGTAGTACATCCTCATGTGTGCAGATGTCTTACTCTATCTATAATAACTCTGCTTTTAAGATGCTCTCTCACTAAACTGAAATCTCACTGTTTAGGCTAGGTTGGTTATCTATGAAACTTCTGGTATCCTCCCGCCTCTGCCTTCTAATTCTGGGTTTTCAGCCATGTACAACCATTTCCCACTTTTTAAAGTAAGCATTAGATGTTTAAACTAAGGTCCTCATGCTTGCACAGTAAGCAGTCTTAACTCACTGAGTCCTCTCCCCAGTCATGATGACTTCCTTACAAGTAGGGATTTGGATGTTAATATATCAATAATTTATGTGATTCTTCTAGTGTAACTATCCCATTGATATCTGTCATGTAAATCTTTATAATTTTATTATTTTATAATTGTACTAAGCTAATTTTATTAGTTTTTGTTTATTTGGTTTTGAGTAGCCCAAACTAGCCGCAAACTTTGAGTAGATCCAAAAATGGCTTTGAACTCATGATTTTTTTGCTGCAGCTTCTTGAGATAGAATTGCAGGTTTATACCACCATGACATTTCTCCCTCTTTCTTTCCTTTTTCCCTGCTTCCATCCTCCCTCTGTTCCTTTCTTCCATCTGTCCAGTTGTGCTACTCTTAGTAAAGGAATCTTTTTGGGCAAATTCCAGAAAAATAAGAAAACTGTAAGAAGCACAAATTAATTTTGGTGGGAATTCAGAATTCTTATTTAAAAGTCATATTTCCTAATTATTTCATAGCAGAGACAAATTCATTGAAAATAAAATGCTAGAGACTTCTAGATTGTCCTAAAATAAAGATGAATTCCTGAATCAGCTCTCAATGTCTCCAACAACAGAAGTTAGGTGGTGGTAGTATACACCTTTAATCCCAGCTCTCGATAGGCAGAAGCTAGCCTGGCCTACAGAGTGGGTTCCAGGATAGCCAAGGCTACACAGAGAAACCCTACAAATAAAAAGTAGCAACATGGAAAGCACATAAAATCTAAGCATAATCCACACCTTAAATATCATTAGAAGATGGGATCTTGAGAATCTGAAGAATCTTCCCTCTGGAGATGCTGGACAACACTGGAGATGCTGTCCAAGTACTTTCTGCATAAAAGATACTGGAAAGTATTCAGATGCTAAGGTCATTGTCTCTGGGTGAAGTAAAAGAATAGGAAAGAGGAGCAAGCATGCTTTAGAGACCTTGCTATAAACAAACAAAAAAAAGACAAGGGGAAGACTTAAAGATCTTGTAGAAATAAATTTATCAAATCCTACCTCTGATGTCAAAAACAAAAAATAAAATAATGCTTTATTTTTAAACAGGTAACTTTACTATGCTGGCATAGGTATTTATTTATTTATTTTATTTATTTATTTATGGAAATCTTAAAGCCATTACAGAGTGTTTACTGTTAGAGCCTATATGGAAGATTCACAATATAAATAGAAAAATTACATATAGGTGTGCTGCTGCATGCCTTTAATCCCAGCACTGAGGAGGCAGAAACAGATGGATCTCTGTGAGTTCAAGGCCAGCCTAGTCTATGTAGAAAGTTCCAGGCCAGCCAAGGGTATTTAGTAAGACTACAAAATAAAGAAAGTGGAAAAGAAATCCAAGCATGGAATCCCAACACTTGAAAGGCTGGCTGAGGCAGGAAAGATGCTTAAACCAACCTAAGGTGCACTGTGAAAACTGTCTCAAAGAAAAAAACTCTTTTCAAGTTTGTGACAATTCTTTCTTAAACACCAAAAAAGTAAAAGAAAACTAGATTTAGCATTATAACCTAAATTAAGAATTTCAGCTATTTGCAAGTTTGGAAAAAAATGAATGAGAATTTAATGTTAATCAGAGAGTGCTGAACAGATGGCTAACTAGTTAATAGTGCTTGCTGTCAGTTGTGAAGACCAGAGTTCAGATCCCAACACCAACATAACAAGTCTCGAATTCTATGTTTACCTGTAATGCCAGCTCTGACTTGGAGGAGAAAGAATTGTTGGAGTTTGTTGGTTTTCAGTGTAGCCTAGAAAACTTGAGCCCCAGGTACAAGAAGACCTTGCCTCAAAGGAATTGGTAGAAAGTGATAGAAAAGAATATCCAGTGCCCTATTCTGGCACTACATAGGTACACACACTGCAGACACACACATACACAAATGAATGAGCTTTAGGAAAATGAAGTTAAATAAGTGAGATTAAAGGGTTTAACCAAGAAGATATGAACCACAGGTGACTGAACTCAGGAAGGCAGTTGACAACAATGAACAAATTATGGATTATTAGAATACATTTGACTAAAAACTTTAAGTGTCTTCAATAAAACATTAAAAACAATTAGTATCTTATAAAGATACCAAAGTAATATAACAGAATTAATATTTAAACCTAATTAATATAATAAATTATCTATTATAAATACTGAAATAGTCCATTTTATACAAAGAAAATACCAAGTAATCAACTCAGATAAGTCATAGAGTTTAGTAATATAGAAAAATCAGAGCTTCCAGACAAAAAAATGAAAATTTGTTTAATTTTTTAGACTTATTTTTATACATAGACTTATTTAAATATATACATATTTTAATATATATATATATATATATATATATATATATTTTACATACACACATACTTTTTTTTTGTATGGATACATACCTGGTTCCTGCATAGGTCAGAACTGGAACTGGGGTTATAGGTGGTTGTAAGCTACCATGTGAGGACTAGGAACTCAACCCAGGTCTTCTGTAAGCAGGTACTCTTAGCTGTCACTCTAACACCCCCACACCTTTAAAATTCATTGGCAAGGGCAAGGTAGCTAAATTGATATAGAAGCCTAGAGACTGTCTCCAAAACAACAAAAAAAAATACCCCTCCAGCTGTGCTTATTAGAGTGTTATGGTTAAGAACACAGCTTTAAATATACAAGAACTTAAGAAAGACCATTTTTACAAATTAGCCATTCCTAAGACATTTATTTGAGGATAGGTTTTATTTGGTCTAGATGACAAGAGTAGTCTTTGTTAAAAAAAAAAAAGATAACTACTCTTTCTATATTTAGCTGATTTAATTGTAAGTCTAAGATGAAATAATACTTGGGCAAGAAGGGAATCTCTATGAATGTTGCATATTCCAATAAATAACTTAGCCCTTTTTACATGAGCAATACCTAGAAGTAAAATATCTGTGTATCATTATATACCATATAAAGCTGGCAAGCTAGCTATAGGCTTGACAGGAATGAGCACTAAGTTATACTACCTAAAAAATAATTCTTGGGCAAGAGAGATGTCTTAACAGTTACACATACTACTATTGAAAAGCATACTATGAGGTATATAAAGTCATCAAAAACTGATTGAAGAGATTGAAGATACAGGAATTTAATTTTGGGTGTATTAATATTTTTAAGCTCTCTAGTTAAGAAAAGCATGCTGTAAGAGTTCTATATAACTTTCTACTTTTATTTAAGGAAAAATTGATAAAATATGCAACTGATAGTGAAACAGTGGAGCCTGTGATCTCGAAGCTTGTGACAGTAATTTTGAAAGGCTGCCAAGATGCAAATTCTCAAGCTCGCTTACTCTGTGGGGAATGTTTAGGAGAATTGGGGGCAATAGACCCAGGACGATTAGATTTCTCAACAACAGAAACTCAAGGAAAAGATTTTACATTTGTGGTAAGTAATGATAATTTTGAGTGATAATATTTCTCTAAGTTATTTTTTCTGTTGTGTTTTGTTTTTCTTGTGTATGAGGGTTTTACCTAAATATATGTCCATGTGCCACGTGCCTGCCTGGTGTCCACAGAGGCCAGAAGAGGGCATTGGATCCCCTGGAACTAGACTTGAAGACAGTTGTGAGCTCTCATGTGGGTATTGGATAGTGAACCCAGGTCCTCAGCAAGAGCACCCAATTCTCTTAACTCCTGAGCAGTCTTTCTTCCTTAATTGAGTCTTATATACGCCATGTATACGATCAGACATTTTAAATAGCTTTTATTACTAATTAAATACTATCATGGAACTCTTTAGCCAAAAGCAATACTTTGAGCCCAATCTAATGTGTTCTGTTTTTGGAAACAAAGCATAGTAATCTAATTATCATAATAGTTAAGGCCTAATTAGTTATCTAAAGATTAACAAAAACATAATTGCTAGTGTTTCCATAGAAAACTAGTTTCTTAGGATATTCTAGTAATCCATGTTAGCAATCAATTTATGTTTTTTGCTTGCTTGCGTGTGTGTATGTGTGGGTTTGTTTGTTGTTTTCAGTGCTAGGGATTGAATTCAGGGCCTTGCTACTAGGCAAGTGTGCTTCCACTGAGATATATCACTAATCAAAAATGAAAAGTTTGGGCTGGAGAGATGGCTCAGTGGTTAAGAACACCCACTGCTCTTTCAGAGGTCCTGAGTTCAATTCCCAGCAACCACATGGTGGCTCACAACCACCTGTAATGGGATCTGATGCCCTCTTCTGGTGTGCCTGAAGACAGCAACAGTGTACTCATCATATATATAAAATAATTAAATAAATAAAATCTTAAAAAGAAAAAGAAAATTGTACTTATATAAAAAAGAAAAAAAAAGAAAAGTTTGTGTGTACCTGGTGAATCTGAGTGTGAGTGTGTGTGTGTGTGTGTTACTGCACACAAGTGGAGGTCAGAGAACAACTTTAAGAAGTTAGCTTACTTCCACCTTTAGATGGGTTCTGAGGCTTGAACTTAGGTCACCAGTTGTACACAGTAAGCACTTTGACCCACCGAGCCATCTTGGTGGCCCTACAGTGTGCTTTCTGCCTGTTAAAACACAAGCTGACCTAACTATTCAAAAGTTGAATGATTTTTATACAATTTCATAACATGTTAAGAAGATACAGCCTTTGACGTCTTAGCTTCGGAGTATATTTTAGCCATGATAGCAGCATAGTTTGAGCTTTATTCTCCTTTCCTATTTCTAAACTCACTGTGGGCGGCACAATAACATCTGAAGAAAATTTATGTCAGTTCTTGATTTTTTTTTTTCTTATGTTAAGACTGGAGTAGAAGATTTAAGCTTTGCCTATGGATTGCTGATGGAGCTGACAAGAGCTTACCTTGCATATGCTGATAACAGCCGAGCACAAGATTCAGCTGCTTATGCTATTCAGGTAAACGTGCTCACATGTCATAGCCGTTACTGACTTCACAGTATTAAATGCTAGTAAGAAAGTTATAAATTCCATACTTGTAAAATACTTAACTATCACCTTTATCATCTAAGTGATACAGATTCAAAATAAATATTTTAGAGAACACAGTATATTTTCTTGAATGAATAAGAACAAAATATGACATAAATATGAAAAGTCCTTCTTCCACAGGACTTGAGTTTGATTATCAACACCCACATGATAATCACAACTGTCTGCAATTCCAGTTCCAGGAGATCCAGTGCCTTTTTCTGGCCTCCATAAATACATGCGTGTGGTGTACAGATATACATACAGACACTTACACACATTAAATAGTGAGTTAATTGTAGTAACAGTAAAGAGCGGATCATATGAGCACAGGAAACTGGTATTGCCAGTTAGATCCAGGAATGGAAATTTGGGAGGTCTTCTAATTTCTCTTTTCTCTGAAATTTGAAACAAGATCTGTAACTATAAGATTATATTATATTATATTATATTATATTATATTATATTATATTATATTATATTATATTATATTATATTTATATTATTGGTTTATTGTTTGTTTGTTTGTTTGTTTGAGATATGGAACTCATTAAATAGTGTCCTGGCTGACCGGTAACTCACTATGTAGACTAGGCTAGCCTCAAATTCATAGAGATCTGCCTATCTTTGCCTCTCAAGTGGTGGGATTAAAGTTGTGCACCACCACACCCAGCCCCATGTTGATGTTTTTAACTGTGTGGGTAAGTGACCTGAAATCAAAGGAGAATCACTGATCTAATACATCTCGCTACTAGAAAAAGGCCTTCTTTATTTTTTTCCTCACATTTTTATAGGTCTTTGTGTGTGTGTGCACGCTCATGTGTGTGCACATCTGGAGGTCAAAGAACACTTGAGGGAATCAGTATCTTTTTCCACCATGTGGGTTCTGGGGTTCTAACTAGAAAGGAAGGAGGCACTTTTACTGGGCAGTGGTACAGAGACAGGTTACAGAGAGAGGGAGAAAACAATTCAGACACAGGTGAAGACAGTAAGCCAGAGGATGGGAAGGAGCCAGAAGATTAGAACAAATTGCTAGAGTTAGTATGAGGCCAAGCAGAGCAATTCAGTCAGAAGCTGAGAGAAATCAGATTGGATCAGTCAGCTGGGAGAGAAGTTTGAGCCAGAACAGCTGAGTTGACCAGCCAGCCAGAGTTCAGAAAGAACTAGAAAGGGTCAGCTTACTCAATAGCAAGTCTCAGAGGCTGAAAATATTCTAGGTCTAGATAAGATTGTATTGAGGCTAGAAGCTTCCAGGCCTAGGTTAACAGACTGAGGCATTAAGCCTCAGAGATGACAGTTGAATCAGGAGAATAAAAGTTACTTTTACAGATAATAGTGACAAGGAGTTTATGTCTCAAAAACATATCTCTCTCTTCTCTTTTCTTCTCTTATCTTTTCCTCCTCCCCAACTCCTTCCCCCTTCCCCTTCTCTCCCTTTCTCTCCCTCTCAGCGTTTTCAGACAGTCTCTAATTATGTATGTCATGTCATTCTTACCTCAAATCCTTTATCTTATTTTATTTTTTCTTTTTTTTGTTTGGTTTTTCGAGACAGGGTTTCTCTGTATAGTCCTGGCTGTCCTGGAACTCACTCTGTAAACCAGGCTGGCCTTGAACTCAGAAATCCACCTGCCTCTGCCACCCAAGTGCTGGGATTAAAGGCATGCGCCACCACTGGCCAGCCTTACCTCAAATTCTAAATTCTTTTGCAACTTCATGAGTGCTAGGATTACAGGCATGGACTACAGTGCCCAACTATGTTTGGTGGTTTGGTTTTTTGTTTTTTTTGTTTTGGTTTTGGTTTTGTTTTGTGTTTGTTTGTTTGTTTTTGTTCTTTACAGGAATGATAATAGAATCATTCATGTCTCTGAGCTTGAGTAATAAGTTAGTGGTTTGGGCCTTTTAATTGTTTGTTTCAAGACAGTACTTCATGATGTAGACCAGGCTGGTTTGGAATTCCTGTGTAGTCCATGGTCTCAAGCCACAAACTTGTGGAAATCATGTGTCTCACTGCCCCTAATGTGGGGCTTTCAGGTGTGTTCTACCGTATCTAGCTATCATTTTGAGGGGATTTTAAGCTCAGTATTTTATATCTAGAAGTTAAGATGCCTTAAGTTTATGCACTCTTTTGAACTCCTAGCTACTTTTATTATAGCTCCAAAGAAATCAGATTCTCAGGGCCAGGGACTGGATGTGTAGCTCAGTTACAGAGTGCATACTTAGTGTATGTGTGTATGATCAGTCCTTAGCACCAAAAGAAACATTCTAAGGACTGTGATTTTGTGAATATAGAAAGTTCTTTTTGTCTCAAAATAGTTCCTTTTTTTTTCTTTTCTTTTTTTTGGGGGGGGTGGGGGATGGGAGTTGAGAAGTATTTCTCTGTATAGCTGTCCTAGAACTCACTATAGACCAGACTGGCCTTGAGCTCAGAGGTCTACCCTACCTCTGCCTCCCAAGTGCTGGGATTAAAGATGTTGCACCACCACCACCCAACTTTAAAATAGTTCTTAATTTTATATTTTAGAGACTATTTTACATGAACTAGCTTTGTAATCAAGTGTTGCTGTAGCTTTGTGACCCCAAGTATAGTACCTGAATAGTTTGGATCATTAAAATACATGTCCTAAAGAAGTTTGGAATCTTAAAAGTTTTCATTTATCTGTTTCACTGTGGACCTACAATTGTAACATATGTTTTTGTAGGAGTTGCTTTCTATTTATGACTGTAGAGAGATACAGAGCAATGGCCCGGGTCACCAGTTGTGGAAGAGATTCCCTGAGCATGTCCGGGAAATATTAGAACCTCATCTCAATACTAGGTAGGTCTCTCTAGTCATTTAAATTATTATCACAATTTTTTTTCTAATTTTGTAAATTTAATATTACTTTCGTAGAGTTTTTAACATCAAAAGTATTTTTGAGGTTGGGGTTCTCTGTCAATGAAGTGCCTGCTTCATTGTAAGTGTAAGCATGAAGACTGGAGTTCAGATCCCTGAACCCATATAAAAAGCCAGACCTCTCACATGGACCTGAAACCCATAGGTCAGCCAGCCTGGCCAAATGCAGCTTAGCAAACTGTAGACCCTGTCTCAGTTTAAAAATAGAAAAAATAGTAGAAGAGGAAGAGGAAGAGGAGGAGGAGGAGGAGGAGGAGGAGGAGGAGGAGGAGGAGGAAGGAGGAAGGAGGAGGAAGGAGGAGGAGGGAGGAAGGAAAGAAGGAAGGAAGGAAGGAAGGAAGGAAGGAAGGAAGGAAGGACAGAAGGACAGAAGGACAGACAAGATGTTAGGCATCTGAGAAGGCACCCATGGTTTTCCACTGGCCTCCACATGTATATACACACATTTGCACCAGAGCACACACAGGCACACACAAAAAGTAGAAGCCTACGTTTCTGCCACTTTTTAAGTAGTTGTGCCAAGTTTTATGTAGTTGTGTACAAGAGTGACCTTAGGACAGTAATGAGAATTTGTAGATGATACTTTCCTATTTAACATATTTTACATTATTTATTTGTATGTGACTGTGTGTGTGTGTGTGTGTGTGTGTATGTACATACATGCCATGGCACACATGGAAGTCAGAAGACAACCTATGGGAGTTGACTTTTTCCTTCCAACCATGTTGGTTCCAGGAAGCAAACTCAAGTCATCTAACTTGGCAGCAAGTACCTTTCTTTACCTGCTGAGCCTTTACACTAGCCCATGGTATGACACATTTGTAACAGAGAGATTAAAGGAACTTCCCAGATGGGGTACTGTTGAGCTTTTTATATGCAGTCTCTAAACCTAGATTGCAGCTGTGAATGATACCTGTATTTGGAAGATTTAATTTTTAGAACCAGTTAAATCTAATGAAGTTCAAAATTGCCACAGAAATAATTTGTGCAGAAAACTTGAGAATATGAGTAGGCAGAGCCTGACTTGTAGTTCATACTTACTAATTTTTTAAATTAAATTCACTTAAGTGTTTTAGTCACATAAAAATGTGTTCACACAAAAGTTTTACTCCTGTTTTAGTGTTTATATTTGAGATTTGGGGGTTTCTTGTTTTCTAAAACATGGAATGTAGTAAAATGTATTTTTTGTTGTTGTTGTTGTTGTTGGAGACTTTGAGTATAGAGCAAGTATTATAAATATCAGTTAGAATCTATGCCTTTCAGAAAATTCTACAGCTATGCAGTTGTGAGATGAGAGCTGTTTGAACATGTTTAACAAAAATATAGTGCTGAGGACACAAAGGAAAGTCATATTGCACTGGTGGGAGAAGGTCTCTCATTTTAATAAGGAAAGCTAAAGACATCTGTGTGTTTACAGGTTAGATTTTAAGAAAAGCGTGATGGTTTATTTTTTTTTTCTTTTTTTCCTTTTTTTTCTTTTCTTTCGAGACAGGGTTTCTCTGTATAGTCCTGGCTGTCCTGGAACTCACTCTGTAGACCAGGCTGGCCTCGAACTCAGAAATCCACCTGCCTCTGCCTCCCAAGTGCTGGGATTAAAGGCGTGCGCCACCACCGCCCGGCTGTGATGGTTTATTTTTATCCTATGTGAAATCAGAAATACAGGAGATGAGATCACTGGGCAAAAGTCGCAGTAGGCGTGGTACAGATAATTTGAGGAGCCCTTAGCATTAGTGAAGGGGAAAATTTTTCAGATGCTTAGCATTTGATTAAGTGGTCTAGCCAAACATTGAAGTCAGTCATGATTATAAAACTTAAGGCAGAAAGAATATAGCAGTGTACTGAGTTTGTCAATTACTGTGATAATCAGTGAGTTTAGTGGATGTCCAAAAGGAGAAATAATGGAGGATAACATAAGTGAGCAGCTTGGCTTTGACTGGAGGTTGGGAGAATCTGAGGGTGAGACATACTCAGATTCTAAGGTGCACCAAGGAATGTGTCATGACAGATAGTAGTAGAAAAGTACTGTCTTTCACCAGAGTAATATATATCAGAGCAAATATATCAGAGTACCTGTTCACAGTAAAGAGGTGAATATAACTTCTTATGCTTTCTTTACAATATTTCTAAACACATATTTTCAATATATAAATTTTTAAAATTACAGATATAAGAGTTCCCAGAAGTCAACAGATTGGTCTGGAGTAATGAAGCCAATTTACTTAAGTAAACTAGGTAATAACTTTGCAGAATGGTCATCATCTTGGGCAGGTTATCTTATAACAAAGGTAAGAGAACCTAGTTCAGAATTTATTAACTGAAGAGAAATTCTGGAAGAATCTGAAACATATACCTGAATGCATGGCACATATTACAAAAATAATATATTGATATGATAGAAAATGTTTACCAATAAATAACAATTTTTAACTGTTGAATTAAAAAATTTAGTAATTACAGTGTCTAGGTAAAAAGACAATTCTTCTTTCAGATAAATTATAGAATTAATTTACTGCAAAGCATCCATTATATCTACATTTTACATTGCAAAATAATACCACTTAAGAGAATTTACGGGCTGAAAGAATTAAAAGGTGGTATTGTTTATTTTTATGCTTACATATTTTAATGTAAACAAGATATCTTACCATTTACTGATACTTTTGGAAGAAGATATATTACCTATACTTGTATCTAAAATAAAGATATTTTTAAATGAAATTTCCTAGAAAAATAAAGGTATATTTGTAAAGTTTCTTTAATAAAAAATTTCTGTGGGTCTAACTAACAAAAATATGCTGTATACTCTAAGAAAATGCTTAAGGGATAATTAAAATGTACAACTTTTGCTTTAAATTTACAAGCTTGTTAGTATTTCAAAATAACAAGTATCAAGTGGCAATTTTAAAGCAGAAAACACAAAAATATGTGAAATGTTGAATATTATTAACTTGGCTATTTTCTAATATTATTTGAGATTGTTTCAAGTAAACTATCTTTTTTGTTTTAAGTCAGAATTTTATATTCAAGTTTAAAAAATCCTTTGAAACATTTCCTAACAGTTCAATAATCATAGTATGTTGAAGATTAGATCATACTGTTGACATTTGATTTTAAATTGAAAGCTGAAACTTGAATAGATTTAAAGTGTTTATGTTTTGAACTTTTTAATGCCCAACTTAGTTTTCTATTTCTTTTATCTCTATCTTACAGTTTGTCATTGCATACTACTTAAAAGTACCAGCTACATACTTAATGTGCTAACTCAGCATACATTTTTGTTACTTGGCTTAAGGAATTAGCATACTATACTTGATATTAGCTAAATAAGATATACTCAGGGAAGTTAATCTATAACAAAACATGAGACATAAAAAGAGCTGTAAAAGAGGAGTGGCCACATATGCTAATGTAGCTAACAGTTAGATCTACATTGCCACTAGGTTCTCAGTACGTCTGTCATTTGGGATCAGTTAGAGGGATGATCTGAAGTTCCCCTTGTTGAGTGTACATCTTTCTCTTCATGAAGAATACCTACTCATTCATGAATTATTTCACATGGTACAGTTTAACATTCAATCAGTAGAATAAAATGTAAAAGTACTAATCTTTCTTAAACCATTTGAGTTTATAGGTTCGGGATAATCTTGCCAGTAAAATCTTCACATGCTGTAGCATAATGATGAAGCATGATTTTAAAGTCACCATCTATCTTCTTCCGCATATCCTAGTATATGTCTTGTTGGGTTGTAATCAAGAAGATCAGCAAGAGGTGAGAGTTAATTTACTTGGTTTCCAGACATGTGACTTGAGTTCTGAACATGTAAAACTTAGCTTCTCTAACTTACTAGTATTAGAAGCTATGAATTAGGGGCTAACAAGATGGCTCAGTGGATAAAATGCCTGCCACACAAAACTGATAACCTGAGTTCAATATTCTGGTTTTTTTGTTTTGTTTTGTTTTGTTTTGTTTTTGTTTTTCGAGACAGGGTTTCTCTGTATAGCCCTTGCTGTCCTGGAACTCACTCTGTAGACCAGGCTGGCCTTGAACTCAGAAATCCACCTGCCTCTGCCTCCCAAGTGCTGGGATTAAAGGTGTGCGCCACCACCGCCTGGCTGAGTTCCATATTCCACATTAGAGACAGAGAACCAAGCCCTAAAAGTTGCCCCCTGACCTTCACATATACACCATGGAACACCCACACTTGCTTTCCCATACATAAACAAATAAGAAATTCTAGCACTTGAAAGGCAGAGTGGCCGGAGCGTCAGGAGCTAGAAGTCACTTTCAGCTTCACAGCCCATTTAAGTCCAACCTGTAGTACATGAGCTCTGTCTTCTAGCTTTAAAAAAATGTTTAATATAAAAAAGTGTAATGTCATTATCAGTTCAATTATTTATTTACTCTGAAATTGATTATAATTACTATTCTTAAAACTTTTTATTTATGTGTGGGTGGACGTCACATATATTTGCAGGTGCCCAGGGAGACCAGAAAAGAGTTTCAGAGCCCCTGGAGCTGGAGTTATAGGCAGTTCTGTCTCATGTATGTCTCCTGAACTCCCATTCTCTGAATGACCAACAAGCACTTTTAACTGCTGAACCATCATCTCTCTAGATCTTTTTAGTTATTCTTATCAGTTTTTCTTACTCATTGATGTAGCTGTAGATAAGAAAGGTTATTGTTAATCTGGCATTTCTCTTAATTTTTGCTAGAATGTTTAGCATTTCATATTAATAAAATGATATGATAGAGATACGTTATTAACTATAACTGAATTATTTAGGTTTATGCAGAAATTATGGCAGTACTTAAGCATGATGATCAGCATGCCATCAGTACCCAAGACAGTGCATCTGATCTGTGCCAGCTGAGTACACAGACTGTCTTCTCTATGCTTGACCATCTCACCCAGTGGGCAAGGCACAAATTTCAGGCGTTAAATGCTGAGAAACTTGCACAAAACAAACCAAAAGGAGGTAAGGTCAACTAAATGTGTGAATATTTTCTTGTACTATCCACCAGTCAACTTGTCCTTGAGTTGATTCTAAATTTAAGCATTAATTATTTTCTTTTTTGTTTGTTTGTTTTTAAGACACTGTCTGAATATGTAGCCGTAGCTGGCCTAGCTTTCCATATATAGACCAGGCTGGTCTCAAACTCAGAAATCTATTTTATCTATCTCCAAGGTGTTTAGGATTATTGGTGTGCTCTATCACATCAGCTAAGCATTAGTTTTAAATCTGGTTTTATGCATTTGTTTGTTTTTGCACTACTGAGAATGGAGCACGAGGCCTTATACATGGTACACAAGCATTCTACTACTGAGCAACACCTCCAGCCCATGTGCATTTTTAAATTGGTAATGATATACACTTTTCACTGAGAAAAGACAATTAATGTATATGACCTCACTCTAGGGTTAGAGTGGAGCTCAGAGCTAGAATGCTTATCTAGGATGTTGGAGACATAAATACCAGAGTTTTTTACCTCCAGTAATGTAAAAATAAAAACAAAATCCAAGAAAATGCAGTTTTAAGTTCTTACTCTTATATCCATGGACAAGATACATACTTAATTTTTCTTTATATAAGATGGGGTCTCTCCATCTGATTTTTGTGTTTAATGAGATGGTATATATGAGTATCAGTGTGAGCTATGAAATACATGATAGAGTGATACTAAAGTTGTGCCACTCCTCACTGTTTAACTCATTTGCTTTTTGTGCCTCGGTGTTTATGTGTGTCATTTGCAGTTTTACATTGTAAGTCTTAAAGAAGATTTTTTATTTCATTGTTTATTTTCCTGGGTTCCAATACCCTAGGCTGTTACCCAGCAGAATCTGCTGGCACCTGAGCACATGGTTGTGCAACAACAGCATTAGAGCTACTGTTCTGTAATTTTTGTTTTTATGGTATTACAGTTTCACTAATAAGATCACAGAATCTAGCCGGGCGGTGGTGGCGTACGCCTTTTTAATCCCAGCACTTGGGAGGCAGAGGCAGGTGGATTTCTGAGTTCCAGAGTTCGAGGCTAGCCTGGTCTACAGAGTGAGTTCCAGGACAGCCAGGGCTACACAGAGAAACCCTGTCTTGAAAAAAAAAAAAAGAAAAGAAAAGAAAAAAGAAAAAAAAAGATCACAGAACCTTTTAGAGTTAAATGAATCTCATTAGAATTACCCTACCAATTAGTCTCTGTGCTATAATCGTTTGTTGACAAGAATTATATTGATCACACAGAAATGAATACTCTTCATGGTTTTGAACCATTTTTTAATTGTTCTTGCAGTACACAAAGGTTATAACCCTATTGCTGCTGTTTATCCCTCAGCCATTCTCATAGTTATCACATTGTTCTTTCTAGGTTTTGGGACTAATCTTTAAAATTGACAATCTGATATTCCTAAAGAGACTTCCACTTACAAAATTGTCAGCTTATGAGCCACTTCCTCCTTTTGTCCATATGCCTGATAAACACAATAGGTTATTTTACAAGTTTTTCTATATTTTCAAATAATTACCTGTTTGCAGAAATGTTTCCTATGGAATATGATTAAGTAACAGTAAACCATTTGTTTGTAATAGCCTAGTTCTGTTTGTAAAACTTACTGTTAGAAGCAAGCTTACTAACTTGGCTGTTATTTTATTAACACTGCAATTAAAATTCTGTCTTATAAGACTAACACTTGGAGGCAAGGAATAAAATTAGCTCATAGAACTTTGCCTAGCATGAAGAAAGGCCAGAACTCAGTCTTCTGCACTGGGGGAGGCAAAACAAAAAGCTTCTAAACTTTAAACTATAAAGAAGTCGTATTCCATAATTCTGCATGTTCCTTACTAAATAATTGAATCTTATCAGTATTTTGTAGTCATCAGTAAAAACAAAATGTATTTCTATTATCTCATCTTCATATCTGTTTTTAACATTTAATTATAGTTTTACATTTATTCCTTGCAATAACTTCTAAGGAAGGCAAAACAAATATCACAATTTCTGTTTAATGAGATCAATGATTGAATAGTTGTTCACAGTTAAGTTAATAATAATGGGAGAATTGGAGCAAGATCCTCTAAGCAGACATCGTGTTCTTCATAAAGACCAAAATACCAGCCACTAATACGTTTGTATTATTTAGTGAAAAAAATTAAACTTAGATATGTCATCATTTAAATGTTTATCTTATCAGTCTTTAACTACTTTTTTTTATTACTATTTTAATCTAGTTTCAAATGTGAATTTTGAAGACTATCAGAGTGTAACTCGTTTTCTAGACCTCATACCTCAGGATACTCTGGCTGTAGCTTCCTTTCGTTCCAAAGCGTACACACGAGCCGTAATGCATTTTGAGTCATTTATTACAGAAAAGAAGCAAAATATTCAAAAGCATCTTGGATTTCTACAGGTTTGAAATTAATATAGTTAATTTAATAAAAGTAGTAACATTGGTGGTCATTTATGGTGACATTTTTTTTTAATTGACTATTCCAGATACTCTTAGGTACTAAATACATGTAATACTTTAGATCCTTACTGACAGTGGGAACAGACTAAAATGAATTTAGTAAGATACCTAAGTGTGTTGGTGCATTTGTTCTGAATAAGAGGCACTTGTGCTTAAAATGAGAGTAGGGAAATGAGTAACTTCATAGCCATGATGTCTGAAGTAACGGTAGTTATTAGAGGCATCTCCATGGAGTTGGAAAGGAGCATCAAGTAGACAAACAGTAAAATGACAGTTTTGGAATGGCATGTAGAGATGATAAAGGAATGCTCTGTGTCATAGAGAACATTAGAAGGTATATATTGGACCAGTGTGATGATATTTTGCCAAATATCTGTAGCAGTTGTGGAGGAAGAGTATAAAGGGCCATAATTCCGGGCATTACTGTTGTCCTGCAAGAGGCATTAGCCTCAGCTTGGGGTAATTGAATAGGAAAGATGTAAGAATGCTAATGAAACAAAGGTTTATAAAATAATATGATGCTATATGAGAAACAAAAGAAGCTAATATATTATCTCATATATATAATATAATTCCTAACAGTTGGGAGGCAGAGGCAGATGGATCCCTGTAAGTTCAAGGCCAGCCTAGTCTACAAATAGAGTTCCAGGACAACCACAGTTCTTTTTTTTTTTTTTTTTTTTTTTTTTTTTTTTTTTTTTTTTTTTTTTTGGTTTTTCGAGACAGGGTTTCTCTGTATAGCCCGGGCTGTCCTGGAACTCACTCTGTAGACCAGGCTGGCCTCGAACTCAGAAATCCGCCTGCCTCTGCCTCCCGAGTGCTGGGATTAAAGGCGTGCGCCACCACCGCCCGGCTTCAACCACAGTTCTAATACACAGAAAAATCCTGTCTCCAAAAACCAAACCAAACAAACAAAGAACAAAGACTTCTCTTTCTCTCTTTACTTTTAACTTGCTAGCTTGTTTGTTTGTTTGGGTTTTTAAGACAAGGTTTCATGCAAAAAACCCTGCCCAGACTAGCTTCTTAATTCATAAGCTGGCCAGGAATAACCTTGAATTCCTGATCCCCTTGCCTCCACCTCCCAAAGTCCGAGATTATAGCAGTATGACACCATACCCATTTGTCTCAGCACTATTCTTGCTAAAAAGATCAGTGGTCTCTATGATCTGTCCATATTTTCTTAAACTTGCCCAACCTTTCTATTCTCAGCAAAACTTTTGATTTCAGCTAGATTTTGTGGTGTATAGTGCTAAACTCAACACAAGTTCAAGGTCTTCAAGGCTAGCTTGGGCTCTATACAACTCTGTCTCAAAACACGTAGACAGAAGTGCTTTGTTGTTGTTTTGTCTTTTAATATAGGAGAGATTTGCTTTTCTTCCATGGCCTCATGAATATTTTCTTCCCAGAATTCTCTTCTCACTGATTTCCCTTACCAGTGCATACTTCTTACTCCCCCAAAAATCACTTTATTGAGTCATAGCTGGTGCACAAAAAGTTCTATATGTGCAACATGATGTTTGTAGATAATACACCCAAAATCTGTAATCATAATACTAGGAGCATCATTACTTCTAAAAATTTCTCCCATACTCTTTATTGATTGTGTGTATGTGTGTTAAAAGCATTTAATATAAGAACATTTATTAAACTCTAAGAATTCAATAATATACACTAACTTCAGTCAGTATGGCTTACTCATCTTTTATAGTGTAAATGTATATGTGTAATTTCACAGTCTCCAAATCTCCAGGCCATGACAAGGACCATTTCTCCTTTCTACTTTTATTTATTTTTTATTGGATATTTTATTTATTTATAATACAAATGCCATCCGCTTTCCCCATTTCCCTTCTCTAGAACCCCCTATCCCATCCTCCCTCCTCCTTTATGCTTTTATACCATTTTGATTACATGCATTTGTTAAGATTAGTTCTAGGTTGAGGGTCTAGCAATACAATAGATGCAAACAGTCAAGGAACAAGCAATACAATAAACACAAATAGTCAAAGAAAAAGCAAGGCATTACACCCAATTACTTCAACACTCCTGTGATCACTGTTTCTAAGGGCTTATCAGGATGACCAAAGTATTTGAGCCAACTTCCCTGTCCTAGCCCAAGGTCATTTTCATGTCTGAAGCCTACTTCCTTGTTCTAGCCTAAAATTTAGATTCCTGTCTGAAATTACTTCTTTGTTCTAGCCTAATATTTAGGGTCCTGCTTGAGATTACTTCTTTGTTCTAGCCTAAGATTTAGATTCCTACCTGAAATTAACTTCTTTGTTCTAGCCTAATGTCTGATTCCTGCCTGAAGCCTACTTCCTTGTCCTTGGCCAATGTCATATTCCTGCCAAGCAGCCCATTTCCTTGTCCTTGGCCTATGTCAGATTCTTGCCAAGCAGCCCCAAAGGCTCTCCGCCTCTCTTCCTTTTTTATTTCATTAACAAGACTGAGCCTGTCTTAGGTCATTCTGACAAGAATGCCTTCCTTACCTGTCATGGAATATGCATTATCAAAAGCAATGCATTTATGTCTTAGGTTGATAAGGCACTGTGCAGAATCTTACACGTTCTTGGCTTACCAGCCTGTTAATTTAATAACTTTGTCTGGGGGGGTCCATCTTCAGGTTCAAGCCATGTACTTGTCTGCCAACATGTTGATGTTGTTGAAGAAAAGCCTTAACACAATGGGCAGGAATAAAAGTATTTTCAGGACAAAAAAGGCTAGCATGATCAAGCTATATATTCCATTTTTGAAGCTTGACCAAAATAGAAATACTGACCTCAGGCCATGGGTAATTTTATCTGCAGTATCTACCACCTCAATGCTCAGCAGAGCAGCATTCTTGAAATTCATAAGCTCTCTATGTATAGTTAAAACATCCTGAGAGGTGTTAGAAATTATGCCAAATCCACTGTACGTGTCATTAAACTTCTTCCTAATTATAATGACTACCACTGTACATTTTAGAACTAATATGAATCCAATGGTATTTGGCATGACACTCAAGCTGACTCCTTGTTTCTGGCATTTATTTATTAGGTCTGCTTTATTCCTAGTTTTTACTTTCCCACGTAATAAACCTTAAACACAGATCAAATATCTTAAAAGTAATAAGTGGTGTTTATCAACCTGTGGTACATTTCAGATACAAATAAGTGAGCCTTAAGATCAGAGCAACGAGATCTGTAACAATTCCCAATACTCATGCTTGCTCAGTTATCATATTCCAGTGTGGCATCATTTGTTCATTCATAGTTGGTTGCAGAAAGTGTGACCATCAAGGTCAGACATCTCTCCGACATGCTCCAGCTGTAGATGTGGAATTGTTCTTGACTACTTTTTCTTAGTTCTCTATCAAATTTATCCACATATCCTACTACTTCTGCCTGGTTCCATACTTACCTCTTACAGCCATTCTCAATATAATAAGCAAATTCACTTGCTATTGTAAGGTATTCAATTTTTCTGCTTAAACCTTGAGTAGATAATTTTTGTTGAGATAAACAACAAAAGTTCAGCATCTGCCATGTTGGAAGTGTACATGATAATCACAGAAAGCTACAACTTCATGTCCACCAGGACAGAGAGACAGCTGTGGTTGGTTCAGTTGTCTCTTGACCCTGCATTTCTTTGCCTCAGAGGTGACGCCCTGTATCCCTGTATGCTGGAGTTTCGACCTCAGTGTGCACACAGGTTGAAACTCCAGCATCTGTCTTTAGCTTCCATTTATTCTGTTTATTTCTAGTATATCTTCTCTGCCTTTAAAGAATGTCTTTAATAAGCTAGCTGCTTTCCAGATTTTTATCTTTAAGCCTAAATATCTTCTTTAAGCCAGGGTGGTGTTTTGGTTTTGGTGGTCATTTATGAGTGGTTTTTTTTTTTCCAGTTTGTTAAATATAGAGGGTTTTTTTTTTGTTGTTGTTGTTGTTTGCTTGCTTGCTTTCGACAGGGTCTCATATGGTCTAGGCTAGTCTTGAACTTAATATGTAGCCTATTATTCCTTAACACTCTTGCTTCTACCTTACAAATGCTGGAATTAAGGTGTGTATCCCATTCCCAAATTATGAATTACTTGAATTTTAAACTATTTCATTTGTACTCAAAGAAAATTTTAGGATATGAGGTTCTCTTCAGTCTTCAGGATCAGTAATAGTTACTAATGTCAATTTGTATTTAAATAGAATAAAAGTGTCACGGTAACAGGATGCCTGATAATTTTACTGTGATTCTGCCTCAAAACAAATACTTAAGTTTTATTTTCAGTAAAAATGTTTCAAAAATGTTTCTATATGGTTTTGGCTTTATTTTTTATTGTGTTTCTCCCTTTTATTGATTTGGTTTTTGTTTTTGCCTTTTTATTTTTTTTAAATGGATGAAAAAAGAAATTGTATGCTGCTATGCATGAGCCAGATGGAGTGGCTGGAGTAAGTGCAATTCGAAAAGCAGAACCATCCCTGAAGGAACAGATTCTTGAACATGAAAGTATTGGCTTGCTGAGGGATGCCACTGCCTGTTATGACAGGGCTATTCAGCTAGAACCAGACCAGGTAAGATGACCATTTAAAAGCTGCTAAGTAAGAATGATGGCAGGCTTGGTTTCAAAACCATATTGCTGAGTGTCATGTATCTGGAAAATGTTTAAACTTTAATTTCCAGACCATTCAAATTAGAGCCTTGTGCTTTATCGTTTTGGAAATTCTTTTCAATGCCAAACTTCTATGACTTAAGAAATCCCTTAATGAGGGCTATGTAGATAGCTCAGTGATTGACATGCATGAAGACCTGAGTTCAGTTCCCAGAACCGCCATAAAAATATCAGGTGTGGTGCCATGCACTTGTAATACCAGTTCTGGGTTTTGGGCCTCCCTAGCTGAGCAGCCTAGCAGACTTGGAGAGCTGCAGGGTACAAGGAACTGATCTTAAACAGGGGTAGGGGTGCATAATGCAGCTCTGGAGGAACAGTACCCAAGATTGACCTCTGGTCTCTATACACGACAAACATACACATGTATCCCCACACACAACTAATACTGCTGAGAGCCCCCCAGCCTGGAGAGGGTAGTGGCAGGGGCACAGAGTAGGACTCTGGTGATGGCTTTAAAGTCTGAGGGTCTCAGGGCTTTCTGGCTCTCTGACCTGTACTGAAATGCTGATGATAACTTCTAAAAAGTCCTAAAAACTTCTTCTGAGGGTAAAAGACTTAGGTGATTAACACCTGTAGTCTAACAGCAGAGGATTAGTCAATGTGGCCTTTGTTCTATCTCAGCAGAAGACGCTGAGGCTCTAACCTATTAGTCTGAGGCCACAGAAAGAAATAACACTTAGAGATGTTATATAGTTTATTACTAAGTGTAAAAACTTTCCTATGAAAGCTACCTAAAGGGAAAAGTGGAAAGGTCCTAAGTGGAGAAAAGGAAAAAGTTCTAACAAAGGAAAAATTCTAAGGGAAAGAATTCTAGGCAGGGGAAAAGGAAAGGAAGGGACAAACAACTACTACCTCTACGACTACTCTACTACTACTAGAACTACCACGACTACTACTCTCTGTCTTTGTCTTCAGTACTTACGCATCATTCTGAGTACATGGTCACATGTTACAAAGCTCATCACAAGTTCACACCAAAAATCAAATCATAAATTGAAATAGAAGTTTACAACAGAGAATGTTTACATGCATATCCATTAGGAGTAATTATCTGGCTAAACATCCATCACCTGTCTAGCTCCACAGGTTCACTGAAGGTTTAAAACTATAGCTAAGAAATTAGTGAAGTTTTGTATAGATAAACCCAGGCAATATTTTATCTTCTGTCCTAGTACCTATAATAAATCATTTAGTGACCTTTGGTTAATTGTTTTACAACCTCTTGGAATGTGCTCTGAGCAGGAGAAAGTCTGGTTACTATCTAAGGGCTGTTAACTGATGACACTTGGGAGACTGGCAGAGTTCTCATTGCAGTTTTGACTATCAGAAAGGGACTTAATAGCAGTCCCACTATAAAAGAGCTTAATAATCATTGATACAATTTTAGGAATTCTTATAGGATCATCATTAAAACTTAAGAAGTCATCTATTTGTCTATATAGCATCACTACAAGACAGTACATCTTTGTGGATCTGCAGAGATCTGCTCCAAAGGGGTGTGCTATTGCTTAGTGATTGTTACATATGTTTAAATAATAGGAAAAGCATATTAATAGTAGGAATCTTTCCTAAAATAAGTCCCTCACAGCCTTGCTGGGTAAGAACTCACTTGTCGCAGATTATATAATAATCCAAGGCAAGCATTTCAGGATGATCACCTGCTAATTATTAGCTTGTCCCATTATGGCTCCTGACATAATACAAACATACAGACAAAAGAACTCTCCCAAATTATTTAGAGTATATTTATGATAAGTACATTTAGTAATTCTATAGTTTATTTCTTCATTTTCTTATTTATTTATTTAGAGCAGTGGGGTCATAGTGTCATGTAGCTCAGTCTGGCCTCAAACAAATTGTCTTCTCATGATGTTTAATTTAATTAAATACATGATGCTTGTGTTAATTATCATCTTGACAGAATGTAGAATCTTTTTGGATATGAGCCTATAGGCATGTCTGTGGGGAATTATCTTGTTTACTTCAGTTAATGGGTAGACCTATCTTGACTGTGGGTAGGACTATTTGCTGAGGGGTTCTTGAACTATATAAGGTGAAGAAAATCAGCTGAACAAGTGACTTAGAAGGACTGCCTTTTTCTAAGAGGTTCTAGATCCCGTAACATTGGTAATTGACATTAGCCATAATAGTATTAGAGCCCCAAATCTATATTAATGTTGTATCTGTTGACTTACGATGCATAATCTTAAGCAAGATATTAAATGTATTGAATACTTTTATGTTCTCTATTTGATCTGAACCAAAAATTGGGAAAAAAAATATGGAAAAATATAATAAATTCAACTAAAATTTTTTTCTGTTATGTTCAATATGTTACAACATTGGTAGTGAGCGCTGCTACATAGTCAAGCCAGATAATTGGTAAACTAGGAAAGGTCCATATAAGTGGCAATATAGGAAACTAAGATGTTCTTATTTCCTCAGCTGTATTTGAAATTAAATTATTATCTTAAATGATTTTTTTTAATTTCTAGATCATTCATTATCATGGTGTCGTGAAGTCCATGTTAGGTCTTGGTCAGCTGTCTACTGTAATCACTCAGGTCAATGGAGTGCATGCTAATAGGTAATGTTTTATTAAAGAATAGTTTTCTTTTCTTTTTTCTTTTTTTTTTGTTTTGTTTTTGGTTTTTCGAGACAGGGTTTCTCTGTGTAGCCCTGACTGTCCTGGAACTCACTCTGTAGACCAGGCTGGCCTCGAACTCAGAAATTTACCTGCCTCTGCCTCCCAAGTGCTGGGATTAAAGGCGTGCGCCACCACTGCCTGGCTAAGAATAGTTTTCTTTTATTATTCTGGATAGGAACTTTTGATTTGTGAATTGCATGGTTTTATATTCACTAAAGAACCAAAATATTTTATATGCTTTTATGATGTTGGAGATAACACCAAAATTACTGTAGGCAGGGTTTGGTGGGAGAGGCATACATGTATGGAGGTCAGAGGACAATTCTGTGGAGTCACTTCTCTCCTTCCACCCTTATGTTGCTTCTCAGGTGTCAGGCTTACATAGCAAAACCTCTCTGCACTAAGCATTCTTGCTGCCCTTCTTGTACTTTTTAATCTTTCATCTCCCAGTTAATAGCTTAGCTTTTATTCATAGAGTCTAGAATCATTCTTGAATTAGGTTGTTCTTTTGTTTTATTTTTCAAGATATAGTTTCTCTCTGTAGCTCTAGCCCTCCTGAAATTCGTTCTGTAGAGCAGGCTGGCCTCAAATTCAGAGATGTACTTACCTCTGCCTCCTGAGTTCTGGGATCAAAGGTATGTGCCACATGCCTAGCTAAATTAGGTTGTTCTTTAAGGCAAGAACTTTTCAGAGTTCACCTGTCATTGATATGAATAGTTACCTAGCTTCAAAAATCATCAGAGTTCTGACTATAGTATAAACACCAATTGTTTATGCTGGAAAATTTTTGAAATACTACTATAAAATTGATTTTATCTAAAAGATCCATAATTATGAAAGCAGTCTTCTTTCCCTAAAGAAAATGGATTTATTGTAGTAAATTATACCATTCCTCCAACCAAATTAAAAAAAAAAGTTTGCTCATGGCAAAGGTGAAGACTGAACATGTCTTCCAATTCAAAGATTAATGAGGAAGTTATCTCTGCTCTTAAAAATATTTTCCCTGAGAACAAAAACTCCCTGTTTTGTTATATAACCCACTCCCCAGCTATTCTAGGAAGAAAGATTTGGTCTACAAGGAATGGGTCACTTAATTAGAGAATACAGATTGTGTTTATAATTACATACTTTGAAGCTACTTATTTAATTTCTGTAAGTTAAAATCTATGATTAATAAGGACCTCCATTCGCCCTTAAGACAGAAACATTCACTTCAGTTTGATAGTTACCACAGTGGCGTTCATGAAGCAGTAGGAGAAGTAATGCAGATGGGGGAGAGTGCTACATGCTGTGGGTGTGTTTCTGCAAATTGAGAAACATTATGAACAAGGGATTACGGGAGTTTGACAGGGGACTTTGTGGTAGCACAGATTTGTGTGTGAAGTTCTTTAAAATATACAATGTAAAATTAATTCATCTTGTTTTCTGTCTAGGACCAAATACATCTCAGTCTTTGGGTTGTGAAAAGGCTCTGGTCATGTTAATGAAAGAAACTGTATTCCAGTAAAGCAAAATGGTCACAAGGGCTCATATTATTTTGGGGGAGGATCTCTACTTAGATTTAAACAGTTGTTTTTCTGTGTTTAACCTAAATACATAACTCCATTTAATTAATTAATTAATTTTAATAATTTCATCTTAATCCTCATCATTTGTTTCTTTTTTTTTTCTTTTTTTTTTTTTTGGTTTTGGTTTTGGTTTTTCAAGACAGGGTTTCTCTGTGTAGTTCTGGCTGTCCTGGAACTCACTCTGTAGACCAGGCTGGCCTCAAACTCAGAAATCTGCCTGTCTCTGCCTCCCAAGTGCTGGGATTAAAGGCGTGGAACACCACCGCCCGGCAGTTTTTTTTGATATAAGATGGGATGACACATTTCTGATACTCTCCAATAATAATCATAATTTTAATCCCGAAATTTTGATACTTTCGCATTTGATGCTAAGCTTTTAAAATTATTTTCATTTAGACTTTAAAATTTTAAATATTTATTACTTTGCTCTTAGCTTTGTTCTACATTGGTTTCGGTAATATTAATACTTAGAAATTGAAGTATGTTTAGTATACTGCTGTTTTTAGACTTTGAGAAGGAGATGTTTTTCAACAGGTCTCATGTAGCCCCAGCTGGTCGCAAGTTCACTGGGTAGCCAGGGATGACCTGAACTTGTGGTCCTCCTGCCCTCACCTCCCAAGTTTTGAGATTATGGCTATGCAACACCACAATGGGTTTCTATGAACATAGGGTGTTGTGCATGCACGCAAATACTCTACCAATTGGGCTTAATCCCAGCCCTATTTGTAGACCTTTAAAACTAAATGTTATTAAGTTATTTGTCATAATTTTATGATTTTGCTGTAAAAAGAACAAGGCAGGCATTTAAGGATATTGGTCCTAATCCATCCTTGTTACTTTGTTCATTTTTTCAGTGTTGTTGTTTGTTTTTTAATAATATGGGTATTTGTCTACCTGTATTTGATGTTATTAGATAAGGAATCATCATTTTTAAATATATGTTATTTGAATATTGCCTATAAGCCAGATTCCTTATCCAGAATCACATACTTAAAAAACCGGAAAGGGTAGCTGCTTTCATAACCCACTCATAACCCAAAATATCACTGTTTCTCCTAGTTTCTCCTAGTGTCACCTTGAGTAGAATCCTTAGAGGAAAGTAGCCCATTGATTGGTGATGGGTGGCTATTTTAGTTTGTTTCTCTATTGCTGTGATAAAACATTGACCAAAACCGACTTGGGGAGGAGAGAGTTTTTATTTTGGCTTACAAGTTACCATCCATCATCAGAGTCTCACTATGTATCCTTGATGGCCTCAAACTCAGAGATATACCTGACCCTGCCTCTCTGAGTGCTGAGATTAAAGGTTATGCTGTCATACCTGACTTAATTTTTTAAAATTTAGTGGAAAATGTTCTTCAGTAACAAAGACTAAAATCTTTTTGGTTGTTTCAGGTAATTACTCTGTGTCATACTATGAAATACAATATAAATGCAACAGAGCGGTAAACAAGCAAAATATCTAAACCTATAAAAATATAAGTGCTGCTTTAAGTGTAAATAGATTAAAATGTAGTTGATATGCTTCTCTCTTAATAGGTCTGAATGGACAGATGAATTAAACACATACAGAGTTGAAGCAGCTTGGAAACTGTCACAGTGGGATTTGGTGGAAAACTATTTGGCAGCAGGTAAAGTTACTCCTTTTTGTTAGCAGCATTACATTTCTATAAATATTTCAATTTAGATACTTAGCAAATTCACAATTACTCTGGCCCATTTTGTGATTGTCTGTTTAGTTGTTTGAAGTAGAATATAACCAGTGTAGCAGCAAAGCCAGCTGCTCCTGGGCATGCTCGTCACATCACTTCTTGACTTGTTTTTCAGATGGGAAATCCACAACATGGAGTGTCAGACTAGGACAGCTACTGCTATCAGCTAAAAAGAGAGACTCCACAGCTTTCTATGACACACTGAAACTAGTGAGAGCAGAACAAATTGTACCTCTCTCAGCTGCAAGCTTCGAAAGAGGTTCTTACCAACGAGGATATGAATTTATTGTCAGGTATTTTGGTTATACCACTTTTATATTTCTCCTTTATATATGTCACCTAGGACAATTTTTATATGTAAATAATCTCATAATATTTTTGGTATATTGCTTAATAACATAAATCGTCTCTTTCATTCTTTTTTAAATATCATGACATAGTCTCCTTTAAGTCTACTTTTTCACGTCAGAAAAAATGGTAAAAATAAATGCTATAATTTAAGTACTTTAAGTTTAAAAGTCAAATACAATTCTTTGTTAGAATTTATTATACTTTTTATGATCTTCAGTAATATCTTAAGTGAAACCACTTATTGGATCACTGAATTGAATTTCATTCTGTAGCTACTCAGCTACTTTTTTTGTGCCTTCAACACTGAGTCATAGACACTGAGATAGTACGACTATATATCATGGCTTCTGTCACCTAGGAAAAATTAACTATTTACTAAAAATTACTATATTTACTATATCAGGCCCTCTTAACATTACTACCAGTATTATATAAATATTTCATATTCAGTTATAATGAATAAATATTTTTTCATGTTGGCAGTAAAGTTTAATTACATTTGAGTTTAGTTTTTATGTATCCTTCAGTTTAATTCACAAGAATTGAGGGATAACACCAAAGTACTGAATGTTTTAGTGTGAATACATTGTTGTTTACACTTAACTTTAAATTATATAAAAGTTGCTGTTTATATACCAAAAAAAGTGTTAAAAGTTTGGTTTTTTTATAGCTGATCTAAAATGCATGCTTCATATCTGACATTAATAAGACTGAGTATTGTAACATTTTAACATGTTCTGTCTGTCTTCAGATTACACATGTTGTGTGAGTTGGAGCACAGCCTCAAACCACTTTTTCACAAGTCTCCAGGTGACAGTTGTAATGAAGACTCTCTGAACTGGGCAGCTCGACTAGAAATGACCCAGAATTCCTATAGAGCCAAGGAGCCTATCCTGGCCCTCCGGAGGGCTTTATTAAGTCTCAACAAAAGGTTGTCCATACTACTTTTTAAAGAAAGTCAGTTGTCTTAAATTTAGTATCACATTCATACTTTTTGGGGGGAGTATTTTTCATTCTACATCTACATTTTCTGTTTTCAGTTCTTGGGAATTCATTACATAGTTGAAACAAACCTAGACCTTTATAATCATTTTTACTAAGGACTGGAGAGATTGCGCAGTCTGTAGTTAAGAGCACTTGCTGCTCTTTCTGAAGACTAGGTTTAGGTTCCAGGCACCCACATGGTGGTTTACGACCATCTGTAACACCAGTTCCTGGGGATCAGATACCCTCTTCTGGCCCCTGTAGGCACCAGGGCCATATAGTGCACTTATATACACACAGACAAAATACTTACATGCATAAAAATAAATAAGTAAAAAAATTTTAAGATAAATAGAAATTTTAAAATGTTTAAAGAAAAATTTAAAGAATCAGTTTTTTTAGCCAAGCATAATGTTTCATGCTTATAATCTCAGTATTCAAGCAGGTGACACAAGAAGATCTTCTTAGAAGACCTGTGTGAAAAAATATGTGGTTGATTTTATCTTTTAATTTTTTTTAAAAATTTAACAAACATGTCTTGGGAGGCGAATGCCAACACAAGTCAAGAATAAAGTTTTAAGCAAGGATAAATCTAAGTAGAGTGCCTGTCTATCAAGTGTTAGATTTGGGTTTCATTCTCAATATCCAAAAAAAAAAATGCAGCAACAAAAATTAATAAAGCCCAGATAGACTTATAAGACACTGATGGAACAGTTTGTTTGTTGTTGCTTTACAAAGTAAGAATTGAGATAGTACACTGAGAATAGTTTATGTTGGGAAGAGCTGTTTAAATTATTGAATGTACTCACAAATGTTATTTTTCTGTTTTGCTACATTTTTTAGGCCAGATTACAACGAAATGGTTGGAGAATGCTGGCTACAGAGTGCCAGGGTAGCTAGAAAGGCTGGGCACCATCAGACAGCCTACAATGCTCTCCTTAATGCTGGAGAGTCACGACTTGCTGAACTGTATGTGGAAAGGGCGAAGTGGCTGTGGTCTAAGGTACTGGCCAAGGGAACCTCCTCAGAAAATGTTCTGTTGGAATTGTACATGTCTACCAAAGTCTAGCTAGGAAAACCCTTAGTCCAGATTCAGAACTCTTTTGCTGTCAGTTTTCTTCATTCTCTACTGTAGTCTAGGAAGAGGCTGCTGCTCCTGCTCCTCCTGCTGCTGCTGCTCCTGCTCCTCCTGCTGCTGCTCCTCCTCCTTTTCTTCCTCCTCCTCCATTTTCTTTTTTTAGACTTATTTTTATTTATTTTATATATGTGAGTATACTATAGTTGTCTTCAGACACACCAGAAGAGGGCATCCGATCCCATTACAGGTGGCTGTGAGCCACGATATAGTTGCTGTTAAGTCTTACGATAATGTTCTCTCAGTTTTCATCTGTCCTACATATTTCTGAGGACCAATTCTCGGTGTATTTTACTTTCTGTAGGTATATAGGATATATGTAGTAAGTCCTCAAGTATGTACTTCAAAAATGATTACAACACCTTCTCACTTAATGACTTTGGGAAGAAACACTTCTGTGTGGACATGTCAGTATTACATGTTATTACCTGTCAGGACTGAGCTTCAGAACAGATACTTCCAGCCCCCAGATTCCAGCAATAGAAATAGGAGCTTTTTAAATATATAAACTACTTACTAATTTTATGTCTTATATTTAAATGGTAGTCACTAATTTAGAGTTAATAGTAGGCAGAGCGTGTTTTGCAGTTAACATTTTGTAGTTCTATTTAATGTCATATGTGAGAGTAGAAACTTAGTGGTGCTAAGAGAGTTCGGGGAGATGTTTTCTAGACCAGTGGGGAGAGTGGTAATCCTGTGTTAGATGATAGCAGTGTTAGCCTTTGTGTTGCCTAAACTCATTATGCCAAGAAGGCAATTCGTTATCTACTAATACCTATTTCTCTTTTCATGTTGCTTCTTTTTCTGAACAAGCCACATTTCCATTCCTTTCTCTAGAACAAATCAGGGCTTTATCTTAAACTCTTCCCACACCCTCACTTTCACATCCAGTCTTTGCTCTTTAATTTTAGAAATGTGTTTTGAATCATCTCTCTCTTTTTTTCTCCTATTTTAATTCATGCCATTATTTTCAGCACCTAACAATCTTTCTTAAGAATCTCACAATTTCTCTGTTTACATAACTAGTCTGTGACCTTTCCAAAACACACTTTGAAACATACTACTTCTTTAAAAGATTAAACTCTTCAAAATAGTCTTCATACATTTTGGATTAAGTGTGAACTCTGGGAAATAGGCGAATCCATTTCTGGTTGAGTGTGTCCCGTTGCCTCAGCTTCCTATGGCCTAGTCTCGCAAATGCTTTAGTTAAGCTTAACCAAAAATGAGACTGCTGCTGCCACTCAACTCATAGTGGATTATATTGCAGTCAGCTCACTGTAAATTTAAAAATACCTTTAAGTCAGAAGTGCGTTTATATCCCAAAACTGGCAAACATAGTCTCCTTCAGCTTTGCCTTCCCTGCTTTCAGGCACCTGAGGTCAAACCATGGCTGAAAACATTAAATGGAAAACCTCAAAAATGACCCATAAACTTTAGCACTGTAGTGATACATTTTAAAAATATTTAAATATTAAGTCACTACAGTGTTTTAATCTCTTACTGTACCTTATTCATAAATTCAACTTCACTGTGGATGTATGTATTTGAGGGAAAAAATCTAGCATCTGTAGGATTTTTACTATTCACAGTTGAAGGCATCCACTGGCAGTCTTAGAATATACCTTTTGCAAATAAGGGGAATTTGCATAATGGTAAGTATCAATTGTTTACTTTTATCAGTATGTAGACTGGCATCTGTGGCTCACTACCATTGACTAGACACTGCTTGATCATAGATCATAATTTAAAGTATTGTTTCTGCCTGATGTTGTTGTATAGACCTGAAATTATAGCACTCATGAGAAGAGAAATCCAGAACAGTCTGGTCTAGATAGGGAACAGTCTGGCCAACCAGGGTCATATAGTGATCACATTCCAAACTCTCAAGCACCAAAATTAAAAGTGTTTCTTCTGAGGCTGGAGAAATGGCTCAGCAGTTACGAGCACTGACTACTCTTCCAGAGGTCCTGAGTTCTGTCCTGTCCAGCAGGACATTAAACAGGGGTCTGGGGAGGTCACCTGAAAGAGGGCGGGGGGAGCAGGCAAAGACGAAAGGAATCACGACCTGTCTATAATCTGATCAGATCGTAATTTTTACTTTCGCACACACAGGTTATATACACAAAAAGGCAGGATGTGGGGAAGGGGATGACGCAGGAGCGTAGGTGTTCAGGGGGAGTACAGATCTCTTCCAGAACAGAGTGTCAGCTGGGTGAAGGTTCAGGGGACAGACCACTATGACTCCGCCTATGATTCACTTCTCTTTATCTAAGTCTGTACTATCCACCAAGGTTACCCATCTACAAGGCCTTATGACTAGGCTTGGCAGCCTTCCACCAAAGCTGTCTGTTTACAATAACTCCCAGCTATCTGTTTCAGTGTTTTTCCACAGAGACCCAAGACTTGGTGGGAGCAGGCATGTATGTCAGGCCTATTACTGATTTTAGGCCTATGGCTGATTTTAGGCCTTCAGTGTATAAGCAGGGCTGCTCCCGACAGAGTTCAATTTGCAACACCATATCACGGCTCACAACCATCTGTAATGGGGTCTGACAGCTACAGTGTACTCATACATTAAAAAAAAGAAGAAAGAAAGAGAGAGAGAGAGAGAGAGAGAGAGAGAGAGAGAAAGAGAAAGAAAGAAAGAAAGGGAAAAAAGAATGTTTGTACTTCGAGCACAGGACCTAGATTTTAGGCCCAGCATCTACATGAAGTGGCTTGAAACCACCTGTAACTCCAGTTCCAGGGGATCTGACACCCTTTTCTGACCTTTGAGTACGTCTGTATGTATATGGCACACATATACCCACTTAGGCCCTCCCTTGTACATCTGTACACATAGAATAAAATTTGTCTAAAATGCCGTTTACTAAATTGTGTGCCAGAAAAATTTCTACTCATTTACTAAATTCAGATTTTTTTCTGTTTAAAATTAAAATGAGATTTTTTCTTTTCTGACTACTGCTTGCTCCATCTTGCTCTCGTGCTTGTTCTTTCTCTTTCTCTCTCTCCCTCTCTCCCCTCCCCCCTTTCCTATGTTCCTCCCTCCCTCTCCTTTGGATTTTTCAAGACATTGTTTCTTTGTATAGCCTTGGCCATCCTAGAATTAGCTCTGTAGACCAGGCTAGCCTTGAACTCACAGAGATTCACCAGCCTCAGCCTCCTAAGTGTTTCCTGCTCTCTTATTTATCTGTACCTTTTGATAGATATGGGGAACTTTCTTATCCCTCAAAATACCCATCTATGTTTATATGTTATAACACTTGTTGGTGTTTTACATAGTTTGTTTCCTTAATTGATTGTGAACTTTTTTCATTTTATTCTCTTTGTTTGGTTGCTTATATCTAAACTATAGCAAAAGCTGACCTTGAACTTGTGACCCTCCTGCCCACATCTCTGAGTAGTACAAATATTATAGTCAAATATCATCACATCCAATTAACTATTAAGAAAGTAACAATTTTTTAAGCCAAAGATTTTAATTTATGGTTCATTGCTATTCTAGATCATCTATATATATCTCCAGTGCCTTGTACTTAATTTTAATTACTTTTTTTTACATTTTTTTAATTACTTTTTTTACATTTTTTTAAATTTTAAAATGAATGAATAAACAGATGAATGATGAAAGCATTCTACATGAAGTGAGTCAGTGCTTCTGTAAGAAGTGGTAGATGAACTTTAATTTACAAATGAATTAGTAAGTCAGAGATTCATCTGCCTCTGCCTCCAGAGTGCTTGGATTAAAGTTGTATGCCAACATAGCCTGGCTATGGATATATTTTTAAATTAAAGACATATTACTGCCTTTTCCTTTTAGGGTGATGTTCACCAGGCACTTATTGTTCTTCAAAAGGGTGTTGAATTATGCTTTCCTGAAAACAAATCCCCAACTGAGAGTAAGCACATGCTAATCCATGGTCGAGCTACACTGCTAGTTGGCCGGTTTATGGAAGAAACAGCTAACTTTGAAAGCAACGCGATTATGAAGAAATATAAGGTGAGTATGTGTGTACTGTAAACCATTTAATTTTTTTGTCAATGATGTCTTTTTCGGTCTAGAATCCAATTCAGGATCCTATACAGTATTAGCTGTCATTTATTATTATTGTTATCATTATTATTATTAACATATTCCAGTATATCCAAGATACCTTTATAGTGAATATAGGTAGAAAATAGATGGCAAATTAAAAGAGATAATCAACAGTTTAATAAATAACTATGTTAAAGGAAATTAACAGAGGATGGTGATTCAGTAGCATTTCTAGATCCGAAGGAACAAGATGCGAGAGGATTTCCTGGACTAAAGGATTATTATTGTAGGAAGGAGTAATTAGACCACACCTGAATTTAGGAGCAGAAACAGCTCAGTAGGAAGGAAACCAGAGAATATGACAACCTTGACCTCACTCCTACTCTCTCATACTTGATTAGAAGCTAGAGGGTGAACAGGCTCAATAATAGAATTAGCAGAATTGCATCCTTAAGTGGGATAAAGAAGCTATAGAGTAGTAAGTATATCTATTGAAGAAAACAGAGACTAGCCTCCAAACATATATACAAACCTATAAAGATTTTGTAATCAAAATATTATATTCATACACAGTTAAGTAAACCAGAAGAACAGAACAAAGCCCAGACAGGCTATAGATTATTATAGGGTACTAAAAAATAGTCTTCAAGACATGGTGCTATGTCATTTAGACATTTTACGGGGTAAGAGAGTTGATCCCTTCACATCATAAACAAATCAACTGTTAGTCTAAGTTAGAATTTCCTTGTTAGGGTGGGATGGGCAGTTGAAATCAGATCTTGCCTTGTATCTCTGGCTGGCCAGGTACTTACTTGGGCATCTCATACTAGTTTCAAACTGGTGACACTTTTGAAAACCTTAGCAACCTTAGTGCATCATGGTGAGACATATCTATAAACAGACTAGTAACACTAAGCATAAGAGAAACTGTAATTTCATAAGAGGCTAATATAACAATATAATATGAATATAATCTGACCTATCATGCCTGCAAAGGTTATAGGCAAGAATGTTCTTTTTGAGATGGGTTTTGGTTTCTGATTCTTGGGGTGGGAGAAGTTGGAATTGCATATGTTAGACAGGATTTTACTTGGCCTGGAACTCACTCTGTCTGTCTGTCTGTCTGTGTGTGTGTGTGTGTGTGTGTGTGTGTGTATCTCCATCCCAGATTTGTCTCAAACTTACTGAATACTATTTGTCTCAGCTTCCTGAGTGCTAGAATTATAGGTGTTGCCTGCCACATCTGGCAAAAATGTTTATCAGCATCATATATTTGAGCTTATTGTTCTGATGGAATACTATGTATCAAACCAAAGTAACACGCAATAACTTGAATTTGCTATGTGATACATACTCTTGATGTTTAATCACCTATTACTACTTTATGCCCCAGCCAAGGGGAAGATTTGCTTAGATATGTAACATATGTCTTTTTTATAGGATGTGACCTTGTTTCTGCCAGAGTGGGAAGATGGGCATTTCTACCTTGCCAAATACTATGACAAATTGATGCCAATGGTAACAGATAACAAAATGGAAAAACAAGGTGATCTCATCCGATATATAGTCCTACATTTTGGAAGGTAAATATGAGAACTTCATGTTTGAGATTAAAAATGGATGAATGTTATCACATACCATAGCATAATCAGGGCTTTTCCTGTTTTACTATGCTTGAATCCAGTCTACAATGTAATTACAGAGAATATTTTTCTTTCTTTTTTTCTTTCCTTATTTTATGTATATGAGTGTTTGCCTACTTGCCTGCATGTATGTTTATTTACCATGTGCATGTGTAGTACTCTTGGGAGCCAGAAGAGGGCACCAGATCTCCCTGGAACTAGGTTACAACTGTAAACAGCCTTGTGGGTACTGGTAACTGTCAAGTCCTCTATAAGAGCAGCCAGAACTGAGCCATCTCCCATCCCAGAATATTTTTCTTCATACAGTTTTTCTCCTTTGTCTTCAAAAATACCTTCTGTGTGTATGTAGAAAAAGTTTATAGATATAGGTTTATAGAAAAGGTGTTATAGTTACAGTTTTAGAAAATCAACAGTACTAGACTACAGACATAACTCAATAGTAGAACACTTGCCTAGCACATTTAACCAAAAACTATTTTTTACTCAGCTTTTTTCTGGAAATGGTTGGCCCATACCGATAATCCCAATACTCAGGAGGCTGTGACAGTCACCTTTCAGAAGACCATAAACTTAATATGTTTAATTATTAAATTTAATGGTAATTGAGTGTATCTTCCTAGTCAAATCCAGTAAAACAAAACAAAAAACAAAATAAGGGCATTATTTTGAAGTTATATAGAATAAAGAGCTTGGTTTTCTCCTTATTTTGCTTTTGCATTTTAGAGATAGAGTCTTGCTCTATAGCTCAAGATGCTCTTGAATTCATACTTTGCCTCAGTGTTCTCAATTCTGACATTACAGGAGTGCACCACCACGTCTGTCAGTAGCCTGTTCTTGAACTAGGCGGAGGATGAAATAGAGCCTTTTGTTTTGTTTTGTTTTGTTTTGTTTTGTTTTGTTTTGTTTTGTTTTGTTTTGTTTTGTTTTGTGAGGTGGGATTGTATAGGGCCCAAGCTAACCTCAAACTCACTATGTAGCTAAGTCTGGGCTTGACCTTCCTGATCCTCCCGCTATGATTGGAATATAACTTTAATTTCAGATGCCAATACATATATAGATCTATGTATATGTTTACATCTATATAAATATATATAGTCATGCTTAGTATTTATATTTGGCAATGTATTAATTTTTCAGTACATAATTCTTGTATTCATATGCTGTTACTTTCTAGTGAAGAACTCTGACGTAACAGCAATAAATTTATTAAAATCCCTTATTTTTAGGTTTTATTTTTCATAGTTAAATATTGCTTTCCAGTAATTAAAGCAAATTTTATGTATTCCATATTAGAGTAACATTTAGCTAAGTTTCATTTTCCTAAGAAAATTTCAATTTTTGAAAAATCTAGACTTAATTTCATCAATTTGTTTCCAAAGCTATAATTGCTAATAATTATAAATATTGTTGATTTTCTTTTTTTTTTTTTTTTGGTTTTTTGAGACAGGGTTTCTCTGTGTAGCCCTGGCTGTCCTGGAACTCACTCTGTAGACCAGGCTGGCCTCGAACTCAGAAATCCGCCTGCCTCTGCCTCCCAAGTGCTGGGATTAAAGGTGCACGCCACCACCGCCTGGCAATTGTTGATTTTCTTAATGGCTGTGTTATTAAAGGAGTAGTCATGGCTTGTTGGTATTTGAAATGGAATCAGAAATAAGAAAATTATTAATTGAGTTTTTAAACAATTTTTAATTTTTTTTTACTCTTAGTATATATCAGGGCTCTTAATATATAGAATGTATTCATTACATTTCTGAAATCACACTTCCAAGAAGAAAGGTAATTTACATCGGGGTTTGTTTTTCTGTCTTTCAGTTGTTATTGTTTTTGTTGTTTATGGGGATTTTGTGTGTGATAGGTTCTTGCCTATATAGCCCGAGCTGGCCTCTCAATCTTAGCTTCCTGAATGCTAGGATTATTAAATGTATATAACCACTGACAGCTTCTACAGTGTGTTTATAGCTGTGATACTATAAATTTTGGATTTTATACTAGTTTTTAAAGATTTTATTATCATATTTCCTTGTTTAATTTTATGTGTTTTGCCTGTATGTATGTATGAATATGTACCATGTATGTGGTTGGTGCCTATGAAGGTCAGAAGAGGGCATTGAACCCTCTGGAAACTGAAGAAATAATGAATGATAATAAACCACTATATAGGTGCTAGAAATACTAGGTTCTCTGCAAGAGCAACAAGTGCTCAAGTGCTCTGAAATACTGCACCATCTCTCCAGCCCCTATATTTGTATTTTTAAAAGAGTAAAAATTAGCTATTGAGATATACTCATTTGAATATCTGACTGTATCTTAAATAACTATGTTACTACTGCTTTAGTTTGAATGTTTTCCTTAAAAACAATTTAATTATATTACATTTAATGAAACCTTGCTGGGCAGTGGTGGCGCACGCCTTTAATCCCAGCACTTGGGAGTTCTGAGTTCGAGGCCAGCCTGGTCTACAGAGTGAGTTCCAGGACAGCCAGGACTACACAGAGAAACCCCGTCTCAAAAACACAAACAAAAATATGAAACCTTAAATATATAAAACATTTAGATAAAAGTTTGTAATAGTTTGTGTGTAGATATAAAAATGAAGGATACAAATATTGAAAGAAAGAAAAAAAGAAAAGAAAAGCAAGCAAGCAAGCAAGCTTACCTGCCTGGCAGAGAAGTTAAAGATTGAGGATCAGTAGGATGCCTTTTCTTAGGCTGAGCTTAGCCATTGTACTCAAGATGTGCTGTCATATGTGGTTTCTCCAAATGTGGGAAAGCTACTGCATAATTTGTGGTAGTAAGGGCGTGTGTTCCCACTTTTCCCTGGGATTGGATGGAGATGTATATGCACCATACCAGAAGCAAAGCAGACACATGTAAAGGTTATATACTCTGGGAAAATCTGTGATAAAAACTCAAGCTACTGGCTTCATGATTATAAACATAGATCTCTTTCTGCATCATCTGTAAAGGGGGAAAAAACATGAAGAAAAATGTAGAAATGAAATCTCTCAGAAATAGAATGATTAGGCCTGAGCATTAAGCTTACTACCATGGAATACAAATTGAGGTACAGATTTTAAGGACCATATTAAGTATTAAAAAGCCTTTTTGACTAACTCAAATCGTATATAATTTTTGATGTGAGCTACTTGAGTACTTTAGCAAGAAAAGATAAAAGAAGGGAAAATAACCTACTATGAAGAAATATCAGTACCATTGTTTCAGGGGCTAGGGCTATATCACAGTAGGTAGAGTGCTTTCTTAGCATACCTGAAGCCTTGGGTTTGGTAGGTGGCACCAAATACTCACCCATGCCTGTAGTCTCTAACTTAGGATATAGAAGCAGAGGATTCAGGGTCTCATACAGCTATATACTGAGTTCAGGGCCAGATAGATGGATAAGTAGGTGATATCATAGTTTTTATCAGAAGACTGTACATAACTAAAGTTTAAGCTTTTACATTCCAGTTCATATAACCTACAAAAAACCTCTGTGGTAATGGTATTTCTCGCTCATGTAATTGCAGATCTCTTCAGTATGGAAATCAGTTCATATATCAGTCAATGCCACGAATGTTATCGCTATGGCTTGATTTTGGTGCTAAGGCATACGAATGGGAAAAAGGTATAACTTCATGTAAAAATTTTAAAGCACTAGGAAGAATTATAACTTTGGTATAAAATAACATTTGGCATCACAATTTCACTTTATAAAAACCAGTAAATAATTTGATTATTAAAATATTATAATGTAAGAAACATAAGTGTGAGGGGCTGGAAAGATGATCCAGCAGTTAGAGCACATACTGTTCTTGTAAAAGACCTGAGTTTAATTCCAGTACCATATCAAGCAGTTTACAACTACTTATAGCTCCAGCTCCTGAGAGATCCAAAGCTTTTATCCTCCTACAGGTGCATGCACTCATATGCATATGTGTGTGCTACACCCACACAAACACTAACATATTCTTGAAAAATAATAAAAATTAATCTTATGAAAACAAATTAAGTGTGAAAAAAGGGAAAGATAAAACCATAGACACAAAGTAATTGTAATTCAGGAATGGAAAGAAATAGTCTTTTCATTTCTTGATAACCCTAATACTTTGAAAGATGTCAGTTTAAGCACGTAATACCATAAAACTTCCAGCAGATGATGAAAACAAATGCCTTTTTGATCTAAACGCTTCTATTTACACAGTCTTGTCAGACAGCTAGCCGGGGGGCATAAAATGTCGTATCTTTAAAGGTGTTTTTCTCAGGTTGTTTTTTTTTTTTTTTTTTCTGTGAAATGAGTTGAAATAATGATGTTTGTTTTTCCTGTCTTAAACTGATTTGCCCTCAGGTAGTCGTTCTGATCGTCTGCAAATGAGAAATGATTTGGCTAAAATAAATAGTGTACTCACAGAGCATACAAATCGGTTGGCACCATATCAGTTTTTGACTGCTTTTTCGCAGTTGATCTCTCGAATTTGTCATTCTCATGATGAAGTTTTTATTGTCTTGATGGAAATAATAGCCAAAGTATTTCTGGCCTATCCTCAGCAAGCGATGTGGATGATGACTGCTGTGTCAAAGGTACTAATCATTAGTCAGTCACCACAGTGTCTTCGACTACTTATGTCCTGTATTTTTAAAGCAAGTATATAAATACAAATTCCAGAGTTCTGGCCTATATTGTTAATAATTTTTAATTATTTTTTATATAGAGAAAAATTTTACCTTCTTTAAATATTTTGAGATACTTAAATGAAATGAAGTGACCAGTGTCTGAAGATTAAAGACTTGAATAGTGCTGTCCTTTTGAAGTTTTTAGTAAATGATTATAATAGCCAGTTTTTTAAAGATTTATTTTATATGTATGAGTGTTTTACTTGGATATATGGCTATGTACCATTTACATGCCTGGTACTCAGAGGTCAGGAGAAACTGTTGGATTCACTGGAATTGCAGTTATTAACAGTTATAAATTGCCATCAGGGTGCTGGGAATTGAGCCCAAGTCCTCTGAGAAAACAAGGGTTCTTAATCCCTTAATTCCTTAATTCCAGTCCTGTGATAGCTTACTTTTCTTAAGTGTTTTAATCCAAAATCTTGAAAATCTATTAGTGGGTATATACAAATTGATTAGTATATTTAATAAGTAAATATTATAGAAAAGTTAGTATAAAAATAAAAAGAATTAAAATTCAAACTTCATTAGTACTTTCTTGTAGTGTTTTATGTTTTTATAATCATATTTTAACAGTAAATTTTAATTAAATTGTAATTGGACAAAATTACTAAAATAGCTGACTATTCATTAAATCATTAAAGTTTTGTTTTATTTTCCTTTTTATCTGCTGTGCTACATCTCAAAATACTGGATTGTTTCCTCAGTGTAGAGCCCATCAAGAGTATTCATAGGCTGTAGGATTAAAATGGTGTTATTGAATTGATTTCCTGGATACTTATCATTACAAACTCACATCTTAAATATTCTTTTAAGTTGATTCTTGCCAATAAGTTTTCATATATAATTGTATTTACCCTTTTTTTGATTAACAGTCTTCATATCCCATGCGTGTGAACAGATGCAAGGAAATTCTTACCAAAGCTATCCATATGAAAAAGTCTTTAGAAAAGTTTGTTGGAGATGCAACTCGCCTAACAGACAAGCTGCTAGAATTATGCAACAAATCGGTACCATCACAGATCTTAGTGCTTATCAACCAATGTGAAATAATGTTATATAGAAGCTTACATGTGATTTGGGCTTATATGTTTCATTAAAGTTTTTAAGTACATTAGTATACACATATCAAAATATATCAAATGGTATATTTTAAATATGTATCTTTATATCTGCCCCACCCCACCCCACCCCATTTCTTGATATGCTAAAGATTGAATTAGAAACTTGATCTTGCTAAACAAGGGCTTTACTGCTGAGATATACCTCTCTGCCCTCTGTATGATTTATCTTAATAAATCTGTTTTTATTAGTTTGTAATATATGTCCCCAATGTTTCTGAATTTTTCTGAAAGTATATTTCAATAGTTATCAATAGTTTTAAGTAAAAAATACTAAATCAACTGTAAAATATATATAAAATGCATTAAAGCAGTTTCTGATTATATTGTCATATCCTTAAGCTTTGACAACTCATATGTTAATCTACATATATGGTAGGAAAGAGAATGGAGGGGTTTTTGTTTGTTAATTGGTTGCCTTTTTATAGTGCTAGATATTAAACCCAAGGCTTTATCCATGATAGGCAAGCACTTTATACATGAGCCCTTGATTTTCACTTTTTTCAGGGTATATTTCAGTGCACAGTCATTGTGATGAAGGAACAAAGATGACTAATAGAAATCTGTCTAGAATTGCTGGTATATTTGTAAGGATCTAAGCAATGGCTGTCATCTGGAGTAGTAATTATTATTTTCAATATGCTTGTGACTGAAGTAGGAAGGTGGATACAAGGGTAAATCACTGTTCTGTGTAAGGACTAGGGGAAAAAGCTAAATGTAGGAGAGATTAAATTATATGGGGGTGATTATTAAAAGGAAAAATTCTTTATCAAGTAAACAGCTAGTTCACTTGATGATCAAAATCCAGAAACCATTTCTAGGTAAAAACATACAGGTCACCCTATTTTTTTCCTCTTCCTTTCATGAATAAACTGTTCTCAAAAGCATAATCTTTCATTATTTCCATTAATTCTACTTGACTTCTGATGTACTTGACACTAGGAAACACTTATGTATTGGATGCTGGCCCTGTAAGTGCTTTACATGTTCAGGTGCTTAGTCCTTTATCTGAATCCTTAGTTCTTTATTGGAAACTACACTTAGGAATTCAATTTTTATTCTGATTTTAAAGGTATTCATACTTATAGTGGCTATTGTAACTGATGATAATGTATCGGAATATCCCATAATCAAAACACACAGAGCATTCATGTTTACATTAAGAAATTCAGGATCATTTTGTTGCTAGATGAAATTTGGTAACCAAAGTTATTTATAGATTTTCTTATGTCTGATAATAGGTCTCTGGTTTCTACTATCTCCTCTGATCATTAAATACTCTATAATAGAGTAACGTTATTTATAAGGTAAAAGAGGTTTAAATGAGATGATTAGAAAATACTTAGGACATTGCACACTGCTTTGTAATTGAGATTGTAAAAGGAAAATGTTTACTGTGATTAATGTTCTGTGATTCAAGGTTAACTCAGAAAAATTGAAATATACTGTTTGCTTGTTTTTTTCAGGTTGATGGAAGTAATTCCACCTTAAGCATGAGCACTCACTTTAAAATGCTTAAAAAGCTGGTAGAAGACCCAACATTTAGTGAAATCCTCATCCCTTTGCAGTCAGTCATGATACCTACTCTTCCGTCAATTCTGGGTGCCCATGCCAATCATGACCCCTTTCCTGGGCATTGGGCCTATCTTGCAGGCTTCGATGATGTGGTAAACTTCAGTTTTATATAACTGTAACTATAATTCTTAAATGTAGTTAAGTTTATATCTACAAATTAAGCTAAAAATCTAAGTGAGTTTCTTTACAAACCTTAGAAATGTAGAGAAGTGAAACCGTCTTATCCTATAGTACAAAGTTAAGTGATAAGGAATCCTAACAAGCCTAAAAGTTTGACTTTCACATGCTCTTATTTCGTGGTTATTTTTTCATAATTGTATTTTCCTATATTTTCTTTTGTCTTAGAAAAATGGAGAGGAAATGGAACAAAATACATTTTTATTTGTTTCTTATGAGGAAACAAGATTCAGATAGCTTTTTATTCTCTATGTGTGCATGAGTTATATGTGTGTGTGCCACAGTCCACAGGAAGTCAGAGATTAACCTCAAATGTTGGTCCTCACCTTCTACTTTGTTTCACACAGAATTTCAGGCTAGCTGGCCCATTAGCTTCCACAGTTGTGCTTCTGCCTTCTACCTCATTATAAAGCATTGTATTACAGGCATGCTCCAAACTCAGTTCCTCACACTTGCCCAGCAGGTGTTCCACTAACCGAACATTTCCTCAACCCCATCCCTCATTTTTTAAATACACACTGCTGGGAAAGAGCCTGTGACCTCTTACCTGCCAGGCATCCCCTTTTCTTCTGTCCCGCATGCCTACCCATGAAACGTGACTGTAAATGTATGCTTATTTTAAGGAAATAGACCTAGGGAAAAGCTTTTAAAAACTCCATATTTATCCCAAAATTTCTGTGGCTTAGGACATTTTAAAACTATTTTTATAACCACTTACATTGTACATTATTACAATCATGTTTTGTTTTTATCTTAAGCAGTATTTTTTAGCTCATTTACCTCATGAGGTAGGCTTTATTTTAGAGAAGTTTCTTTTTCAAAAACAAAGTACTTTCAATTGATAAACTTATTCTTTGAAAATTGTATGCATTTATATGATGTATTTTGATAATACTCTTAGAACATTATGATAAAAATTTTTATCACGCAAAATTTTGTGAATGCTCCGAAAGGACCACCTGAATATGCATGTGTAAGTACTTGTTTTACTGACAAAGTCAGGGTTTTCTTAATTTTTTTTTTTACTTCCTATATATTCCTAATGTTTAAGAAGGTAATGCCCCTATTCATAGATAATCTTACTTTTTAGCTTCTAGATAACAAACATAAAAGAAAATTTTAAAACACAAATTTACTATATACTCCCACTTACTCTTTCTTATTATGATAATGCATAACTCAATATAATATTCAGATTTACAAAGAATTTCAGCCTTGTCTTACATATAATACTCATTATTTTTTAGGTAGAAATTCTTTCTTCTCTTCAGAAACCAAAGAAAATCTCTTTAAAGGGCTCAGATGGAAAGTTCTACATCATGATGTGTAAACCAAAAGATGACTTGAGAAAAGACTGTAGACTAATGGAATTCAATTCTTTGATTAACAAGGTTGGAAACAGTTTACTTTTTAAAGATTTAGTTATACTATTTTCAATATGTATATGACTGCATCTCTGTGCATATGAGTATACAGGTGCCTGCTAAGTCCAGAGGCATGAGATTCCCTGGAGCTGAAGTTAGATGGTTGTGGACCACCTGAGATAGGTACTGAGAACCAAATCTGAGTCCTCAAGAAGAGCAGCAAGTGCTCTGATCTACTCGGCCATCTGCCCAACCTCATTGCTTTTTTTTAAAGAATTAGGAAAATAATTGTCATAGTAATGTGGACTTCTTAATAGGCAGATTTCTATTGAAATGGGATATATGTTTTAATTTTCTCATTTCTGTGGTAAAATATACATACTATCATTTAAATCAAGTATATATCTCAGTGCCACTGAGTGTATTCACATTATTTATCTACTTATCCATTATGAGTGCTTGAGTTTCTTCTACCTGATACTTTGAATGAGTATACCAATATTTGTTCAAGTCCCTCTTATCAGATTTTTGGATATATTCATAGATTTAAATTGTCTGCTTCAGCTAATGTTTAACAATTATTTTATTTATAGGGGATATAAGACATTAATGAAGGAAAATATTTTCTGCTTAATGGCTTTGTATAAAACATTCTTTCTTTTCTAGACCTCAGGGTTTTGTTTCAAAGCTAGAGAGACAATAGGTTCTGTTTTCATGACTTCACTGTTTAAAAGTAATCATTAGCCTTTTTTTTCATTTGTTAGTAAGTGCTTGCTATCTGACTCAGAGAAATATGGGAAGTGTAACTCAAGGCTTATTATTAGAGTGATGGTGGTACCACTATTTAGGAGACTAGATCAGGAAGGTTTCAAGAATAGGTAGGCTTCAAAAAACCATCTTTCTGGAAAAATTCATTTTTCTGTGCAGAAGTCACAGATCTCTGTTTAAAAAAGAAAGTCATAAGTGTCATAATATATAAGCTGAAAATGACTTAAAGGATTGTAGACTAATGGAATTTAGTTTTTTATTAGTAAGTTTTGCAAGCAAGATCCAGTCTCAGAATAAAAGGTTAATTATATATATTTATATGCAGACTGACATGCATTCCAGGTTTGCGGAATTTTGTTTTTGGGTAGATAGTATGATTCCTTATGACATTTTCAGAGAGGAAAATAAAATAACAATTCTTATATTAAAATTAAACATCAGTCTCTGTGCTTAAGTTAACCATTATCTGTAATGTAGTAGAAAAGTAAACAATAGTGTTTTGTTGTTGATATGGTTATAAATACTGCTTTTCAAATGTAGTATTCTGTTCCTTGCATAGTGGAGAACTAAAAAGAAGCTATTCCACAAGGCATTTTAAGGTTTAGATGTAGAATAGGGACATTATCCCATAACTTCCTTCTCTAACTTTGAATTATTAATTACAGGCTGTCATCAGGGCTTTCCTTGGGAGATGAACAATATTTTGATATATTTGACATAATAGGAATCTGAATTCTATTTTTTTCATTTCTGTCTATGTTTTGCATAGAGCTTAAGAAAGGATGCAGAATCACGTCGAAGAGAACTTCATATCCGAACATACGCAGTTATTCCACTGAATGATGAATGTGGGATTATTGAATGGGTGAACAACACTGCTGGCTTGAGACCTATTCTGACCAAAATATATAAAGAAAAGGGTATTATATTTATTCTTACAAGTATATATTATGAGGTTGTTAGCTACAAACATGTAAAATATGCATATAACAGTTTTTATCATAGCAATGCACATATTTTACCTAAGTCTAGTGAAATTTATATTCTATATACAGAAGCATGTAAGTTCTTTTTTCTTCCCTTCCTTCCTTTGAAACCTTTCTCCATCTTTCAGTGCAAAAAACTTTTGAGGTAGCTTACAAATAAATCTGAACATTTATTTTTCTGAAATATTTGTTAGCAATTCTGAAATCTTCATCTGCCTATAGCAAATAACCAAATATTCTTTGAATAACAAAAGTTAGTTTTCTGCTGGGCGGTGGTGGTGCACGCCTTTAATCCCAGCACTTGAGAGGCAGATGCAGGCAGATTTCTGAGTTTGAGGCCAGCCTGGTCTACAGAGTGAGTTCCAGGACAGCCAGGGCTATACAGAGAAACCCTGTCTAAAAAAAAACAAAAAAAAAAAAAAAAAAAAGTTAGCTTTCTGAGAAATGAAAATATTTGATTGGGCCGGGCACTGGTGGCACACGCCTTTAATCCCAGCACTTGGGAGGCAGAGGCCGATGGATTTCTGAGTTCGAGGCCAGCCTGGTCTACAAAGTGAGTTCCAGGACAGCCAGGGCTACACAGAGAAACCCTGTCTCAAAAAAAAACAAAAAAAAAACAAAAAACAAAAAAAAACAACAACAAAAAAATTTGGTTGGATTAGAAAGCTGTTCTAGCTTGGGATAACCTTAGGAAAATGATGTTGATTATAATAATTATAACCCATGAGATAAAATAAATGTACCTTCATACTTAAATGAGCAAATACTGTCAAAAAAAGTAGGAAAAGGTCTTTATTATAGTAAAATTGGAATAAATAAATGCAAGACTGAGGAAATAGAATATTATGAACTAGCAAACACCATAGGAATAGATATCATAGGCAATTATTCTAATATGGGTTCTAATATAATAGAGAAAGGTAGTTAACCATGGTGATGCTTGTCTGTAATCCCAGCACTCAGGAAATCCAAGGCAGGAGGGACATGAGTTCAGTGTCAGCCATGGCTGCAGATGATAATCATGTCCGAAAATTTTGAAAAGAAAAAAAATTAAGGCAAAAGTATGATAAGAAACAGGTAATTTGTAATATCAAATCCTTTTTTATGAATCTACTAGTCAGGGTTCTGTAAAATCACAGAACTTATGGAGTGTATATATTAAGGGAATTTATTGGAATGACTTAAGTCTCCAGTCCAACCAACCCAATAGGCAGCTGTGAATGGGAAGTCCAAGAGTCTAGTAGTTGCTCAGTCCTGTGGGGCTAGGTGATTCAGCTTGTCTTCTATGTAAGCTGGAGTCCTAAAGAAGTATGTTCCAACAGATGTACTGGCAAGTAAGTGCAAGCAGACAAAAAACAAAACTTCCTTTTTTCGTTGTCCTTATGTAGACCTCCAACAGATGGTATGGCCCAGATTAAAGGTGTGTACCACCACACCTGGATCTAAGCTGTTCTTTATGTGGAACTGGCTCTGTCTCAGGCTGGCCACCTTGCCTGGACCTAAGCTTTTCATAGCCACTATACCTCAAGATCTGGATCAAAAGCATGTGACATTCCATGTCAAGATTCAGAGATCAAAAGCCTGTGCCTTCCAGCCTCAAGATCTCAATCACAGGCGTGCCCTCCATTTCTGGATTGTAGTTCATCCCAGATGTGGTCAAGTTGACAAGAGTAGCCATTGCAATTAGATAATTGTTTATTGTGAAGAGGAAAAAAAAACATAGTAACTGTATAATAGAGAAAGTAACTGATCAAATTTCTGTTTTGTAACATGCCTATATTTTTGTTGTTGGTTTTGTTTCTTTCTTTTTGATACAGGCTCTTACTATGTAGATTAGGATGGCTTCATACTCAGAGATCTGTCTGCCTACCTCTGCCTCCCAAAGTTTGCCTAGACTAAAGGTGTGCTCTTCCAAATATGCCCCCTTTTTTTAGAATTTAAAAAAATTATTTTTTAACATTTTTATACATGTATACAATGTATTTTAATCTTTCTCCTTTTTTTTAAAATTGATGTACATAAAAACAGCTACAGTATTCATGAGGTAGTCAGAGATGACCTGAGGTGTTACTCCTCACATACCTTGTTTGAGACAGGGTCTCGAGTCAGGATATAGGACAGGCCTTGAACTTTCAGAAATTCTCCAGTCTCTGCCTCCCATCTTGCTCTGGAAACTTTGGGAAAATAAAATGGCACTTCTGTATCTAGCTTTACATGAATTCTCAGGATCTGAAGTCAAATCCTTATGTTTACATGGCATTTTATCACTGGCCTGATCTTCCTGGCATGTCCCTTTTTTCCTACTATAAGAATACAAGTTGTTAGATTATTGAATTATAATTCCACCTTAATACAGTCTTCTTAAACTGGTTTATCTGCAAAGATCATATTTCCAAATAGTGTTACATTTTGTAACATATTTTGGGGGATGCTTTGTCTTTTGTTTGGGGGGGCGGGTTAAGACAAGGTCTCTCACTATATAGCCCTTGCTGTCCTTGAACTTACTATGTAGACCAGGCTGGTCTTACATCCACAGATATCCTCTTGTCTCTACCTCCTTAGTGCTGGAATTAAAGTCTTCCACCACAACAGCAGCTGTTTAACATAATTTTTTAAGAAACACAATTTAGTTCATAACAATAGTAGTACTGACAAATTACTATAGTAGGAGTATTATACTAAGCATGTTATATAGATCATTTCACTGTTAATTTACAAGTCAAATTATCTAAATAACTAGTTCAAGATCACATGGTAAATAAATATCTTGAACTGAAAAAGACTCAATCAAATGTTAAGAATCCATTTTATAAATATGGTAGAAATATGCAATGAATGAGGCTAAAAGTCTCAAACTATGAGCTTGTCCATAAGACTTTTGTATCCAGATGATTTTCAGTCTAAGGTTTATCTTAAAAGTTAGTAATATGCTAGAGACAGGAGTGTTGGTGCAAGCCTTTTTTCCCAGAACTTGGAAGATAGAGGCAGGTGGATTTCTGTGAGTTTGAGGCTAGCCTGATCTGCATAGCGAGTTCTAGGATAGCCAGAGCTACATAGTGAGACCTCTCTCAAAAACAACAAATCAAACAAACAAAAAATTAGTTACATACCAGGCATAGCTGGGCACCCTTTAATCCTAGCTCTTAGGAAAGAGAGGCAGGCAGGTCTATTTGAGTTTAAGTTTAGTCTGGTCTACACAGTGAGTTCCAGGCTATCCAGAGCAACATAATGAAACACTTCCTCACAAAAAGAAAAGATAGTCAATAACATATTGGGTGTAATGGCGCATGCCTGTAATATTAGAACTCAGGATGCAGAGGAAGGAGGATTACTAAAAGTTCAAGACTGCCTGGTTTACAAAATAAATTTCTAAATTCCAGGATAGCCCTGGCTATAAAGTGAGATCTGGATTTAAATAACAATAATAGTAATTGAGAAATTTCATACACTAGCCTCAGAGTAAATTATTTCAGAATACCAGTGTGTCCTTTTTACTAGCAGTTCAGTTTACCCCAGTATGACATTCTGATCAAGAAAAATTACTATAATTTTAGTAACAGTGTAGCATTTTCACAGTCCAGAGTAATCGCTCACACCTGAATTATTCCAAACCTTATATTCTGGAATTATTTGATGAAACATTAGGTTTATTTGTTTACATTAATTTTCAATAGTAAGAGGCTGTTTGAGTTACGGTTTTACTGCTGTGAACAGACACCATGACCATGGCAAGTCTTAGAACATTTAATCGGGGCTGGCTTACAGGTTCAGAGGTTCAGTCTATTATCATCAAGGCAGGAACATGGTAGCATCCAGGCAGGCATGGTGCAGGAAGAGCTGAGAGTTTTTCATCTTCATCTGAAGGCTGCTAGCAGAATACTGACTTCCAGGCAGCTAGGACAAGGGTCTTAAAGCCCTCACCCACAGTGGCACACCTATTCCAACAAGGCCACACCTCCAAGTAGTGCCACTCCTTGGGCCAAGCATATTCAAACTGTGACAGAGGCTGTACTTTTAATAAGTATTAAAGAAACATAGTAGGGTTTATTGTTGTTATGCTGTCAAGTTATAACCATTAATATGCACAATTGGTATTTTTCCATTCTTGCTTTTCAGTTGTAGCAAAAGTTAACACTGTCATATTTTAACAAAATTATTTTTACTTCTTTTCTCATTTGGCTGTACAAACAATTAAAATCATTCTGCTTTGTAGGGGTGTATATGACAGGAAAGGAGCTTCGCCAGTGTATGCTACCAAAGTCAGCAGCTTTATCTGAAAAACTCAAAGTATTCCAAGAATTACTCCTGCCCAGGCACCCTCCTGTTTTTCATGAGTGGTTTCTGAGAACATTCCCTGATCCTACATCATGGCAAGTTACCAAGAATATTGCTATAGTTTAATGTTTCTTTTTAAATTTTTATCTTTTTACTTAACCTGCACAAAGTATTTGACAAGCATTGTACTTCTTTAGGTACAGTAGCAGATCTGCATACTGCCGTTCTACTGCAGTCATGTCTATGGTTGGCTACATCCTGGGCCTTGGAGACCGTCATGGTGAAAACATTCTTTTTGATTCTTTCACTGGTGAATGTGTACATGTAGACTTCAACTGTCTTTTTAATAAGGTATGATGTGACTTTGGTTATTGGATATATTCCCTTGAATTTTCTTTCTCCAACAATTGTTCTCCCTAGCTATACCTTTTAGTCATAGCTGCATAACACAAAGTCTCTTGACTGCTTTTCATCAGTGGATCCCTTAGAAAAGCTATTTAGGATGCAGAGAAGTTAGAAGAATGGTATATGAAAGGTATGAGCTTTAATCCTGACTTTGTTGGCAGCTATGTGAACTTGGGCAGATCAGTTCATTTTACAGAGACCTAGTTCCATAAAGCTGGAGTTGTTTAACATTTCCAAATTTGACAGTATATATAAGTCTAATCTAGGTTAACGAAAAAGTCAAGCTGGGGTACAGTTCAGTAGTAGAGCACTTACCAAATATGCTAGGTCCTGATTTCAAGCCCTAGCAACTAAATGGTAATAACAGCTACAACAAATAGTACCAGAGTGGGTCCTTGAGGTAAATTAAGGATAATGGATACATCTTTAAGAAATTCAATAATTTTCTCCTATTACAATTCTAGAGGAAGACTAGAAGAACATTTCAGTTTTCGTTGACCTATCTTCTTTGGGATGCCATTAGCTATCACAGGAAGATGAAAAAGTCCATAGATTCGGCTGAAAAGAAATCAAAGATAAATAAATGGTATAGATCAAACCATACAAAAGGAGAATTTAGGACAATAGACATGAGAATAGTTGCACATTATGTTATTGAGAATGAATACTGAATGTGTAACTATGCACTATAATATTCAGTATACTAAACTGGACAAGGCGAATCCATTCATCTTCTTGATCTAAGATTAAGCCATGGTTTCAAATTGACCAAAAGCAAAGGCAGTGTTATATGGCTTTTTTCAACAGATGCCTCTATGTAATTATATAAATATTTGGAGGGTATTTTTTCTCTTTCCTAAGAGTCCAGACGTGAAGTTCCAAACTCTGAGCAAAAGTTTTGTAAGTTTATTATTACTGTTTAATAAAACTTTTTATTTTTAAGGGAGAAACATTTGAAGTTCCAGAAATTGTACCATTTCGACTGACTCATAATATGGTTAATGGAATGGGTCCTATGGGAACAGAGGGTCTGTTTCGAAGAGCATGTGAAGTTACTCTGAGACTGATGAGGGATCAGAGAGAACCTTTAATGAGGTAATTATATGTACTTTGTAAATAATATACTAGTGACCTTGAATGTAAATACTGGTCTATTAATACATATTCTTTACATAGAAACCACTCTGTGTTACTTAAAGTATATTTTTTAAAATGATAACTTAAGGCTTGGCATGATGGTCCATGCTTGGCATTCCAGTACTCAAGAGACAGAGCCAAAAGAATCATGTAAGTTCTAGGCTATCCCAGTCTACATACTGAGTTCCAGTCCAATCAGTACTACATAGTAAGATCTATTACCTCCCACCCCACACCAAAAAAAAAAAAACTTCTGAGGGTTTCAGAATAGTTCTATAATTACTCATTAGCATCCTCTAATTTTAAGATATGTTCGGCACCTGACATAGAACACTTCGGTGAGTATTACCAGATCTTCTCTATTCCTTCCTCCTTTCCCTTTCCACTAATCCACTCCCTGTCTCTGGCTTTAGTGGACATTTAATGTCAGTTTGATCATATAATGTGCCACCTTTTGTGTCTGTCTTCTTTCATGTAGCATAGTGGTTTCAAGGTTCATCATATGTAAGTACTTCATTTTAATTACCAAATAGTGTTCTACTATATTAATGAGACCATGGTTTATTTATTCAATTATCAGGTAATAGACTGTTTCTTTTCAAATTGTAATGCTCTTCTTTCCTTGTCTAAATACTTTTAAAAGCAGAATTCTAGACATTCTAGTCTAATACTTTGTCAAACATAGATAAAGGAACACTCGTCATCTTATGTGTCAGTAAGAGAGCCACACACACACTTTTTTTCTAGAAAAGTCAAAAAATAACCTTTTGAAGTAGCTGAAATCTTTTTTTTGTTTTTTTCCGGTTTTATTTTTGGAGACAGAGTTTCTCTGTGTAGCCCTGGCTGTCCTGGAACTCACTCTGTAGACCAGGCTGGCCTCGAACTCAGAAATCCACCTGCTCTGCCTCCCAAGTGCTGGGATTAAAGGCGTGCGCCACTACTGCCCGGCTTGTTGAAATCTTAAATCATTAATCAAGTACAGGAGAAAAGTATTCTGAGAAGTAAAAATAAATGAGTTTTATGAAGGAAATTTTAAAAAAGAAATAGAGAAAATGAAATGAAAGCATCCATTCTGCACTGCAGAAAAATCCAAGTTCCAGGCTATACCTGAATGGAGTAGTGGTAGCAGAGATGGAGTGAGTGGGGGGATTCTAAACTGGTTTGTATGTAAAACTGGATGACAGATGAACAACAGGTAAAGATGATAGTTTATTTTTTGTTCAGGGCAAGAGTACAAATGATATTTGTTACTGATTTAGGAATATAGAAAAATAGCTAGAAAAAGACAGTGAATGAATTTTGTTTGGAAGATAATTTGAGATTTTTATAATATATCCAGACGAGTTTCCAAAGGCAGTTGGAGTTGATATCTAGAGCACAGAAAGATGTGGGATTAATCTGTATGGTAACTGAAGGTATTATATAGTCCTTGAACATGGTTCAAGAATAAGTTAATACTCATTTAACAGTTGACAGTATACATCTTGAGATGTCACACAGAATTCATCTTACTCTCCCCAAAACATCTGAGTCTCTTCAACATTACCTCTCTACCTTTCCCTTAACTTGCCCCTTCTACTCCCAAAATAATTTCACATAAGCTATTTGAAAATGTAGTATACTCTTAAATCTTGTAATAATACCTTTATCTTCCTATTCTTCACTTATTCTACTTTTAAGTATTGATTTAAGTAAGATTTCTTTTCTGCAAAGGGAATGAATGTATTATTACTAGTTATATGTTTCAATTTTAGTGTCTTAAAGACTTTTCTGCATGATCCTCTCGTGGAATGGAGTAAACCAGTGAAAGGACATTCCAAAGCACCACTGAATGAAACCGGGGAAGTTGTCAATGAGAAGGTTAGTACAAGCTGCAGCTTGGCCTGAGCTAATAGTTTCTCTCTCTTTAAGTGAAAATTGACTCCAGAGATTATCAGTGACCAAAATAATTGATTTACCCTGAAATCTAAAGTTTGGTTAAAACCTCAGAGTTGACAGATACACACTGAAGACTCCCTTTTCCCCCAACCTTCTTTTTATGCTTGAAACTCAACCAAAGGCTTTGCATATGCTAAGTATATGCTTTAACTAATGTTAACAAATCCCAGACTCATCCCGCAGTCTGAAATTATTTTTCTAATAACATCATTCTTGATTTTGCATTCTGATATGCTTTTTCTTAAGAGAGATGTAAAGAATCCCAAGTAGTTAAAATTCCATTTGCATGCACTAATGTAAGTTTACTATTAAAGCATTGTCGCCATTGTTAGAATCTTCACTAAAATATTTAGGAACTGACATTTCAAAATAGGTTGCTTTCTGTTTGTTTTATTTTGTTTGATAGTGGAAGGGAATAGACCCCAGGCTCTCCTGTCTACTAAACAGGCAATCCACTGCTGAACTATACCTCTTGCCCTCAAAACAGATGTTTCAAATTATTACTTTTCCTAGAATTATGATGTGCAGAGCTACCTAGTGGTTTTTATATTGCAGAAACACGTCCCATTAGTACATAGTCAGTCATTGTACACATCAAAGTAAGATCTCAAGTTAATTGGATTTGTTTCATTTTTACAATGGGATATTGTTTAGTCAAACACTGCTAACATTAAGTGAGAAAAGTAGAAACTCCAAATTGTATTGGGTCCGTAGCCTTAATGACTTTCTGTATCTTTTTTAGGCCAAGACCCATGTTCTTGACATTGAACAACGACTACAAGGTGTAATCAAGACCCGAAATAGAGTAACAGGGCTGCCATTATCTATTGAAGGACATGTACATTACCTCATACAAGAAGCTACAGATGAAAACTTACTCTGCCAGATGTACCTTGGTTGGACCCCATATATGTAAAATAAAATTATTTCAAAGAATATATTAATAATCTGAAATCCATGTTATTAATCAGTGGTTTGCCTTTAATTCTAAAGTACAACATACATTTACTTACATTCTTAGAGAAATTAATATTTCTCTGTGATTTTTAACAGTATTTAAAATAATGGGTTTAATTATTAAACACTGATTTCTTAGAACATGTTTAGTCTAACTAGAAATATAAAACATGTATTCTCATGATCAAAAAATAATGTAATTGCAAGGAAGCAGCCAACGTAATTTCATTTTATACTTTATATCAATTTCCTTTTCAAAGTATTAGTATAAGATTTCATTGGAATAGCAACAAAGTTATATTGAATTCATGTTAGTACTGGATTGGACATGTACCCAGAGCTGCCTCTTCTGCCCTGTAGGAAATGACAGCTTATCATTTAAATTCACTTCATAAAGCTCTAGTATATGTGAAAATGTGATCAAAGAAGAGAAACTCAAGAAATATGAATGTGAAAACTAAATCAGCTGTGTAATTATTGGTGATACTGAAGACTGAACCATGCTAAGTATATGTTCTGCCATTGAGCCACATCTTAACCCCAGTATTCTGTACATTTAAAAACACCACACTGTTGATGTGCCACAATACCCAGTACAGTAGTTGTAGAAAACACCAATATTTAAAATTGTATACGATTTTGAAATCTAAAATTTTTAATATGTTTAGATGTTTTCTGCACATTTTCTAATAGATTAAAATGAAAAGAATTGTAAAGTAATATTTATTACAGTCAAATGGGAAACTGCTGAATAGAACTCTGCCTTATTTTTTCCTTTAAGTAAAAGTATAATGAAGTAAACCATAATAAGCCAGAAGGCATAAATGTGAAAACTGAACATATAATTTCCTACTCAGATTTGATGCAAACAGTTAAGGACAGGATAATTAGAATATCTTTTTAGATACTCTGTGTGTTGGGGGCATGCATGTATGTGCTTTTTATCCATTTTGATTTGAGCATTTTATTCATATAAACATGTTTAATTTCATTGATGTATTTTAGTTGTACTAGATTACATAAGGTTCATTTCAAACAAATACATAATATTCTTTGAACAAATTCCTTCCCCACTTCCTATTGTTCCCCTGCCTCAGTCTCCTTCGTTTCCTTGAACAGTATTGTCTCTGCTTTCATGTCACATATACATACATGATTTTAAGTAGCTATATAAAATTTAAGAACCATATATGAAAGGAAATGTTATCTTTCTGAGACTCAGTTAATTTACTTAATATGATGATCTCCACTTGCATCAGTTTTCCTACAAAAGATATAATTTCTTCATTAATGAAAATATATACACATGTATTAATTTTCTATATCCATTCCCCATAAATATATTTTTTTAAGAATCATTTTCTAAATACAATGTGTGATGGTTTGTATATGCTTGGCCCAGGGAGTGGCACTATTAAGAGGTGTGACCTTGTTGGCATAGCTGTGTTACTGTGGCCGTGGGCTTTTAGATTCTCTTCATAGCTCCCTGGAAGTCAGTCTTCCCTGTTTGCCTTCGGAACAAGATGCTGAACTCTGAGCCTGCTTGGATGCTGCCATGCTTCCTGCCTCGATGATAGTGGACTGAACCTCCGAACCTGTAAGCCAACCCCAATTAAATGTCCTTTTAAGAGTTGCCTTGGTCATGGTGTCTTTTCACAGCAGGTCAACGTCAATGCTTTATAATTTTTCAACCTGATTTTCATTTCCTATGCAAAATATTTTTATAAATCTAACCTGTATAAAGACAATGAGATTGGGAAACACTTTAAGAAAAAAACTGGGTTGCCTGTAAATGGGATATATTCTAGCTGGGCTACCTTGTCTGGACTCAGTGGGAGAGGAGAGAACTTGAAGTGTCAGGGTAGGGGGAGAAGGAGAGGGAGGATAGGGGAAGAATTGCAGGAGGGGTGACCAGGAGGGAGTCAGTCGGGATGTAATGTGAATAAATAAAAAATAAATAAAATGAAATTTAAAAAAAAGAAAGCTGGGTGTAGTGGTGCACACCTTCCATCTCAGTACTTGGGAGTCAGAGGCAGGTGAATCTCTGTGAGTTCAAGACTAGCCTGGTCTACATAGAGTTTCAGGATAGCCAACCATACATAGATACCCTGTCTCCAAAAAATAAAATAAAATAAAATAAATAAAGCAGTATTTTGTGTGAGTTTGTAGCTATTAAGAGGAGAAAGTGCATGTGAACGCATCTTCTCTCTATAATGAGTCTTCTCTTCGGTCTTTGCATGGAGACTGAAGCCACCTATATGGAGAGATCTCTTTACTAAAGATGAACATTGTCCAAGTGCTAACCATGGAAGACAAGCAATGCCAAAGGAAAGAATCCAATAACGTCTGAAGTACTTACTGTCAGGAAAGTCACATAATAATAAAAACAGGAACAGAAATGTTCATAATAGTTTTTGTCCTGTTTGGTTGAGGCAGGTTCTCATGTAGGGCAGATGAGTCTGGAACTTATGTAAGTGAGGATGACCTTGAACTCCTGATCTTCCTGCCTCCATCCTTCAAGTGCTGAGATTCAAACTTTCATGCCACACAGATTTATGAGTTTTGGAGTTGAGATGGCCTTTCATATCACCAGGGATATCCCTAAACTTGCTATGTACCTGAGAATCACCTTTAACTTCTTATCCTCCAATGCCTCCTAGGTGACCACAACAGGCTTTTTGAATTTTGTTGGTTTCTTCGTTTTGAAACAGAGTATCAAAAATTGTGGGTGAGGGGAGTAACCCAGAGTCTTGAAGTGGTGGGAGATTGCTCTCTCCCATAATACAACTCACAGGCCGTAGGAAGCCTAACAAGAAGGAAGGCCCAGGTGTGGACACCTAAAACCCACTTCGAAGGGGAACAATAATCATGGGAGGCAGAGGACGGAAACTGGGTCAGAGAAGTGAAGGGAAGAGAAAAAGGAGGGGCAGGATCAGGTATGGGGAGAGACAGGAGAGATGCCCAGAGGGCCGAGAAAATGGATCAAAATATGCAGCAGTGGAGGTTAGGGGCAAAGGGAACCTCTAGAAAGTCACAGAGATACGGGATGTGAGAGGCTATCAGGACTCAATGGGGATAACAGCCAAAATGTGAGGTGGGGGCGGGTGTAGAAGCATCCTCTCAGAATTGGGAAGGAGGAGGAGGGGTGAAGAACTGCGGGAAGGGGGTCAAAATCTGGAATGTAAATAAAATAATAAAAGAAAGAGGAAAACTAAAACTCTTAAAAGCTAGAAACAAAAAACAAAACCTCTTTTATAGGTTTATATTACTCAGAGAATTATTCCCCTCACAAACTAACTAGAGCTTTTCAAGTCCGTGTTGAAAAATAGTGATTTTAACGATCCCAGGAGGGGGCAAACCTCAGTATAAATGCAGTGTCCAATACCTGTCTTACTTAAGGTTTCTATTGCTGTTATAAACACTTAAGACCTAAAAAAACTTAGGAAGGAGAAGGTTTATTTAGCTTACACTTCCACATCACAGCCCACCATCAAAGGAACTTGAAGGAGAAATCGAAGAAGCTATGGAGGACCATTGCTTTCTGGCTTGTTCACTCCGCCTTTCTCACATACCATAAGACCACCGGCCCAGGGGTGGCAGCAGCACACAATCAGATGGGCCCTCCCGCATTGATCATTAATCAAAACATTCCCACAGGCCAATCTGGAAGCAGCATTTTTCTCAGTTGAGGTTTCCCTTCCCAACGACTCTGCCATGTCTCAAGTTAACCTAAATCTAACCAACTGTCCCTTAAACGTTCTCATTACCATCTGCAAATCCACACCTCAATCAATTGGCATCGTAAACCTGAGCTCACCTAATGCACAGATCATGCCTCTTGCGGTGTCACCACCGAGTATGGAAGAGTAGAGAGGCAGCGGGATAGACAGGACCCACCGCCCACCCGCGCCGTCCTGCCCCTCTAGGCCCACGGTTTGCTCTATGGTCTGGCGGACCTTGTGTTGTCATCCTCCGAGCGACGGCCGGAGGCGGCGGCGGAGGCCCGGGCGGGGCGTTTGGTTTCGTTTCTGCACCGGCTGGAATTAGTGTCGACGGTCAAAATGGGAGTCCCCAAGTTTTACCGATGGATCTCGGAGCGGTACCCCTGCCTCAGTGAAGTGGTGAAGGAGCATCAGGTGGGTGAGCTCAGGCCGCGGCGCAAAAAGCGGGCCCGCGGGCCTCTCTGCGCTGTGGGACCCCGGCCTTCCAGCTGCCTGTGGTGCTGGTCAGCGGCCGGACGGGAGGAAGAGAAGGGGGAACCTAGCCTTGGCGGCCTCCAGGTGAGCCGCACCGGGTAGAGGCAGGTCAGGTCAGAGTGGCTTGCCGCAGATCTGCGCCCCCTTGGGAGAGCACTCCAGGACTTCCAAAGGAGCCCTTAGTAGGAAGGCTTTTAATGAGTCCTTTCTGTCCTCCTGGGAACTGGACCTGGCGCTTCGCTTTAGGCTGCGAAGCTGTGTGGGACGTCTGGGGTCCCTCATCCCTAGCAAAGCAACAGAAGGTATACAAGCAATAACGTCCCTGTGGTGGAATCGCGGAGTACTCCAGCTTTGAAGAGCTGCATTTAACCTCGACGCCTGGACCGGTTGCTGTAGCTAGCTCGTGTCTTAGATTTTTGATACTTTTTCATGCTCCTGTTAGCCCCCAAACAGTACCGACCCCCTATTGTCTAAACGAACAAACGTTTAGATGGAGCGCAGGGATGGGGAGGATGATGCTTAAAGGCTTTGATATGACAGGAAGACCTCAAAACATTATTACTAATACTTAGTGTATAATGACTCCACAGCAGCCTTTATGTGAGTTCTTAAAGTGTGTATTTGTATGTTTATATACTAGAATATATTTGCATGTTTGAATGACGGAGGAGAGAAACCAAATGTTCTAATAGGTAAACTAGACTTTGAATGATAATTTAGTGTGTCACATTGAATGACTTTGATAATGACTTTGGTTTACAGAAAAAAAAAAGCCGCGTTTTTGAAATTTGTATAGCTAATTAAATTACTTGTGATAAGTAGTGCTGTATTAATACTGGGATTTGTCAACTATATGGGTTTTTTTTAAGATATCTATAATTCTTTTGCTATTAAGTTTTGATATGATAGTTGGCATATAAAAGAAGTCTTATAAAAAGTTCTAAAATGCTGACTTGTCTTCTACTTAGTTAAGTTTAGATGGTATTTATTTGGTGGAGTTAAATTTAGATGGTATTTTTTCAGGGAGAAAAATGAAAATGGAGACATTGTTTTTCTTTTTCAAGATCTTTTTTTTTTTTTTTTTTTGACAGGGTTTCTCTGTGTAGTTCTGGCTGTCCTGGGACTCACTCTGTAGACCAGGCTGGCCTTGAACTCAGAAATCCGCCTGTCTCTGCCTCCCAAGTGCTGGTATTAAAGGCATGCGCCACCACTGCCCGGCCTTTTTCAAGATCTTTGATCCAATAAATATTTTATAGCATCTAATGTGTTCAATAACATTTTCATTCTGTGCTCTTTGGTCACAGACATTTATTTGGTTAAAATATCTTGGATTGTTGCAAAAACAAACAATCTTTTAAAGCAACATTGCGACTCGGAAAGCAAGATAGATTTTGTGAAAGTTTTACACTAGATTGAAAAATTGAAAGTAAATATTGCTTTAAAATTACACTGAAAGTAAACTTTAAAACTTGTTGCATCAGTGGAGCATGGTGTCCTACACCTTCAATCCCGGCAGAGGTAGGTAAATAGACAGACAGATGTACACACACACACACACACACACACAGAGGATAGAGAGATGGCTCTGTGGTTAAGAGCCCCAGTTATGAGAACCTGGGTTTCTAACATCCACAACTGTTTGTAAATCAAGTTCCACAGCATGGTACACAGACCAGGCAAAACACCTATACATAAAAATAAATAAATACATAAATAGAAACTTGATGTATCAAAGTTAGGGCTTTCACAAATATTTTATTTAACAGAAGACCAAAAGAGGGAGACTAGGAGGGGAGGACCCAAGTACCCACATAAAAGCCAGGAGTAGCATAGAGCACCTGTAGCCAGCACTAGAGCACAGGGACAGGCAGAGCCTGAGGGCTCACAGGTCAACTAGTCCAACTGATTAGTGAGCTTCAGGTTCACTGAGATGCCCTGCCTAAAAAAAACAAACAACAAAACTAAATGAAGAACAGTTTCCTGTGGGTGCCAGGGTGAACAGGAGTGTACCTAGAGGGAGAGGATGGGGAGCTATATGTTTTGGGAGGAGAATGTGGATGGTATCAGCACAATTACTCATCCTTTGAGTCATCACATGAAAATAGAAAGAGAAACTAGATAAAGTCTATAAAACAATTACAACAATTCATGTGATACAGTATCCCCATGTTACTGAGTCAAAATACTACTAACAGGGCAAACTACCAAGAGACAGTGATGAACTTGTGAACAGAACTCCAGAATACCCTGTAAGTTTCAATAAGGACTGTACTAGCCAATTAGATAACAGTACCTAAAACTAGGTGGGGGGGGGTGTTAATTTTTTAAAGACTAACTGAATGAAGGATCTGTCAGAAGAAAAAGCAGTATCTCACCTGTACATTCAAAGCTGGCCTACCAAGGGACCATTATGCGGCACAGTATGCCCTAAGGAGAGGTGGCTGAGAATAAAATAAATGTTATCATGGAAGGGATACTAGAAACATAGAAGAAAATTATCCGGTTGAAAGGAAGAATTAGCTGGGCGGTGGTGGCCCACACCTTTAATCCCAGCACTTGGGAAGCAGAGACAGGCGGATTTCTGAGTTTGAGGCCAGCCTGGTTTACAGAGTGAGTTCCAGAACAGCCAGGGCTATACAGAGAAAGAGAAATCCTGTCTCGAAAAACCAAAAAGAAAGAAAGAAAGAGAGAAAGAAAGAATTAGAGTCAAGGGATCTTTAAAAATACACTACCATTTTTTAAAACATTCTGCAAAAGAAAGAGCTTGTCAAATTGAAGCTTTTCTGACGCCTCCTCATTCTAAAGTGCAAGAAATGTCAGTTCATATAAGAAAACAACAAAAAAATATTAAAAAGTATTGAGGCCAAATGACATACCTTTATTTGTTCTTATTTTCAGCTTCTTTTTTTGTTTTTTCGAGACAGGGTTTCTCTGTGTAGCCCTGGCTGTCCTGGAACTCACTCTGTAGACTAGACTGGCCCTGAACGCAGAAATCCGCCTGCCTCTGCTCCCAAGTGCTGGGATGAAAGGCGTGCGCCACCACCGCCTGGCTCGATTCTTTCATTTTTATGTATATGACTGTGTTACCTGTATACCACCTGTATGCCTGGTGCCCCTAGAGATCAGAAGAGAGTCGTGGATCCTTGGGACTGGAGTCACAGTTGATTTGTGGATCACCATGTTGGTGCTGGGAACCAAACTTAGGTCCTCTGCAAGAGTAAAAAGTTCTCTTAACCATTGAGCCATCTCTCCAGCCCTGAATACAAGCTACGTCCCCCACCCAGCTGTGGTGATACACATGTGTAATCTTAGCACTAGGGCAGCTGAGGCAGAAGATGGCCATTTCAGAGCTAGCATGAACTACAAAGTAAGACTTTATCTCAATAAAAGCAAAGACTGAGCCAGGCAGTGGTGGCGTATGGATCAATGAGTTCAAGGCTAGCCTGGTCTACAGAGCAAGTGTCAGGGTTATACAGAGAAACACTGCCCCTGCCCCACACCCAAAAAACAAAGACTTGAGTGTCATATCATATGTGTTCCCCCACCCCAAGACCTAGACCTGGCGTCCTAACTACTCTAGAGGCTGGTTTGCAGAATGAGTTCAAGAACAGTCTGAGTAACTCAGAGAAACTATTTCACAGTAAAAACTTTACAAAACAGCAGTGGGGATATAGCTAGCTCAGTGGTAGAATACTTGCCTAACCCACATGACATTCTAAGGTTTAATTCTCCAGTACCACAGAAAAGGGGGAGAGAGGGGCAGAGGCTGGGATTGTGGCTGCAGAGTTTAATGTCCCAAAACTGCTGGAGGGGAAACAACTTTTTATTACTGTGTATTTATTATGAATGATACACGTGTGGGAATGTGGGAGCATGTCATGGTGCATATTGGAAAGGTTAGAGAACAATCCTCAGGGGTCAGGTTTTGTGCTTCTACTGTGAGTTCCATGAATCCATCTTAGGTTGTCAGGCATGAGGCATTTTATAGGCCAAATGATTTATGTTTTTACCAGGGCCAAAAGATCAGACAGACAGGGAGACAAGAGACAGGAAGCATGGACAAGAACACCTAGTTGTAAGGCTAGTTGTTTAAGCTGGTCTTCTGTAGAAGTAGGTTCCAACAGAATCTTCCTCCTTCCAATGTCCTTATGTAGGTAGGCCTCCAGCAGAAGGTGTGGCCCAGATTAAAGGTGTGCACCCACTCCTAGATCTGGAATTTACTTTGTTCCAGGCTGACCTTGAATTTAGTAACCTGCTTACCTCAGTCTCCTGGAACTAAAGGTGTATACTACTTTGCCTGGACCTAAGCTTTTCATGGCCACTATGCCTCAAGATCTCCATGTCAAGATCCAGGTCAGAAACTAGTGTCTTCCAACCTCAAGATCTGGATCACAGGTGTGCGTGCCCTCCATTTCTGGATTGTAGCTCATTCCAGATGTAGTCAAGTTGACAACCAGGAATAGCTATCACAATCCCTAAAATATTTTTCTATGCTAGACTGGCTATTTCTCAGCTGTGTTCCCCAAATTACTTACTGTTTGAATTTTGCCTGTTTATGCTCCATCAGTCTGTCCTCAGGGAGTACTGCCCTTAGTCACATGCTTCTAGTCTATCCCAGCTAATGGAAACCTGCTCTCTCTGTCGTTTCTCCCTCCCTCCTTTCTTTCCTTCCTTCCTCTCTCTCTCTCCCTTCCCCTCCCTCTCGTCTTCTCTTCCCCCTCTCTCCCCCTCACCTATGACCCCAGCTAGAGAACCAAAGCCCATCTACCTCTTTTCTCCCTAGTAATTGGCTGTCAGCCACTTTTATTTCACCAGTTAGAGAATAAAACCGAGCAAAGTTTACACAACATCATTTGGTGTACATGAGAAAGTGCTTATTCTGGACTGCAACCAGATCTTAGGGGCTAGTATTTAGCATTAGAATACATAGTAGCACCAGACCAACCTCCATCAAGCCTCCAGTCACACATGTTGCTCTGCAGACATTCTTCTCAGGATGTCCACAGTACCTTTTGTCTTTCTGGCTGATAAAATAATTTTAACTTTGCTTCAGTCTCACTCATCAGGAAATTCTGTTCTATGGTGGACAGCAAAGACCCAGATGTCCCCAAGATTCTGAGAACTCTTCAGGCTACACTGCTGACAGAGGCCACATTTGTGGCCTATCCTGCTGACAATTACATTCCATTTCATTGTGGATGAGCTTCTGGTTTGGTTTTAGAGCCAGTAGCACCACACTGAGAAGGGAGGAGATAGCAGTTGTGGTCAAGGTGTAGTTCCTGGCATAGCACTTGACTAATATGCATGAAGCCCTGGGGATAGCTGTTGTCTAATGTGTAGAAAGCCTTCCTTCCTTTTTTAAAATCCACTAATACAAGCCTAATCACTCCTTAGTAGAAAATTGTGCTTGTCTGAGACTTCCCATAGGGTGGATGTCCAGAAAGGAAAGAAGGTAAACACATATTCTTGACCTGTCTTCTTTACAAAAATCATACAACTAAATCATAAATCGTTAGAGCTGTATAGCTCTTTGACCTAGCACAATGCTATTAAAATAGCTAAACCTCTGGGACTAGAGGACTGTGTAGTAAAAAAATGCCCCCTGTTCTTTCAGAAGACTGGCATTCAGTTCCCAGCACCCAGGTCCTGAGGAGGCTGTCTATGTAACTAAAACTGTCTTTTGGGGTGACTTACTGTGATTCACTGTCACAGAGACTCCTACACCATCCCTTGTTCTTGGCTGGAGACCCCCATCTTGGAGTTTCCAGAATCTCTCTGGCTTGGCAGATCATAAAGAACTGATGCTCTATTGGGTGAATTTCTGCCCCCACTGCTTTCTGTTAGATGTCTCCTGTCCTCTATGACATTTCTGTCAGATGTTCTCTGCTTTCTGCAATGTTGGTGGGCTTTGTTCTTCTCCAATCACGTCTTTTTCTTCTAACCACATTGAGTGCCAGATGTAAATGTAACTTGTATTATCCTGAAGTATTTGTTGTCTCGGAGACAGTCCCAAAAGCTTATATGGGTACTTATTTAATGCTATAAAGTAGAAGTTTTAGATAAATGTTTGGCAGTGTTTAACGATTTAAAACTTGCTACCCTCAAACCTCACAAGGCATGTCATTTTTCAATAACAAGCAAATATATTGTTACCTGCAGGTTTTTACTAAATAAATTCAAGTTAATTTTCTTTAATTAATATATAAAAGAGGCTAGGCAAAAATTCTTTGATTATACTAGATAGAACTGGCTAGTTACAGCCATTTAGCTTTGTGTTATTGTACATTTGTGTCAATAGTGTTCCCATTACTTACTTAAAACAAAAATAAATGAAAACCAAAGTTCATGAAGATCTTAAAAGTAGATAGCACAGGCTGTCACCTACCCCTGCTGTTAAGGCCTAGGTAACTGTTACATATCTAGCCTGCTACCTTGTGTTGTTACTAATGTTATAAGGAAACTTATGTTGTTATTACAACTGTTACTAAGAAACTTTTTCATGCCCAAGTTGGTTGCATATTCTGTTATTGTCTGTATTCTTGGGAAAGAATCACAATAGAATAAGTTAGAACTGCTTTGTATACTTACCCACAACTGAACTAACTACCAGGTAGTACTTCCTGCACCTCTGTATAAGCTTTTATGGTTTTTACTTTTATAAGCTTCCTCTAGGATGGACCCCAGCATAAGAGAGACACCTGCACCTATTTAGAATAAGACTTCCATTTTGAGTAAGGGTCGAGTAAAGTTTTAAGTTTTCTAGACCTCCTAGGAACTGACATCCTGATTAGCAAATTAAGACATAAACGTTAGGCAAGGCAAGTGCCCTGCCACAGTTGAATACCCCAGCCAATGGGAGCAGGATAAATGGACAACAAAGACATGTGCCTAAAGAAATCCTTTATCCATAAATCCTGATTGGTGAAATAACTTGGCCCAGATATTTGTGGACCTCAAGCTTAAAAGATCTATAGAATTCTAACTGAGCACTGCAGTCAGCTCCCAAGTCTGTCCTGCAGCCCTGATCCATCAATCCTGGGGGAATACTCAATAAACTATCCCTGTCTGAGCTGTCTGACTGAGATCAGTGTTCCTGTGGTCTATGAGGCAACTCCTGGACCCCAATACTACCAAGCCCCACAGTGACATCAAGAGTCTGACTTTCTAATGTTATCAGGTCATCTCTTCTGCCTCCATTTACAGATAACCTGACCGTTTGCTGTTTGTTTGTTTGTTTGTCTGTCTGTTTGTTTGTTTGTTTGTTTTTCTAGACAAAGTTTCCCTGTGTAGCTCTGGCTATCCTGGAACTCTCTGTAGACCAGGCTGGCCTCCAACTCAAAAGAGATCTGCCTGCCTCTTCCTTTGAGTGCTGGGATCTGAAGCATGCACCATCACTGCCCAGCTTCATAATCTAAGCTTTTAAAAACTAATCTTACCAAGTAAATGGCTCTGATTGAGTGAACTAAATGTAAAATTAAATCTCTTGTAAAATTTTTTAATACTCTTTTATTAAGTTTTTTGATGTAAAGACTTGGTATTTTCCTTAATTTAAATAAATAATTTCCTCATAGTAAATTTGATGAGGCCACTACATAACTTGTCTCTATTACTAGTTCCTTCTATTTGCTTTCCTTTACCTGCTTTATTCAACTGTAATTATTTAAGTTTTTTAAGGTTTATTTTTAATTCTATGTGTATGTTTATGTGTCTGCACATTTGTACAAATGCATGTGGTACCTGAGGAGGCCAGAAGAGAGCACTGAGTCCCTGCGGGCTGGAGATGTAGATGGTTGTGCACAGCCTCATCTAAGTGCTAGGATTCAAACTTGGATCTCTGAAAGAGGACCCCTGGAGTTTTTATATAATCAGAATACATTACATCCTGGCTTGGTTTGGTTTGACTTGATTTCTGTTTTGAACTATGGAAGAATCACTTTTCTTAGGCATGAAAATAGTTACAATAATTAATAATCTGGAACATATTGTTTTTGCTTTTTAGATTCCAGAATTTGATAACCTGTACCTGGATATGAATGGAATTATACATCAATGTTCCCATCCTAATGATGATGATGTTCACTTCAGAATTTCAGATGATAAAATCTTTACTGATATTTTTCACTACTTGGAGGTGTTGTTTCGAATTATTAAACCTAGGAAAGTGTTCTTTATGGCTGTTGACGGTGTGGCTCCTCGAGCAAAAATGAACCAGCAACGTGGGAGGCGTTTTAGGTAATCATGTAAAACAGTTGACAAAATACAGTGCATCTTCTGTTTATATTTGTTTTCTATTTAAATCCTCAAAGTAATTGCTATATTACTTAATATCGCTTTTGACTAGTCAAGTAATAACCAGTAATTTTGATGACTCATCGTATCTCAAGTTCGTGTTGGATTTCGTATAAAGTCACTGTTCTCAGTCACAAGTTTCCAACCTCGATGTGATAATCTGAAAAGTAGAGGTCTTGGTGATCTACCTTGATGTAGTACTGCAGAGTAGACCAAGAGGTTCGTCTAATGACAACCATTCAATAAACCTCATTGAATGACCAGCTCTTAGTCTAGATGATGATTTTGAGTAAATATGGGCCCTAATTGGGCAGTAAGGCAAATGAGATTAGAAGTAATTGATGGACTATTGGAAGAAAGTTCAATTAGGAACTTGGCATCATCATTACCACTGTGTCGAAGTAAAAGGGTTAGAGATAAAAAGAGCCTTAAAATCAAAATTCTGCATGTGTAGGCCATATCTAAACAACAGTGAGACTGAACTATAAACTTGTGTTTGGTGAGTCATTAGCATAATGAAAGACCCTCTAAACATAGGGCAGGATAAGGAATAACAGAACTGTTTATGCATCAAATGTGGGAGTTGTCAGAAAAGTTGGGGCAGTGCCTTAGGGAGAACTCCCAGTGAGACCAAGGAAAAGACGGTGAAGAGTATTGATTTAACTATTAAAAGGAAAACAGTCCCAAAATGCTGAAAATACTGAGACCCTTAAATTCAAAGGCACTCTTTTAAAAAGATTTATTTATTTTATGTATATGAGTACACTGTTGATCTCTTCAGACACATAAGTAAAGGGCATCAGATCCCATTATAGATGGTTGTGAGCCCCCATATGGTTTCTGGGAATTGAACTCAGAACCTCTGGAAGAGTAGTCAGTGAGTGTTCTTAACTGCTGAGCCATCTCTCCAGCCCAAGATGTTTTTCTTAAATCGAAAATTTAGATTTCTAAGGACTACTTAAAGAGTTGACTTAATTAGAATCTCCATGTTCAAAAAAATATTTATACTAGACTGCCATAGTATTTATTAAACTAGTTTTAGGGAATCACTAGCATAAAAATTCATGTTAAGATTCTGATGGTGCAGTGCCTTTATTCCAATATTTGTGAGACAGATCTCCATGAGTTCAAGGTTAGCCTGGTCTATATAGAGAGTTCAGCCACCAGAAGGTGTCAGTGTATCTTAGCTTTGTCTACTAGTTCTATATTAGACAAAATAGATACCCTACTCATTGCTTCATAGCAGCGAGTTACTAAGTGCTGGCCTCTCCTCTGGTCATTCTTCTCCCATTGCTGAGCCCCCACCCCCAGCAGCCCTAGAGCCTCAACTGTCACATTAATATCATCAGACTTCCTTCCCAAAGTTTTATGGAGCCATCTAACTAACAAAAATCAACTCATTTCCAGAAACCTAACTTCAGGAAAGCCTGGCAGCTCTATCTGTTTTTAACTTCATAACCTTTTCAGTATCAGAAGTATAGAAGAATACTGGCTAGGGATTGAGGACTATTCCATTTTAACTATCACAAACATATAGTAAATGTTAGACTGTCACCAAGAGTCCCATGTTTCCTAGAAAGTCCCCCAGCATCTTCATACTTTTTAATCATTAATGTCTTAGCTCTGAATCTGCCTTCTGGATTTTATCCATACTGTGCCACTAAAATTTCCTTACAAGAGCTCAGGCTTATGTCCTACTCCAAAGAATAAGTCTGCATTGCTTCCTCTGCCCACAGTATCAGTGTTCATCCTTCTTTCTTTCTGGAATTTCTTTTCATGACCTTCATTTGGCTTTGCTCTGCTTGTGCCATGTTTGACTCTATCATATTTCCTTTCTCTGCTTCTTTCTTCTTAAGTTATCATTAAATTAACTTCCTTGAAAGCCAGGTTTGATGTAGCATGCTTTTAATACCAGCACTCTGGAGGCAAAGGTAGGTAGGTCTCTATGAGTTTGTGGCCAGCCTGATCTACAAAGGAAGTTCCAAGATAACTAGGGCTGTTACACAGAGAAACCCTGTCTCAAAAATACTGATGATAATAATAATAATAAAACTACATCTTTGAGTCTATATCCTGATCCCTAAGTGATCACATCTAATGACTTTGATTACTGTGTCTGTGCTAATGACTCCCAAATTTATCTTTATGGTGTTTTTCTCACTCCCTAGTTCCTTTGTATTGAAATGCTTGCTGAATGCCTCCTTTTGGATAGCCTAAATACCAGAAGGCTAACCATGTTCAGAACTGAATTAATCTTCCCCAAGCAGCGTTTTCCTTTAAATTTTCTGCTGCCATACTGTGTGATGAGCTGCCCCACCCAAAGTCTAAGAGTGATTTGTGCTCCTTCTTATGTCTTCATTCGTTACATCTACAGCCTGCTTATACATGTTGTCATCATCTTTGCAGAGTCTAGTCTTTCAGAGGATGCTTGCATTGTCTTTCCTTACCTTTCCTTAGTAATCTTTTCTATGTTACAGCTAGACTAAACATAGCTATTCATTATTACCTCCCTTGTAAAGTGTAATCTTTAAAACCTAAAGTTATTTTTGTTATATTCTGTATACTCATATCATTGATGATTAATAAAATATTAAAATAATCAAATGATATAATTAAATATGGCAAACATAATTGACACTTGAAGCTTTTGATCTTGTTTCTGGAATAAATTAGCTATATATTTATGTTAGAATTATGTAAGTGATTATGTAAGTGTTTGTAATGATTTATGTGATTTTTTACTGTTTTAATGTCCAGCTTCAATAGTCTTCACATTAAAAAAGAAAAACCTCAATTCTGTAAATAAAAGCAAGGAATTCCTGGACTTACTCATTTTTATTATAATTATTTTTAAAAATTTACCCTGGCATGGTGATGCACAGTTTTAATCCCAGCACTGAGGAGACAGAGATAGGCTATTGTCCGTGAGTTCAAGACCAACCCAGTCTACAGATCTAGTTCTAGAATAGCCAAGACTACAGAGAGAAACTCTGTCTAAACAGAAGTATATACATACATATACATATATATAAATTCTGAACCATAAAGTTGACAACTTTGTTTTATTTGTAAAAGCTACTAAATAATGGTTTGTGTAAAAATGTTTATTTTATAGAAAATGTAAGATACTTTTTCTCTTTGACTTTTAAGGTCAGCCAAGGAGGCAGAAGACAAAATTAAAAAAGCAATAGAAAAGGGAGAAACACTTCCTACAGAAGCCAGATTTGATTCCAACTGTATTACGCCAGGTAAATTGACTGAGGGATATTCTAAAGATGTAAGATTGCAATTGAACTTTTTTTTTCTTTATTTTTTTTTCATTTTTTTATTGGATATTTTATTAACATTTCAGATGCTATCCCCTTACCCCATTCACCCCTCCTCCTGCTTCTCTGCAGATGTGCCCCTACCTACCCCCCTCCCACATCCCCACCCTCGAATTCCCACACACACGGCGTCCAGCCTTCATGGGACCAAGGATCTACTCTCCCACCTATGTCCAACAGGGCCATCCTCCCTTACATATACAGCTGGAGCCATGGATCCCTCCCTAAGTGCTCCCAGGCTGGTGGTTTAGACCCTGGGAGCTCTGGTTGGTTGGTATTGTTGCTCTCCTCATGGGGCCTCAAACCCTTTCAGCTCCTTCCGTCTTCACTCTAACTCCTCCATTGGAAACCCTATAATCAGTTCAATGGTTAGCTGTGAGCATCTGCCTCTGGATATGTCAAACTCTGGCAGACCTCTAAGGACACACCTATATCAGGCTCCTGTCAGCATGCACTTCCTGAAATCCACATCAGCGTCTACATTTGGTGACTGCACATGGGATGGATACTCAGGTGGAATGGTCTCCAGATGGCCCCTCCTTCAGTTTCTGTCCCTCACTTTGTCTCCATATTTGCTCCCATGAGTATTTTGTTACTCCTTCGAAGAAAGACCAAAGCACCCTGACTTGGTCTTCCTTCTTCATGAGCTTCATGTGGTCTGTGAGTTGAATCTTGGATATTTCAAACTTCTGAGCTAATATCCAGTAATCAGTGAGTGCATACCATGTATGTTCTTTTGTGATTGAGTTACTTCACTCAGTATGATATTTTCTAGTTCCATCCATTTACCTAGGAACCTCTCGAATTCATTGTTTTTAATAGCTGAGTAATACTCCATTGTGTAAATATACCACATTTTT
>NW_021621048.1:6043285-6143224 GCF_004785775.1 Grammomys surdaster
ATTTCTTGAGTTCTTTGTATATATTGGATATTAGCCCTCTATCAGATGAAGGATTGGTAAAGATCTTTTCCCAATTTGTTGGTTGTCGTTTTGTCCTATTGACAGTGTCCTTTGCCTTACAGAAACTTTGCAATTTTATGAAGTCCCATTTGTCAATTCTCAATCTTAGAGCATATGCCATTGGAGTTCTATTCAGGAACTTTTCCCCTGTGCCCAAGTATTCGAGGCTTTTCACCACCTTCTCTTCTATTAGTTTCAGTGTATCTGGTTTTATGTGGAGGTCCTTTATCCACTTAGATTTGAGCTTTGTACAAGGGGATAAGAATGGATCAATTTTCATTCTTCTACATGTTGTCCTCCAGTTGAACCAGCACCATTTGTTGAAAATGCTGTCCTTTTTCCACTGGACAGTTTTAGCTCCTTTGTCAAAGATCAAGTGACCATAGGAGTGTGGGTTCATTTCTGGGTCTTCAATTCTATTCCATTGATCTTCCTGCCTGTCTCTGTACCAATACCAGGTAGTTTTTATCACTATTGCTCTGTAGTACAGCTTGAGGTCAGGGATGGTGATTCCTCCAGAAGTTCTTTTATTGTTGAGAATAGTTTTCGCTATCCTGGGTTTTTTGTTATTCCATATGAATTTGAGAATTTCCTTTTCTAACTCTGTGAAGAATTGAGTTGGGATTTTAATGGGGATTGCATTGAATCTGTAGATTGCTTTTGGCAAGATGGCCATTTTTATTATATTAATCCTGCCAATCCATGAGCATGGGAGATCTTTCCATCTTCTGAGATCTTCTTCCATTTCTTTCTTCAGGGACTTGAAGTTCTTGTCATACAGGTCTTTCACTTGCTTGGTTAGATTCACACCAAGGTATTTTATATTATTTGCAACTATTGTGAAGGGTGTCATTTCCCTAATTTCTTTTTCAGTCTGTTTATCTTTCATGTAGAGGAAGGCTACTGATTTGTTTGAGTTGATTTTATAACCAGCCACTTTGCTGAAGTTGTTTATCAGGTTTAGGAGTTCTGTGGTGGAAGTTTTGGGGTCACTTAAGTATACTACCATATCATCTGCAAATAGTGATATTTTGACTTCTTCTTTTCCTATTTGTATCCCTTTGACTTCTTTTTGTTGTCTAATTGCTCTGGCTAAGACTTCCAGTACTATATTGAATAGGTAGGGGGAGAGTGGGCAGCCTTGTCTAGTCCCTGATCTTAGTGGGATTGCTTCAAGTTTCTCTCCATTTAGCTTGATGTTGGCTACTGGTTTGCTGTAAATTGCTTTTACTATGTTTAGGTAGGGGCCTTGAATTCCTGATCTTTCCAAGACTTTTATCATGAAGGGATGTTGAATTTTGTCAAATGCTTTCTCAGCATCTAGTGAGATAATCATGTGGTTTTTTTTCTTTAAGTTTGTTTATATAGTGGATTACATTGATGGATTTCCGAATATTGAACCATCCCTGCATTCCTGGGATAAAACCTACTTGATCATGATGGATGATTGTTTTGATGTGTTCTTGGATTCGGTTTGCTAGAATTTTATTGAGTATTTTTGCATCAATGTTCATAAGGGAGATTGGTCTGAAGTTCTCTTTCTTTGTCGGGTCCTTGTGGGGTTTGGGTATGAGTGTAGTTGTAACTTCATAGAACGAATTGGGTAGTGTTCCTTCTGTCTCTATTTTGTGGAATAGTTTGAAGAGAATTGGTATTAGGTCTTCCTTGAAGGTCTGATAGAATTCAGCACTAAAACCATCTGGTCCTGGGCTTTTTTTTAGTGGGGAGACTTTTAATGACTGCTGCTATTTCCTGAGGGGTTATGGGACTATTTAGATGGTTTATCTGCTCCTGGTTTAACTTCGGTACCTGGTATCTGTCTAGGAAATTGTCCATTTCATCCAGGTTTTCCAGTTTGGTTGAGTATAGGCCTTTGTAGTAGGATCTGATGATTTTTTTAATTTCTTCCGTTTCTGTTGTTATGTCTCCCTTTTCAGTTCTGATTTTATTAATTTGGATACTGTCTCTGTGCCCTCTGGTTAATCTGGCTAACGGTTTATCTATCTTGTTGATTTTCTCAAAGAACCAACTCCTGGTTTTATTGATATTTTGTATTGTTCTTTCTGTTTCTATTTGGTTGATTTCAACCCTGAGTTTGATTATTTCCTGCCTTCTACTCCTCCTGGGTGTATTTGCTTCTTTTGTTCTAGAGCTTTTAGTTGTGTAGTCAACTTGTTAGTGTGTGCTCTTTCCAGTTTCTTTTTGTAGGCACTTAGAGCTATGAGTTTTCCTCTTAGCACTGCCTTCATGGAGTCCCACAAGTTTTGGTATGATGTGTCCTCATTTTCATTGAATTCTAAAAAGTCTTTAATTTCTTTCTTTATTTCTTCCTTGAGCAAGTCATCATTGAGTAGAGAGTTGTTCAGTTTCCATGTGCACATGGGTTTTCCATTGGTTTTGTCATTATTAAAGACCAGTCTTATTCCGTGGTGATCTGATAAGATGCAAGGGATTATTTCAATCTTTTTGTATCTGTAGAGGCTTGTTTTGTGACCAATTATATGGTCTATTTTGGAGAAGGTACCATGAGGTGCTGAGAAAAAGGTATATTCTTTTGTTTTAGGATGAAATGTTCTATAGATGTCTGTTAAGTCCATTCAGTTCATAACTTCTGTTAATGTCAAAGTGTCTCGGTTTAGTTTCTGTTTCCATGATCTGTCCATTGCTGAGGGTGGGGTGTTGAAATCCCCCACTATTATTGTGTGAGGTGTAATGTGTGTTTTGAGCTTTAGTAAAGTTTCTTTTATGTATGTAGGTGCCCTTGCATTTGGGGCATAGATATTCAGAATTGAGAGTTCACCTTGGTAGATTTTTCCTTTGATGAGTATGAAGTGTCCTTCCTTATCTTTTTTGATTAATTTTGGATGGAAGTCGATTTTATTTGATATTAGAATGGCTACTCCAACTTGTTTCTTGGGACCATTGGCTTGGAAAGTTGTTTTCCACCCTTTTATTCTGAGGTAGTGTCTGTCTTTGTCACTGAGGTGCGTTTCTTGTATGCAGCAAAATTCTGGGTCTTGTTTGTGTATCCAGTCTGATAGTCTGCGTCTTTTTATTGGGGAATTGAGACCATTGATGTTAAGAGATATTAAGGAAAAATGATTGTGGCTTCCTGTTATTTTTGTTATTAGAGGTAAAGTTATGTTTGTATAGTTATCTTCTTTTGGGGTTGTTGGAAGATTACTTCCTTGCTTTTTCTAGGTTGTAGTTTCCCTCCTTGTGTTGGCGTTTTCCATCAATTATCCTTTGAAGTGCTGGGTTTGTGGGAAGATATTGTGCAAATTTGGTTTTGTCATGGAATATCTTGGTTTCACCATCTATATTGATTGAGAGTTTTGCTGGGTATAATAATCTGGGCTGGCAATTGTGTTCTCTTAGGGTCTGTATGATGTCCGTCCAGGCTCTTCTGGCTTTTATAGTCTCTGGTGAGAAGTCTGGTGTAATTCTTATAGGTCTGCCTTTATATGTTACTTGACCTTTTTCCCTTACTGCTTTTAGTATTTTTTTTCTTTGTTTTGTGCATCTGATGTTTTGATTATTATGTGACGGGAGGTATTTCTTTTCTGGTCTAGTCTATTTGGTGTTCTGTAGGCTTCTTGTATGTTTATGGGCATCTTGTTCTTTAGGTTAGGGAAATTTTCCTCAATGATTTTGTTGAAGATATTTACTGGCCCTTTAAGTTGGGAATCTTCATTCTCATCTATACCTATTATCCTTAGGTTTGGTCTTCTCATTGTGTCCTGGATTTCCTGGATGTTTTGAGTTAGGAGTTTTTTGCGTTTTTCATTTTCTTTGACAACTGTGTCAATATTTTCCACCGTATCTTCTGCATTTGAGATTCTCTCTTCTATCTCTTGTATTCGGTTGGTGATGCTTGCATCTGTGACTCCTGATCTCTTTCTTAGGTTTTCTATCTCCATGGTTGTCTCCCTTTGAACTTTCTTTATTGTTTCTATTTCCAGTTTCAGATCCTGAATGTTTTTGTTTAATTCCTTTTTTGTGTTTTCTTGCATTTCTTTAAGGGATTTCTGTGATTCCTCTTTAAGGGCTTCTATCTGTTTACTTGTACTCTCCTGTATTTCTTTAAGGGAGTTACTTAATTCCTTCTTATAATCCTCTATCATCATCATGAGAAGTGATTTTAATTCTGAATCCTGCTTTTCAGGTGTGATGGGGTGTTCAGGGCTTGCTATATTGGGAGAACTGGGCACTGATGATGCCAAGAAACTTTGGTTTCTGTTGCTTATGTTCTTGCGCTTGCCTTTCGCCATCTGGGTAACTCTAGTGGTACCTGCCCTCACTGTGTAAGATTGGAATCTGTATTTCCAGTTATCTTGCTTATTGCAGAGCTCCTCGGAGTCCAGAGGTCTCTGTGGTCTTATGCCCCTAATCTCCTGGGTGGAAGAACTCCTGGGACTCAGGCCACCTCTTGGATCTGGAAATCCTTCTGCTCTGAGTGCAGTGGCTCCTCGGCTGCTCTGAGTGCAGTGGGTCCTGGATGACTCAGGATTCAGTTTCAGCTGCTCTGAGTGCAGTGGCTCCTAGATGACTCAGGATTCAGTTTCTCCACAGGACAGGAGCAGACCAACTCTGTGTCAGCTGCTCTGAGTGCAGTGGCTCCAGCTGCTCTGAGTGCAGTGGGTCCCCGATGACTCAGGATTCAGTTTCAGCTGCTCTGCGTGTAGTGGCTTCTCGATGACTCAGGATTCAGTTTCTCCACAGGACAGGAGCATACCGACTCTGTGTCTGCTCCAGCCCAAGGGACCAGGCAGGGGCCGAAGGGAAGTGGAATTCCGGAGGGGCGGGGTTTGGGTAGCTGCTGTGCCCTGAATGTCCCTGGCTCCCAGATGTATCTCTGGGACTTAGGGAGTGAGATGGAGTTCTTACCAGCTGCTCTGAGTGCAGTGGCTCCTGGATGACTCAGGATTCAGTTTCTCCACAGGACAGGAGCAGACCGACTCTGTGTCTGCTCCAGCCCAAGGGACCAGGCAGGGGCCGAAGAGAAGTGGAATTCCGGAGGGGCGGGGTTTGGGTAGCTGCTGTGCCCTGAATGGCCCTGGCTCCCAGATGTATTTCTGGGGCTTAGGGAGTGAGATGGAGTTCTTACCAGCTGCTCTGGGTGCAGTGGCTCCTGGATGACTCAGGATTCAGTTTCTCCACAGGACAGGAGCAGACCGACTCTGTGTCTGCTCCAGCCCAAGGGACTAGGCAGGGGCCGAAGGGCTCCATTAACTCTTAATATCCTGTTTATTCTAACCTAAGTTCAGCTTCAGGGCTGTCTCCTCCTCTTCCAGGTTGAGGACAGTAATCTCTCGTGACTCTTTCCCAACCAGAAGTCCTACCTTCTAATCTTTCCTGGGCTCATTGGCCATTAGCTTTTTATTAATGCTTCTACACAGAACACAGGAGATTATACCTATATTTTACTGATTTTTTTAACGCAAGCTCTATAAACTTTTCAGTACATAGTTTATTCATTTTCAACACTTTAAGCACATCTTTATTTCTACATGAAGAAATTAACCTAAAACAGGTAAAATGTCATCTCCTCTTCTATATATTTAAAGATGAATTCCTGTTCTCTTAAATCCTCTATAAGAGTGATGACAATTCCAACAAATGTTTATCACCAGTATCACCTCAGGATATAGGTATACTTTTAAGCATTTCACTTAACAAATTGAAGGACTTTCCTCTTATTAACATACTTCATATAACAAGAGGAAGACAGGGTCTCTGAAGTCACATTAAGCTTACAAAGCAGATTATAAAAGTAATTGTTATTCAGTTTTTCTAGGATTGTATCTATACCTCTAATTCCATGCCTGGTCTCAGGACTTGGGGTAGGTGCAACACATACACCCATTGCTCTGTCATTGCTTTAACATTGTCATATCCCTTCTTAATATCTTTGATGTCTTCTTTTGCTTTTTCCTTCAGCTACATTAAGCTTTGATAGCCTAACACTGTTAGCCAATAAGTATGTTATTAGCACATTTGTTTACTGTTTGTGCAGTAGCAATTAAATTTTAGATTATCACCTTAGGAATATGCTACTTTTATTTTTAATTCTTTTAATCTTCCCTTTTCATTTTCTATACTTTTTTGCGTTAGATACTGATATGGTTTCTTTGTCTACCTACCTTTTTATAAAATATAATAGAAATCTATGTTATCAGCCTCTTATTAATGGCATTGTGGGTCATGGATTTGACTTTTTAAAATTATTTTGATGCTAGTAATCATGTTACTAGAATCAACTTATTAAGGAATGAAAGTAAATTATTAATTTGAGGTTGAGATGGAGAACTGTTGGAAGTGTGAAAGGAAATGAACTGAATTTATTAGTAAGAAGACAGAATTTAGGTAGTACATCTTATAAAATGAAAAGACAATAGAAAAATAAAAATAGGACTGACAACAATCTTAGCAAGTAGAGATACATACTGCCACACCTAGTGAACTGAATCCACAGTATCCACGGAGAGAACTGACTCCCACAAATTGTCCTCTGACCTCCACAACACACACCAAGAACATGTGCACCATGACACATGGGTGCATACATACAAATACATAACTCTAATAAAAGTTTTTAAGTAAAAATGACAAAATTAAAGCTAATATTAGCTGTGGTGGTGGGGGGTCAGTATACACCTATAATTCCAGCATTCTTGAGGCTGAGGCAGGAGCATCTTGAGTTCAAGGCTACCCTGGACTACTTAGATTAAGTCTCAAGATAGAGATTGACAGAGTGAGAAGTGACTCATAGTAAAGGTAATTTTACCCCATAACTAAATTAAAGAAACAGGAAAAATGAGTAGCAATACAGTTGAAATTCTTAGTTTGCTGAACAAGATGTCACAGGTTTGTAATCCCAACAGTGGAGGCTAAGACTGAGTGAATTTTAATTTCAAGACTAGTGACATGCTATCTCAGAAAAAAGAAAAATTTTTCATTGAAAATTATAATGTGCTAAATACATTATTGCAGCCTAGTAAAGGAAATGTTCTAAATACATTAATGAAAAGTTATAGTTATATTGTCTCTCATATTTCAGTTTTCCTGTTTATATTTTCACAGCATTTGATGACCAGTGAAGACTCTCCAATTATAGAATATTATCCACCTGATTTTAAAACTGATCTAAATGGGAAACAACAGGAATGGGAAGCTGTGGTATTAATACCCTTTATTGATGAGGTCAGTATATGAAATAATTACATAAAAACACTTAGTCTTTTTATTTGGGGAAGGCAAAGATAATCTTAGGTGTAATTCTTCAGATACCATCAGACACCTTGTTTTTAGAGCTTGCCTCCTAGGGACCTTCCTGTCTCTTTCTACCCAGCATTTAGATTGTGTGTGCCACCATTCCCAGCCTTTTCCATGGACAAGTTAGGAATCAAACTCAGATCTTGACAGTTTTTATATCTATTCACTACCAACTAAGCTGTCTCCCCAGCCCCTGTCATTTGTTGTTTTGATGATGGTCATTCTAACTGGGATGAGCTAGACTCCAAGTTCTTTTCACTTCTCGTTCCTGATGGCTAAGACTTTTGAGCATGTTTTCATGTATTAGCTATTTGGGTTGATTCTATAGAGAACCAGTCCAGTTCATTTCCCTACTTATTAAATGATTTTTTTCTTTGTCATTTTTGAGAGTCACTGTAGATTCTAGATATTAATCCCCTCTCAGATGTATAGTTAGTAAAGATTTTCTTCCATTTTATACACTGTCTCTAAATTTTGCAGATTGTTTCCTTTACTAGTAAAAATTTCTTAATTTCATTCAATCTTGGTTTTGAATTCTTAGGATCATATCCTGTGTTCATGGTGTCCTTTCAGAAAGGCTTTGCCACCTACTGTTTGGAGATATGTCTTATTCTTTCATTTCTAAAGCCTTGAGGTGTTTTTTATTTGAGATAACTGATGTTTTTCTTTAATGTAAGCATTTGTAGTCATCAATTTTTATCTTATAACTCTCTTAGCTGTACACCAGAATGTGTAGTAGGTTGTGCCTCTATTTCAAATTGATTGTAGAAACATTTAAAGTTCCTCTATGATTTCTTCAACTGCCCACTTCATGCAGGCATATATTACTCAGTTTCCATGTATTTCCGTGGTTTTCATAGTTTCTCTTTGCTATTAAGGTCTATATCATTCCACTATGATCTGATAATATACAAGGAATTATTTTGATTCACTCTTTTATGGTTTTTTGAGGTGGTCTCATAGTCCAGACTTGATTTGTTGTGTAGCTAAGAATAACCTTAAACTGTTCCTCTAGCTGCTGCCTCCCAAGTGCTGGGAGCATACCGCATAGCTTCATTCCTTTATATTTATGAAGACTTGACTTGTGGCCTAGAATATTGTCTTAGAGATGGTCCCATGGACTGCTGAGAAGATTATATATTTGATAGCTCTTGTAGGTAGTTACCTCACACATCCATTTGGTCTTGGTATAGTTTAACTCTGGAGTTTCTCTGTTAATTTTTGTGTGGATGTGAATGCATTAAAAGTCATCTGTACTAGTCAAGGCTCTGAGGAGAACATATAGAACGAGTATATATGTGAGATTTATTGGAATGCCTACAGACTACAATCCAGCTAATCCAACAATGACTGGCTGTAGTTTTTCAGTCCACAAGGATGGATGTCTTGCTGGTCTTCAGTTTATGTTAGAATTCCAAAGAACTAGGCTCCAATGCCAGTGAAGAAATAGACATGCTAGCAAGGTGAGGGCAAGCCAGCAGAGAGCAAAAGCTTCCTTTTTCCATGTCCTTAATTAGGCTTGCAGCAGAAGGTGTGGCCCAGATTAAAGTGGATCTTTCCTCTTCAAGATCCAGATCAAAGGAGTGTGTCTTCTGACCTCAAAGGTCTGCTCTAGAAGTGGATTCACCTAAACTAAAATACTCCCTCACAGGCGTGCCCTGCATTTTCTAGATTCCAGATAGTTGACAACCAAAAAATAGCCATCATAGTCATCATTATTATTCTGTCAAGACCTGTGAGACCTTTTTATGCCTATTGGTGTTTATTTTCCCTTAATATATAATGATCTTGTTATCTTTTCTGGCTAATTTGGTTTGAAGTCTACCCTTTCAAATATGAGATTATGTACATCGGCTTTTTTTTTTCTTCTATTCACTTGACAGGCCAACTTGGAGTCCTTCTGATCACAATTTGTGGGTGCCTTTGCCAGTGCGGTGTTTCTTGGAGAAAACAGTCGGGTCCTGTTTTCAGTCCAGTCAGCTATAGTCTGCGTCTCTTGTTGTTGTTGTTGTTCTCCTCCTCCTCCTTCTCCTCTTCTTCCTCCTCTTTCTCATCTTCTTCCTCTTCTTTCTCCTCTTCTTCCTCCTCCTTCTCCTTCCCCTTCTTCCTCTTCCTCTTCTTCTCCTTCATTTACATTTAAGGTTATTACTGAAAAAAGGTTTGCTTATATCTGTATTTTTTTTTCAGTATTTTTGGTGGTGGTTGTGGTGGTTTGATTAATATAATCCAGGTTGATTGGATCAGGTTTTGTACTCTTTCTCCCCATTAGTGTTAAAGGTTTACTGGCTTTCTATGTTGAATCATGGATTCTTTCTTACTTTTCTTTCATCTTACTCTCCATATATGTGCCACGGCATGTATGCATCTGTGTACATGTGTACACACACACACAAAATAGTTTAATTTTAAAAAATAAAAATGGAACTGGAGCCGGGCAGTGGTGGCGCACGCCTTTAATCTCAGCACTTGGGAGGCAGAGGCAGGTGGATTTCTGAGTTTGAGGCCAGCCTGGTCTACAGAGTGAGTTCCAGGACAGCCAGGGCTACACAGAGAAACCCTGTCTCGAAAAAAACAAAAAAACAAACAAAAAAAAAAGAAACTGGAGAGATGACTTACCAATTAAGAACACTGACTGCTTTTCCATGAGACCTGGGTTCAATTCCAGCACCCACATGGCCACTCACAGCCATCTATAACTCCAGTTTCAGGGGATCCAGTGCCCTCCTCAGGCCTCTGTAGGCAACATGAACATACATAGCACACGAACTTATATGCAAGCAGAACACCTGTACACATAAGTAAACCAAAAATGAAACCAATCATCAAGTGGAAAGTGCTAGAGGAAGACAGATTAGTGGTAAACTCTTACACAGGCAAGCATGCCTGTGTGTGTGCACAAGTCAGTAAATCAGTGAACAAATCAAACTTAAATGTTTATGAACAGATATATGCTTTTAGTTTTTATATCAGTTGCTTTTATTTTACAAATTCTTAACTACGAATTTCTGGTAGCTTTTATCTCTTGATAGCACCACATGCCCAGCTAGGCATACTTCTTTTTGATTCATAACCTGTCTTTTAAGTTCTCTCTTTCTGTCTTTGGATATGAGTCTGCTTTTTCTTATCCTAAGTTTTCTTTACACTCTGGTAGTTTCTAGTTTGCCTTCTTACTCGGTAGTTTATTCTCTCCAGACCTTTTGTTGTTTATTTTTGTCTCTGGTGTTTTAAGACAGGCTAGTGCATAAAATGACACTGAACTCTCCTTTTGCTTTTATTTGCTGTGTGTATGTGTGTATGTGTGTGCGTGCATCATATGTGTCCCAGAAATTTAACTCAGGTCATCAGACTGGCAGCCAAGTGCCCTTACCCACTGAGCCATCCCATCAGCCCAAGATAGTATACAAAAGAGAAAATACTTTTCTGTATGTTGAGATTATGGGATTTTTTTTTAATCTTTTACTATTATTTATATCAGAAGCGATTGTTGGAAGCCATGGAGACATGTAACCACTCCCTCAAAAAGGAAGAAAGGAAAAGAAACCAACACAGTGAGTGCCTCATGTGCTGGTATGATAGAGACACAGAATTCACCTACTCCTCTCCATGGCCAGAAAAGTTCCCTGCCATAGAACGATGTTGTACAAGGTAATGGTATTTGGTAATTTTTTCCAACAATAAAAAACTCACACACATACACAGGCTTGAATATCTATGGGAAGAATTAATATTTTGTGACAGTTAACTGATATCCAATAACCTAGGTATAATAATTCAAGCCTATAGTCCCAGCTACTTAGGTGTCTGAGGAAGAAGGCTGCTGTTTGAGCCCAGGAGTTCAAAACCAGCAATATAACATGTCCCAGTCTCAAGATGAAAGTAACACTTAGTGAGCAGCAGCCTGCTTACTAAGCACCTCTCTCTATCGGTCATGTCATTCTCTGCTTTCCATGGGTGCTTACTCACTCTCCTTTTACTACAGTTACATATTTTTTCTTCGTAATGTATCTCTGTACTTTATAGACAATTTCTGTTTTAAATGTGTGTGTAGTTTTGTTTTCATTGTCCATGTCTCTGTCCCTGGCATTACACTCTGTCTCTGTCCCCAGCATCACACTCTTAACTGTTGTCTGTCCCCAGCATTACACTCTTAACTGTTGTCTGTCCCCAGCATTACACTCTGTCTCTGTCCCCAGCATTACACTCTAACTGGTCTCTGTCCCCGGCATCACACTCTTAACTGTTTTCTGTCCCCAGCATCACACTCTAACTGGTCTCTGTCCCAGCATCACACTCTAACTGGTCTCTGTCCCCAGCATTACACTCTAACTGGTCTCTTACTGCCATCAACTATTCAGCCACAGACAAGAAAATCAAGAACCCCTATTTTGCTCAATCTGTGTTTTCATTCTCTTCCCATTAAAATTCCATTCCCATTTTTTCTCTTTTCTTACCTTCCCTGAAAATAATGTTTGTATTCAACAGCTGAGCAAACATTTTCAGTTGTAGTAATTTTTTTGTAAAAGTAAAAAGAAACAAAATAGACTGAAATGTTAATCTTTTAGAACATGAAAGAGATTGATATTATGCTTTATGTTTCCCTTTGTTTGAGTATGAGTCTAGGTTGATATCTCTTTCTTAGTCATTCTGTACTTGTATTTATTCATTTATTTTGAGATAGCTTTTATTACTGAACCTGGAACTCGCTAATTTTGTTAGACTGGCTAGCCAACAAGCACAGAGATCCTCCTGTTCCCAGCTCCCCCGCACTGGGATTGCAGAGACATGCTGCTCCACTTGCCTTTCAAGTGGATGCTGGCCATTGAACTTAGGTCCTCAAGTTTGGGAGGCAAACATTTTACTGCCTAAACCATCTCCTTGCCCCTCAGTTTTTAAATTATATATAGCTTGTCCTAAATTAATGGGATTTAAAAAAAACCCTTTACTTAGTGATCTACAGGCCTAATAGTATCTAGACTAGTAACAGCAGAGGAGCTGCTTGTATTTCTTCATTTGTTTGCTTTACTTTACATTTTTTGACATAAAATTTTTGGTGTTTTTTTTTATATTTGTGATGGGGGATTCATATGTATGCATGCTTATGAAAAAGTGTGCTACAAGTATATGGAGATCAAAGGACAACTTTTGGAAGTCAGTTTTTTCTTTTTACCATGTGGGTCCTAGAAAGTGCCTGTACTCACTTCATTGCTCCTGATTTGTTTCTTGGTTGGTTGGTTGGTTGGTTGGTTGGTTGGTTGGTTGGTTTTTCCTGTGAGACAGGATTTTATTCTATAGTTCAGAATAGCATTGAACTCATAACAATCCAACTACCTCAGCCTTCCTAATTTGGGATTATAGGTATAAACCTATATGCCTGTATTTTCTTTAAAGGAATGATTCGTGTGTGTGTGTGTGTGTGTGTGTGTGTGTGTGTGTGTGTGTGTGTTGCTGGTGGTGGTGGTGGTGGTGGCGGCGGCGGCGGCGGCGATGGTTTTTTAGATAGAGCCTCACTATCCTTCTTAGACTGGTTTAGAACTCATTCTATAATTCACACTGGCCTGAACTTGTCATCTCCTGCCTCTGCTTCTCATGTACTGGAATTACAGACATGTGCCACCACCCATGTCTCTTTTAAAAGAACAGTGATTCTTGTCAATAATCAAGAAAAAGATGAAAGCTATAATTGCTTGTAATGTTTAAATTTTAAGTTAAATACTTTGATTTATTTTCTAGGTATAAAATAATATCATTAGATGCTTGGCGCGTAGACATAAACAAGAACAAAATAACCAGGGTTGACCAGAAGGCGTTATATTTCTGTGGATTCCCTACTTTGAAACACATCAAACATAAAGTCAGTGGCTATTTAATTCAGACTTTTTTCACTTTATTAAAAGTGAAGTGATTATAAAGAATTAAAATTAAAATTTTTGAATTCCTTTAAAGTTTTTTTTGAAGAAAAGTGGTGTTCAAGTATTCCAGCAGAGTAGTCGTGGTGAAAACATGATGTTGGAAATCTCAGTGAATGCAGAACCAGATGAACTTGTAAGTACTTTATTTATTTATAGAATATTTGCCATGCATAAAACTGCTTATATCTGCCAAGTTATTTATGTGCCATAACTCAGATTCAGCTTTTAAAATGGTCCTAAAGGCCTTTCTAACCAGCGCCATGAATGAGATCTGAAGAGGAGATGGGCTGTGCTGGCTGTGCTTAGAGACATGTGTCGATGGACAGAGGCTCGAGCCAGGTGCTGAGAGATGTTAGGACGGAGGGAAGGCTTTCTTGTTGAAGGAAGTATTATCAAGGGAAGGCTTTCTTGTTGAAGGAAGTATTATCAACTTCAAAATAAATAACTATGATGCATTATCTTTTTTTTTAACCTTTATGTCAAACAGAGAAATTGAGGCAGGTTATGGAGGATCTTGAATACCAGGCTAAGGAGTTTGGATTTTCCCTTCTGTGACTGTTATTTTGAAATTGATATCTTCATAAGGATTAATCTGATAGTAATATTTTAGTGTAAATTTAAAAAAAGGAAGGAAGGAATAGTAGAACCTACAAGTTGAGAGTTTGTAGCCTTAATTGATAATATACGTGAAGTAGCAATAGATCTAGAAGGACAGTAGTAACTGTCCAGGCTAATGAGCTGGAAAGTAAGAGTAGCTTGCTGGACAAGAAAAGTTAAAGTAGGAATGTTGTTGGTTTGAGAGGTTAATCATGATCAAATCTTAAGGTGGTTACTAAGATACCTAACTATAGCTATCCTGGTAACCTTTCCTTAACCAGTGTTTCACAAAGATGAAACTCAGTTTAAAAAGCTGCTCATACATAAATTCCTCAAGCTAGAGGTTGGAGACAGATGTTATTAATGTAAGTTCCCAGCGGAGGACTGATGGCTGAGAGCTTGAGATTGATTTCCCAAAACAAGGTTACACTCAGTGTTCACAATCTCAGCATTAAAGAAAATGGCTGTGTAGATGACTTGAATTGTCACTCTAGAAGAAGACTTAGATTTGGTTCCAAGCATCTACAATGGTCTATAAGTCCAGTTCCAGGGTATCTAATGCTATCCTGTGGCTTCTGTAGGCCCTAAGCACACTTGGTGTAAACATACATACATGTAAGCAAAATAGTCATACACATAAATAAGTCTTTTTTAAAAATATTTGTTTGCTTGTTTGTTTGTTTATTATTCAGTGTTCTGCCTGCATGTATGCCTGCAGGCCAGAAGAGGGCACCAGATCACAGTATAGATGGTTATGAGCCACCATGTGATTGATTGCTGGGAATTGAACTTGGGACATCTGAAAGTTCTCCAGCCCAAATAAATTTAAAAAAAAAAAAAAAAAGACAAATGAAAGGGAAAAAATTAGATACCCACAATAATAAAGAATGCAAAGGAGCCAATTAAAGTGACATTGAGGACACAGAAATTACAAAGAATGACCCCCAAGTTAAGTGATATCACAAAGACTTGAGGCCAAAGCTTTACATTGCAAAACCTTGAAGGAAAGTAAAAACTGAAACAGTGTCTAAATTTCATTGCAGTGCATTGGCGAATGCAGAAGTTCAATTCTTAAAGACAGGAGATAGAAGAGTGGGGGCATAGGAAATAAAGGAGGCAGGCAGGCAGGCAGGCACGAAGTCTTTGACTAAAAAAGCTGTGATTGGAGCTGGAGAGAGGCCCACCATTAAGAGTGCTTGCTGTTCTTGTGGAGGCCCAGAGTGGTGTTCCCAGTGCCATCTCAGGCTGCTCGAATGCCAGCTCCTGGGGTCTGGTGCCCACTCTGGCCACCATGAGTGTACCTCACACCAGTCATATGTACACATAAAATACAAATGGACTTTCTTAGCTGCTATGTCTTTAATCCCAGAGCCAGAGGCAGGTGGATCTCTGTGAGTTTAAAGCCAGCCTTATCTACATAGTTCCCAGCCAACCAGAGCTCCATATCAAAACCCTGTCTCAAAAAAAGAAAAACAGAGACTTTTTTTTTTTATTTACTTTTGGGCCGGGCCGTGGTGGTGCACGTCTTTAATCCCAGCACTTGGGAGGCAGAGGCAGGCAGATATCTGAGTTCGAGGCCAGCCTGGTCTACAGAGTGAGTTTCAGGACAGCCCGGCCTATACAGAGAAACCCTGTCTCGAAAAACCAAAAAAAAAAAAAAAAATTTACTTTTATTAATACAAAGAGAAAGCATAACTGTAGGCAAAGAAAAGGAAGATTATTCAGATTGAATATCCAGAAAGAAGAAAGTAGAAATCCTGGGATTTCTTCAGGCTTTTATAATGGAAAAGGATACATATAATAGCAAAACCACGCAAGACATAATAGTGGATTTTACTTAGAGCTTCAGAAAGAATCTTGGAGAGAAAGGTGCTTTTTTTCAAAACTTAACTGAAAATAGGGGGCTGAAATAAAAAAATTAATATAAACAAAGGAAAGAATAATTGAGTTAACTCAGTTCTAATGTTGAAACTTGCTTTCTTTGACTGCATTGTTTTCCTATAGTTTTAGATGCTCACTTTAAGAAAAATCTGATTATTGAACAGAATATAAAAATAATCATCTCTTATTGCTTAAAAATTTTTTGTTTCTGTTTTGAGACAGGATCTAATGTATCCCAGATGGCCTCAGATTTCCTAAATAAGTGAGGATGATTTTGAAGTCCTGATACTCTTGCCTCTGTTTCCCAAGTTTAGGATAAAAAGCAAACCCCACTGTGCCCTGTTCTATAGTAATGAGGATTGAACTCTAGGCTGTGTGAATGCTAAGAAAGCCATCTACCAACTCAGCTGGGAATGTAACTCTATTAATAGAATGCTTTCCTGGGATGCGCAAAGCCCTAGGTTAGATCACTAGAACCATACTAAACTGGACATGTTAAAGAGGCACATCTATAATCCCAACGCTTGGTAAGTGCAAGCAGGAATTCAACATAATCCTTGGTACATAGCAAGTTCCAGGCTATCCTAGGTCTTCATGAGACCTTTCTTGTCTGAAAACAAACAGCAAACAAACAAACAAAAAAACTTAAGTGTAATTTTAAAAATAAATAAAATTTATATTTAAACTTTAGTTTCTTTTTAAAGCTGAAATTTTTACTTAAGATATTACTTAATGTAGAATATTGTATAGGATTTTATACTATTATGTTATTATTTTTCTTTATGTTCAACATTTCAAGGAAGATATTATCTATTCTGTGCATAAAGGAAAACATAATTTGATCAACTTTTCTAAAAGGAATAAAACCCAAGATTTGGAACTGTGTCCACTGACTTCAAATCTAACGTTCGTTTTTGTTAGTCACATAGTGATGTGAGAAACTTCTTCTTCTTATATGTCTTAGATGCCGCCTTAAGTATCCACCAAAATGAATCTAGAGAGACATCACTACTGTTCCTTTCAGTCTTCTTTCTTATGAGTGAAGTAAGAAAGATAAATATAAATCAAATAAGTAAACTCAGAATTTTCCTAGTTAAGGGAATTTTGTCATGACTAATCTATCTATTCGTTTTACATTTTAAACTAAATGGAAGTGCAGAATTTGCCTCTGAAAAGTTTTCTCTTGGACTTAAACTGAAAGAATTTTTCTGGTTTTGCTTTTTAGAATATAGAGAACATAGCTTCATCAGTGCTGGGGAAGTCGGTCTTTGTTAACTGGCCTCATCTTGAAGAAGCCAGAGTCGTGGCAGTATCAGATGGGGAAACTAAGTAAGATACTCTTTGTGGGTTCTCTGTTATATTTGCTCTGCTCTTTCATAACTCATTTATTTTGAATGATAAAATTATTAAAAGAACATTTACACTGTGGTCCAGAACTATACTCACACCACTTGAATGTCAACCACTGTTAACAGTTTATTTTATGCACTGCTCGGGATACATTAGGTATATTATATTGTGTTAGTTTCTTTTCTTCTTATTAAGTTGGAAGTTTTATAACCTAATTCTTTTCTCAGCAATAACCACTGTGTTATTTAGCAAGTATATTTATCTTTCTGATAAGAATTAGTAACATATATAGCCTTTCCCTTTTCATATTCTTCCCAGATTCTATTTCAATAATATACTGATTGATTTAGTATATATGTGTGTATGTATATGGATGACTGGGGGTCAGGTCATGCAGTGGAAGTCAGGGAACAACATTTGGTAGTCTGTTCTCTCCTTCTACCATAGACTCTGGGTGTTGTCAGGCCTGTGCAGTAATGTACTTCTACTTGCTAAAATAAAATAGGTAGTCTGTAAATTCTTGAAACAAAACAATGAGACAGAAGCTTGCTGTGTGGCTCTTGCTTATCTGGAACACACATGTTGCCTTGTGCTCTGTTTTTTTGTTTCTATTTTTGTTTGGTTGATTGGTTTTGTTTTATTTTGTTGATTCATTCATTTTATGTATGTATATGAGTGTTTTGCCTGCTGATATATCTTTGTGTCATGTGTATTGACTGTTGCCTCTGGTGACCAAAAGAGGTTATAGGACTGAAGTTTTAAATAGTTATTAGCTGTCATGTGAATGCTCGAAATCAAACCTAGGTTCTCTGGAAGAGCAGCCATCTTAAATACTGAACCTTCTCTTTTCTGGTTATTACATGCCAAAAAATATCTTTACACATAGAATTTTGATTTTAGAAAACCAGTCCTTTGTCCATTCACCTTTTCCCCTAATGCTCCTGCATACATCCCCTAGTGTGCTCTTTAATGAATGTTATTAATAAAAAGCCCCTATCATTTTGGATCAGTTACTTTAGTTCTCTCTTGGATGTAGTCAAAATTGCTAATATTTTCTTTCAAATATTTTATGTTTTTATAATCTTTTACATTAAGTCAGTGATCTATTTTAAATGAATTTTTTCATAATTTTAGAGATTTAGTTGTATAACATATTTGCCCACAAATACCATTTGTTACATATTATCTTTGCTTTGCTGGATTGCTTTTATCAGAAGTTAGTTACAGCAGCTGGAGAGATTCCTCCGCAATTAAGGCCCTTACACTCCTGCAGAGGACCTGAGTTTGTTCCCTATACTCTCTCGCACAGCAGCTCACAGCTATCCCTAATTCCAGTTGCAGGATCCAGAGCCTCTTCTGGCCTCTACAGGCCTTCAGGGCACATACATACACACAGACTTTCACACTTTACACATAAAAGATGAAATATGTATTTTAACAAAATAGAAAACAAGAGTTATAGCCTGATAATCTGGATCAATGGGAGAGATTTTATCTGGTATGTACAGAGCCCTGACATGATACAACCAACATTTTTTAAAGCTGAATGAATGTATTTGTGTGATGTTTTTCTGGTTCTCTAGTCTACTCATGTTTATGGACTTTTTATGCAAATTTATTGATTACTATAACCATATGCTAAGTCTAAACATCAAAGTGTTGCATTTGACTTTTTTTAAACCATTTTTTTAATTATTAAAAATGGTTTTAGCTCTTCTAATTTGATTCTTTTTAAGACAGATTGTTCTATATCTGTGAATGCTGAAGGAATTTTTATAGAAATTTTATTAAATATAAAGGACATAATTGGTCACACTCATAATCCCAGCACTGAGCTAAGGCATGAAGATCTCTACAAATTCAAGACTAGCCCAGGATACAAGGAGGTTTAAGGATAGCCTGTACTACATAGCAGTCCCCTGTCTTGAAAAAAAGATGGGGGAAGAGAAGAGGAAAGAGCCAGGATAGGGAGAGCTTAAAAATAAGAAAAAGAAAACAATTTCATGCCTATAGATGCATTTGGGAAAGTTTGATACTTTTGCTAACCTATGAATGCCATATGCTTCTCCAGCATTTAAATCTTTGATTTTTTAGTCAGTGTTTTATCTTTTCATTATACAGACAATATATGCATCTTGTTCTGTTTATACCTAAGTATTTCATCTTTTCTTGAGGTAAGACAGTATCTTGCTGTGTTGTGTAGGCTGGTCTCAAATTCATGAAATCAAGATATCCTCTTCCCCCAGTTCCTCAAGTTGCCCGGCATCCAGAGACATACCAACATGCAAAACATAGAAAATTTCCACACATCTTTATTATCTAGTTTATATTATTGTATTTTTTTTTTAAGGTTTGGGTTTGCAGATTTGGGGGTTTGCAGTTACACCATTTAAAAGTTTTTTACTCTGAACACTAACTCTGCATAAGCTCTACATTAAAATACAAGTTTGGTCCTATATAATTTTTACTTTGATTTTTTTTTCTAAGGTTTTACATAGAAGAACCTCCAGGGACACAGAAGGTTTATTTGGGAAAAACTGCTCCACCATCTAAAGTCATCCAACTTACAGATAAAGAACAATCGAACTGGACTAAAGAAATACAAGGAATTTCAGAACAGTGAGTGTCGTAGAAAAAAGTCTCAGAGGTTAAGGCACACACATAGTACACAGACAGACATATAGGCAAAACATCCATACACATTAAATAAATACATTTTTAAAAGATAATGTAGTTGAGCATGATAGCACACAACTTTAATTACCATACTCAGGAAGCAGAGGCAGGAGGATTATGAGATGGATTCACTCCTCTTAGCATAGTGTCAACTCTATGCCTCGGAGATGCTGATAAAAGGTGCCAGGGCTGGGTTTCAGCTCGATATGTTCAAGGCCTGCTCAGTCCCTCAAGCCATTCAGAAGAGAAAGACTGGAGTGTTAAAAAGCATGCAAATTTTAATTGAAAGCAAAAAGAATCAGTAAGGAAGAGGTAATTATGTAAAGTTTACATCACATATAAGTAAATCAAATGGGCCTTTGCAGTGAGTAATATACTTAAAATAGTTCTGTTTGGTGAGTTTCATAGTACCTTTTTTTTTCACTTTCTTTTAAATTTAAATTTCTCTTTGTGTTTATTTTTGTGCCTGTGTCTAGCCTTCCTTGAATGTGGAGTTCTGCATTTTTACAGATTAATATCTTATTCAGTCACAAAGACAGTGGAGAAATGGTTTACAGACTAAAATCAGTACCGTCAAAGGTCTTATAGAGCAGTTCTCAAGCTGGGGATCGCAGCCCCTTGTGGGTTGAATGACCCTTTCGAAGGGGATACCTAAGACTGTTGGAAAAGACAGATATATTTACATTATGACTCATAATAGTAAGAAAATTACAGTTATGAATAGCAACAAAGCAACTTTCTGGTTGGGAGATCATCACAGCTTGAGACACTAGCGGAGTTAAATGGCCACAGCCTTAGGAAGGCTGAGGATGGCTGTTGTACAGGGTGTTGAGAACTGCCATGCATGTGTTTGCTGAGGATGGCTGTTGTATAGGGTGTTGAGAACTGCCATGCACGTGTTTGCAGTGATACAGGTGTTTGCTTGTAATTGGTTTAATTGATGATTATCACCTGGACGGTATATATACTTCTTTATATAGGTCTTTCTTTTGTATTCTCCCTTTAGATATCTAAGAAGAAAGGGAATAATTATAAATGAAACATCTGCTGTTGTGTATGCTCAGTTGCTCACGGGTCGCAAATATCAAATCAACCAGAATGGTGAAGTTCGTCTAGAAAAACAGTGGTCAAAACAAATTCTTCCGTTTGTTTATCAAACTATTGTTAAGGTAAAGTTCCCCAAGTCTCAATGCTCTATGCTCTCTTAGTGTATACTCTAACACATTGCATAAAAAGTCCTTCCAGAAAGGTCTGTGCACACACCTGTAATCCCAGCTGCTTGTGAGTCGAAGTAGAAAGATTACAGGTTCAAGGTCTATCTAAGCAAGTTAATGAGTTCAAGTCCAGCTTAAGCAGCTGGGCAAATTAGCAAGAGCATGTCTCCAAAGAAAACTGTCTTAAAGTACTGCAAATACAACTCAGAAACAGATTACTTGCCTAGTATTCATGAAGTCCTAGATGTTTGAAGACTCAGCAAAAAAAAGAAAAAAAGACAGTTATACTAATTAATATTTATAAATAGAATAATGATTTAGCAATGTATAATACAGCTTTTTAAACATAATTTATAAAGTATATCATTTGGGGGCTGCCCAGATGACTCAGCAGGAGGTCAGAATGCTTGCAGCCAAGCCAACAACCTAAATCCATTCTCCAGAACACTATACACGAGAACTTAGTCCCTGGAACCCTGTGACAGAAAGAGAGAACCAGCTCCTACAAGTTGCCCACTGACACAAACCAAAACACTAAATGTTTCTGTTCTGGTTTGGGGTTTTTAATTTTTTTTTAATATTTATTTTTTTATTTTGTTTTATTTTAATGTATGTGAGTACACTGCATCTGTCTTCAGACTCACCAGAAGAGGGCATCGGATCCCATTACAGATAGTTGTGAGCCACCATGTGGTTGCTGGGAATTGAACTCAGGATCTCTGGAAGAACAGACAATGCTCTTGATCACTGAGCCATCTCTCCATCCCGGGTTTTTAATTTTTTAATATTATTCTTTACAAGGACTATTCTATATTCTCTCAGTATGTACATGGTTTTGATTTTGTGATATATTTTTTTGTTGTTCAGTTGGTTGGTTGGTTGATTTGGGATTTTTGTTTTGTTTTGTTTTGTTTTGTTTTGTTTGAGATAAGGTCTCTCAATTATGTAGCACTGGCTGACCTGGAACTTACTATATAAAACAAGTAGTCGTGAACTCACAGAGATCCACCTGCCTCTCTCTCTCCTGGGTACTAGGATTATTGGTGTGCGCCACCAAGCTTGGACAATGTTGTGGTAGTTTTTAAGAACATATTTTCTAGAATAAGTTTTCTAGCATGTACACCCTTCATTCTTAACGTATCAACACTTTTTTTATCCTTCAAAAATACTGGCCTTAGACAGGTGTAATGATGAATATCTGTAGTCCTAATACTTGGGAAATTGAAGCAAGAAGATTGTGTATTTGAGACCATCATGGGCAACATATCAGGATCCTTTCTTTAAAAATTTTTATTTTTGCCAGAATTAAACTAATGAATATTAAAGGTTTGACCTCTGCATAATCTCCAATATTGTAAGGAGTCAGTGGAGAGTCTTTATTCAATGTTTGCTTTTTCACAGTTTCAGTTACCTGCATTTGACCAGTGTCAAACTATTACCTGGAAAATGCCAGAATTTAGCAATTCGTACATTTTTAAATAGTCAGCATGCTGAATATTGTAATGAATTGTTCGTTATCACTCAGATGGAGTTCATCTTTGTCCAGTGCATCCTTGCTGTATGGGCTGACTACTGAGTAGTATCTCAGTACCAGCTAGGCTGTCATGGTACAATGGGAGATAGTAACATCTATTTTTCTAAATGACTCCAAAATACAAGGGTATTGGTACTGGCAATTAAATATGATCCTTCAATGAAAAGATGAAACTTTTCCTCATATGCTGAGGATGGTCAGATTACAGATAGTAAGAATGAATATCCCATCTATGAAGTTGTGGCGGGAAAGTTCTAGTTTCACTGTTGCTGCTGTACTTCAAGCTTGGAGCATATGCCCACATTTCATAACTTAGTCATTCACCACATTTCATCATGGAGGCATTATATCATCACATCATTACATGAAGGGAAAAAGTGAAGAGAGTGCAAGACTCTGAAAGGAAGGGGCCACATTCAGAGTCTTCTATTGCTGTTATCTCTTACTGTTATCCAATGTATAAAGGAAACTGTCATGGACCGATGTGTGTAAAAAAGAATTTGTAGGTGTTGGTACTGTCAGTGGTTTCAGACATACACAGTGTATAAGGGACTTGAAATCTAATCCCATCCCTTGGATAAATACTGCTGTATATGCTAACCCTGCAACTTGTGTTTCTCTCTTAATAATCTGTAGTGTAGGAATTAAGAGCACAGACTGTCTGAGGTGGCTTCTTTGCTATGTGACCTTGGACAATGTTCATCCCCTTTTGTGACAGTTCACAAATGAGGTTAACAGTGAATGTCTACCTCCCAATGGTTATGTAAGAAGTAAATGAACTAGATAAATGTATGAAGTGCCTAGAAGAAAGCATGCTGTAACAAGTCACTGTGTCTTAGATTTTGGTATTATTTTACAGAAAATCTTTATATTTGACATTTGCTAACTTTTCAGATTTAATCCCATAAGAAAGATCATATGCAGGTTTTAGAAATATTAGCTGTGATAATTTACTCTTCTATTTCATTTTATATAGGATATCCGAGCTTTTGATTCTCGTTTCTCCAATATCAAAACATTGGATGATTTGTTTCCTCCCAGAAGTATGGTCTTTATGCTTGGAACTCCTTATTATGGCTGCACTGGAGAAGTTAGTTTCAATTTTCTTATTAACTTTTTTCTTCTTTCATGTTAATACAGTTCTTGCATCTTAAGTGCAAAATAAAATGCAATGCCAAAACGGAAACATAAGAAAGAATTTGCTCGTGTAACTTAAAAACACAGCATTTAGCTATAGTAACGAGCCAGTGATCAGGAGGTGGGAAAAAGAATTCAAAAATCTGGTGTTTTTTAATACACCTGTTTATTGGATTTATATTTGAAGCAATTATAAAATTATTTTAAGAAGGTTTTATGTACAGGGTTAATACATTTTCAAATGTATTGATATTTTTAATAAGAAGATTGATATTTTATTAAGAAGAGTGGAAACTCTTCCCACTGAAAAAAGGACATACATATATGGAATAGGAGAAACTAAGAAGAGTCTGTGAGGGACAGATTGGAGGGACGTTAGGAAGTCTGAAACATGCATGCTTATAGGCACATGATTGTGTGTTTAGACGTGTACTTTTCAAAAGTGTAAGAAGCAAAGACACTCTGGAAGCAGTGAACACACAAAATACCCAGATCTTGACCTCTGAGATCATAAGACTTCTCTAAAAACTGCAATTCTTCCCAGTAAAGTACCTACCTGATTGTAGGTCTTGAGCAGAGATAACATAAAATAAGCTTGCTACATCTGATCCCAAGAAGTAAGAAGTGCAAAAAGAATGAAAGGGTCATGTCGGTGAGCACAGGAGGGAGGTGAAAGGGCTCCTTTGGCCATATCCTCATAGTTTAAGTAGCAGGATAATGAAGTACACTAACAAATTAGAAGTTAGTGCAGCAAATCAAGAATTCATCATTGCATGGTAATAATAAAAAGATAAAACAAGAAAGCTTCTATTGTGGATATTAGTCAGTGGTGAAGCACCTACCTAGCATGGGTTTGATCCCCTGACCACAAACATAAACATATGGAAAGGATCTGGAGAGATGGCTCAGAGGTTAAGAGCACTGACTGCTCTTCCAGAGGTCCTGAGTTCAGTTCTCAGCAACCACGTGGTGGCTCACAACCATCTGTAATGGGATCCAATGCCTTCTTCTGGAGTGTCTGACGATAGCTACAGTGTACTCATATACATAAAATAAATCTTCTTTTTTTAAAAAAAAATAAGAATGTACTCTAAAATACAGGTAAAGGAAATGATGTCTTTAAGATATCCTCAGAGCATTGATTGGTCCTGGAGATTGTAGTACATGTTTACAAGCCTAGCACTCAGGAAGCTGAAGCAGGGGGTTTCCAAGTTTGAGACCAGCCTAAATGAGTTCAAAGCTAAGCTGAAAATGCACACTGAAACCTTGTTTCAAAATAGTAGTAGTAGTAGTAGTAGTTGTTGTTGTTGTTGTTGTTATTCCATGCATGTAAGTATGCACACAGGATACAAATACTAAAGACACATTTTTTAGAGTGTTAGCAATAGTGAATCAGGGTTAATGTTTGCAAATATCGTCTGCAACATTTGAGTAATTTGATGTTATCTACAAGGAAGTTAATTTTTATATGTGATTAATATATATTAAAGCAAATATAAAATAACTCATTCTTACAATAGTCTTTATTCCTGTTATAAATTATAAGAAAATTTCCATGTATAATTTTATTTTTGTGTTCTATTTTAGAAGAATAAAATTCAAATAAGGAGAAAGATAAATTAATGTAAAAACAGATTAAAACAGTCTGGTTTCTCCCACTCCCAGGTTCAGGATTCAGGTGATGTGATTACAGAAGGTAGGATTCGTGTGGTTTTCAGCATTCCATGTGAACCAAACCTTGATGCTTTAATACAGAATCAGCATGTAAGTACAGTAGTTAGTCTTCTTTAAAATAAACTCTTTAAATGCTAGGATATTTTTTTGCCTCCTTAAAATTCATTTCAATATTTTAAGAATAAGTATAATGGGGTAAGGAGATAGTTCAGTCAGTAAAATATTTTTAATGAAGCATGAGGACCCTAGTTCATATCCCCAGTACCCTTGGATGAAAACTGAACTTAATGCCAGTAATGGAAGATGAGACACTGGAGCTAGCTTTGTCAGCCAGCTGAGCGTAACTGACGAATGCCAGGCTTAGTGAGAGATCCTGACTCACAAAAGAAAAAACTCAAGTTAATGGCATCTAAGGAATGATACCAAGCTTATTTTCCACACATACGCTAATATGCGTGTCTACTGATAAGCATACACACACTGAAAGTGTAAAGGAAAAGTATAAATCTGTTCCCCCAAATTCATATAGATCTATTCATAACACTCTAACATAGCATGTGTAAGTACCCTAGTTTAATCCCCAACAATGAAACAGTATATACATATATGTAAATCTTTAACAAAAAATGCAGAAATTACATTATTGTTTATGTTGTATTGTGGTGATCAGGTTTAAGGCATTAAGCATTGGCATTCCCATGAGGGAACTTTAGATATAGAAGACAAAGGTGTCCCTAAAAAATCTTACCATTAGCTCTCTAATATAGAAAGAACTTAGACGTGTCCAGAAGCCATCAGTGTCCCATTAGATGCATAAGCTGGGACTTTGTTCTACAAGTCAGTGAAGGTGGAAGACCTTGTGGTCCGTGTATACACTTGTATAAAAGCACACAAAGTATTCCTTTCATGCTTTCTCTAATCCAGTGTTTTAGCTGTGCTTTTTATGTTTTCTAGAGTATTATTGGTTATTTTAATTAACTTTTAATTGCAACACAGCTTACAATTCTCAAATGGAGTACTATTAATGCTTGGGACAGGACACCTGTACCTATGGCAGCCATGTAAATAGGACATTTGCCCCAGAACACTAAATGGTAGTAACCTTGCCAATTATCATAACTGAATGTGCCTCTGCACATTTCAAAGTACTTTTTAATAAAGTGATAATTCTTACAATTAAGAAATGCTACCTTACATGCAGATTTCTGAGTTCAAGGCCAGCCTGGTCTACAGAGTGTGTTCCAGGACAGCCAGGACTATACAGAGAAACCCTGTCTCGAAAAACCAAAAAAAAGAAAAAAGAAATGCCACCGTAATTTTTTGGATCTGTTTTACAAAGCATACTTGTTCTATATTATATCTGTCATGGTTTGTATATGCTTGGCCCAGGGAGTGGCACTTTTAGGAGGTGTGGCCTTATTAGAGTAAGTGTGTCACTGTGAGTATAAGCTTTAAGATTCCTCCTACCTGCCTGGAATACAGTTTTCTCCAGGCTGCTTTATGAACATGTATGTAAGCAAGAACTAATAGTGTTGTCACTCCCTGGGCCAAGCATATACAAACCATCACATTCATCTAGATCAGTATCATTACTAAATCTGATGATATCTTGTTGAACAACCATGTTCTGTGTGTCTCTGTAACTATTGAGATAGTATTTTAAGTAATCCAGGCTGGCCTACATCACTTGAGTAGCCAAGGATAATTTCGAATTCCTGATCCTACTTCCCTCATCTCGATCCAAGTATTAGGGTTATGAGCATGTACCACTGCATTTGGCTACTGACATACTTATATATTTTAATAGTAATTTAGTATTCTAGCCCACAAAAAGCAATTACCCATTAAGCATCACTATAGATACATATAATCAGTAAAATAATGGCATCTTGTTTAGTCCCTTACCAATCCTAAGACATCGATGTTATGTTGTTAAAATATTCCTCCATTCAGCTACGATCATAAATTAAGACTATAAACTGTTGGAGCTGGGAGTGTAGCTCATTTGGTAGAGTTCTTGCTTAGCGTACATGAGGCTCCAGCACTGTATGAACCAGTTTAGTGGCCCAAGCCTATAATCCCAGAACTTAGAGATGGAGGCAAGGAGGATCAGAGATTTAAGATTATCCTCAAGCACATAGCAAGTTTAAGGTCAACCTGAGCTACATGAAACAGTTTCAAATATATATATATATATATATATATATGCTATTCATATAACTTACAAGGTATTTAAAAATAAATAAAAATTAGTATCTATCCATATGTATCATATAAGGATTGCATATGATTGTTATTGCTAGTTGGTATTGGGTTTGTAAATTGTTGGCTTCCTGGTTAAAAATTATCCCATCTGATACTTTTTTGTTTGGTTGGCTGGTTTGTTTGGTTGCTTGTTTGGTTTGTTCTGCCACTTGAAATATTTTACTTTTTTAATTGAAAGTAGATTTTTTTTCTTACAATATATTCTGATAACAGTTTCTCACTTCTTTTTCTTAATTTTACACTCATAACTACACAAGATAAGTTTCCGTTTATTTGACTGTGACTTTCACATAATAGTAAATATTAGTGGAAAAGATTATTTATATTCATATATGAAGGATACTTTTACTTTCCTCACTCACAACTGTTTTGATGATACATTTATGTTTGACTTCAGTATGTATAGTCATTTTTTAAAGTCTTATTTTTTATTCCAGGTATTTGCTAGCTAGCCCTGCTTAAAATATGAAAATTAATTTTAAAAAAGGTTATGTGAAGAATTTTGTGTTTAGTACTTACAGCATTTATTTATTGAGACAGATTTACAAATTGTTTCCTACTCCTTTGTTCATCCTTGGGAAGTCTTTGTTTTAAAGAGAAAGAGGAAGGCTTTCAGATCCTTCAGGGGTGGGGGTCGGGGGCAGTGGTGTCTTAACTATCTACAGATCTCAAAGGTAACCAAGTAGTACTTAATGCAGACATGTATTTCTATAATTGACCTCTTTATTTTTATATTTAAAGAAATACTCTATAAAGTACAACCCAGGATATGTGTTGGCCGGTCGCCTTGGAGTGAGTGGATACCTTGTTTCAAGGTTTACAGGAAGTATTTTTATTGGAAGAGGATCTAGGAGAAAGTAAGTTTGTGTTAGGGATATTTGCTTAAAGTGGAAGAAAAATTAAATGATAGAGATTAAATGCTTACTATCTCAGTAGTGATTTTTTTCCAATTAATGACTGTGGACTAAGTTGCCTGTAAATTCCTCCAGCAGTGGTTCTTTACATGAACGGCATATTTTTTAGATGCTTTCAAAGACAGTTTGTATTTTTAGCAGCTAACCTTGAAAAAAGGTATCAGAGGGTGTGTGTGAGCCTCAGTAATATATTTCTGTGAATTTTGTTATTTTCCTTTTTTTCTAATAACATAATTGATTTATATGGTTTCTTATCTTGGATTTTAAAACCTGTCCTATAGTTTTTGATTACTGCTAATTAGAAGTAACCATGCAAACTAAAATGTAGAAAATTAGAACTGAGCTTTTCTAAAAATTGAAAGCAAATGTTGAGTTTGGTGGTATAGCTAAGTGGCGTACTGCTTGTCTGGGATGTGCACGTCTTTGGATTCAATCCCTAGCACTGTTAAAAAAAAAAAAAAAACATAATTTTTCGTTTTTGGACAAATTTTAAAAACACTTATATTTATATGTGATTTAAACTTAGCCCTCATGGAGACCATAAAGCAAATGTGGGTTTAAATCTCAAATTCAACAAGAAAAATGAGGAAGTCCCTGGCTATACAAAGAAAGTTGGGAGTGAGTGGATGTACTCGTCAGCAGCAGAGCAGCTTCTTGCAGAGTACATAGAGAGGTGAGTGCCAAGCAAGCGTCTCCTAGTCTCGGAGCTCGGCATGCGCTGCTTAGTTGAGGCTGAGTTGCCTGCCTCATACTTGTTTGAAAGAGAGATCATGTCTTTCAGTAAAATGTATAGCATCAGCTAGGCATGGTGGCATACACTTCTAACCCCAGCACAAGGGAGCTAAAGGTAGAAGGATTGGGAATTGGAGGCCATTCTTGTAAGTAGTGCATTTAAGAACAACCTAGGCTATGTCTCAGACCCTGTCTCAAAAAAAAAAATTGCATTAATAATAATTAGGAAATGTATTACCATGTTTATTACCAAATGTTAACTGTTACCTAGGTGTATACCTAGATACATAGTTAATACATTCGCCTCTGATTACAACTTAATAATCTTTCTACCATAGGTTTCTATCTTCCTTGTCATTGAGAATCCCTATATTGGTTTCACGGGGCTCTCGTAATAAAGTACCTCCAGCTAGCTGTTTTCACCAAGGTGGCTTAATTGTCTCACCATTCTAGTAACCAGAATCAAGCTGTCAACAAGATTGTAGTCCCCTAGCTCTCTCTTACTTTCCTATAACTTTATGTATTACTTGGCTTGTAGATTGATCATTCCAATCCTCTATCTTAAGGTGACAATCTCTCTCCCCACTTGTCTTTATATAAGCATGTATTAGCCTGTCTACATTTCTCCTTTACAGTGGTACAAGTCATACTGGATTAGAGCCCTCTAATAGTTGTCTGTATTAGAACCCCATTTCAAAATAATATTAGTTTAAATTTGTATTAGTGTATGTGTGTGCATGGACAAGAGACTGCACATGCACATACTGAGGGAGAGGTCTGTTCCACCATGTGGGTGGCAAAGTCAGAAGACAACCTTGTCGAGAGAGTTCTTTGGACCATTATCTGGGTTCCAAGAATTTAACTCAGGCAGTCAAGATTACATTATCAAGAGGCAAATTCCTTTATACACTAAGCCATCCCCCTGCCTCAATATTCTTTATTTTTTAAAGGGTGATGGGAAGATTCAGTTATATATTGCCATATGAAAATTTAGCTTCTTTCTCTACTGATTTCCATATTTCCTTAAAAGGCCACATCAGACTTCTTTTTCTTGGCCTTGAGATTGAAGGACACCTACTTAGCATGTTCAAGGCTCTGGGTTTGGTCTGTGGTGCTGCAAAAAATAAATTTTTTACTTTTGTAGTTGTCATAGCCATTGATTTCCAACTGTGAAAGGTTCTCTATGAACTTCCAGCTCTTCTTTCTCTCAGTTCCCTATAGACATGAATATATTTCCCCCCACTACTGTTTTTATTACAAGTTTTGGTTAAATCTATAAGCTTTACATGCTTATGATAAATATTTGCAGTATTTCTTCCTCACTCACATTTTCATTTTCAGTCCTGTTTTTTTCATTTGATCATTATCTGTACACATACACATTAGCTGAGCCATAAACCCTGCCATACAGATGAGGGGATCAGTTTTTTCTATCTCTGTCCTAAAGCCTCTGCTTCGGCTGAGACTGACTGAGCTTGTCACCCAGCTACCTATCCAGAGACACTGTCATTGTGTCCCTATACAAATTCTTTATTTTCTGGCTCTCGTTGTTTAATCTTTATATTAATTGTACATTTACTTCCAGTACTTTTGTGTCTAGAAGTACTTTTTTTCTTTCTCTCACACTTTATTGGGCTGTCTAGGTAGGTTGCATGTCCTAGATTGGAGATTATTTTACTCAGGATTTTGAGAGCACTGCTCCATTGTTTTCTCGTCTCCTTCATTGGCACTGATGAGTCTTGTGTGTTCTCCTTTGATTCTTTGCATTGTTATCTATTTGCTTTAGGTTATTTTATGTGTATGAGTACTTTGTGTGTATGCCTGTGTACTACTTACGTGCCTCATGTCCATGGAGGGTCAGAAGATGGTATCTTTGCCCCTGGAACTAGTTACAGATGGCAGTGAATCACCATTTGGGTGCTGGAAACTGAACCCTCGTCTTCTACAAAAACAGCCAGTGTTCATAGCCTCTAATCATCTCTCCATCCCTTTGGGCCCTATATCCATATTCTAGACCCTGTCTATTAATTCTATTGACTGATGATATGTGCTTTGGTACAGATATTTTCTCTATCTCTTCTATTGTTTAGCCCCTGGAACTGATAACTCTTTAATTCTGGGAGACTGTCTTACAATATTTCTTTAATAATTGACAAAACTCAACATTTTCTTCTTTCTGCTCTTTGTGGGACTCCTGGATAAATTGATCTTCTTTTTTTTTTTTTTGGTTTTTCGAGACAGGGTTTCTCTGTGTAGCCCTGGCTGTCCTGGAACTCACTCTGTAGACCAGGCTGGCCTCGAACTCAGAAATCCGCCTGCCTCTGCCTCCCAAGTGCTGGGATTAAAGGTGTGCGCCACCACAGCCCGGCTTAAATTGATCTTCTTGTCTCTTCTTTTTCTCATTCTTTTTCATATGGCCCTACTCTAAGAGACATTTTCAGTTTTATCTTGGTCTTTGATGGTTGGTTGGTTGGTTTTGGTTTTTTGTTTTTAAGGACAAGATCTCTAGGTATAGCACCCCTCCCCTGATGCTGGCCTCAAATTTTAAAAAAGTACAGACTGGCCTGAAATTTGTAATCTTCCTGCCTCGGCCTCCTGAGTGGTATTATTGTCATATATTAATATCAGTACACTCACACACATATGAGACACACCCCTCATGTTTGTGGGTGCCTGAGGAAGCCAGAAGACATTAGATCCCCTGGAGCTGGAATTACAGGCAATGAGCTGTCTTTTTTTTTTTTATTTCTAATTTTCTCCAAATTATTTTTTTCTCCTCTATTTGATTTATTTAACCTTGTGTGTTAACGGGATGTTTGTTTGTTTGTTTGTTTGTTTGTTTTCTCCACTTCTAGTTCTTGCTATTTAACAAGGATGTGCCAAAAAGCCTGTTGGGAGTTTAGTGCACTTGAATGGGGTTTATCACATGGAACATTATTATTTCTAAAAATGTATCTTATTCTAATATCACGCTGTGTGTATGTCTTCTCTCTAGCTGGCTAGCTTTTCCTTGAGAGGGATCTTCTAGCTTTTTTCTTGCGTGATGGATGTAAGGCACTACACTGACTGCTAGTATTGTGGAAATTAATTGAATAAAATGGGGTTTTTTGCCCTGTGACTACCCACTCACCCCAGATCTTTCTTAGACTGAAGGACCTTTTCCCCTGGGAGTGGTAATGCTGCTAGCAGCCCTCTCTGCAAACATTCTTCTGGAATTGTGTGGATAAAGAAAACTGCCTTACCTAGAGTCATGTTCTCTTTTCACAACACAGTGCCTGGTGTAGGAGATACAAAGGCAAAACCTGCTTGCCCTGTTCCAGGACAAATATGAAGGGCTCCCCCAGTTTGAGATCTTTGTGGGACTGGCCATGAAATTCACTGAGAACAACTCTCAGCTCCACATCTTCCTGTTTCCAAGTTGTGCTTGTTTTCTTTTCTCTCCCCACAAGTATTGATTTCACGGGTCTCCCCACTACACTTGTGCATGTCTGTCCTTCTCAGAGTCTGCTTCCTAGAGATGCTATGCCCTGCATGCTGTATAGTTGCTACCCATGCATGAACTCCACACATGCTCAGCACTTAGCCTTTCCTTCTTGTACCATCCCTACCCCCTCAGCTCTCTGTCTCTGCTATAACCACAGCTAGAGTATTTCTTTGCTAACCTGTCTAAAATATAACTGCAGCTATTTTTCAGGAGTGATAGGCAAGTAAAACACCTATTTCAACTGCATGCTATATACATTTTCAAGGTAAATGCTATTAAATATTCCTAAAGTCCATAATTCCTGAGAGTTTGCAGATTCAAAAGAAGAGCCTCTTTTGATTACCTGTTTTTTCTATTGTGCAAGTCTGTCCTGCTCCATGACAAAGCGCCATTTACAAGTGAGGTCCTGAGCTGGGAGGAAGAGACTTGCTTTCAGTGCAGCTCATGAAACACTCAGCAGAGGTGTCGTGACCTTTTTGTGACTAGTGACTACTCTCTGGTCTAGTGACTGGCCCTAAGCTTAGTCTGCTTCTTCCTGTCTATCAGTTCAGCTAAATCTCATTTCTCCAGTGTCTAATGTCAAAACATTTATTCCTAAATCCTGTGACATTCCATACCCCATTTTTCTTTATTTCTCTTTTTTGGTCTATGACCAGTTTTCTACTTTATTGTTATTTTTGGTGGACTGGGAAAGGACAAAGATGTGTTTAATCTGCTTAGATGTACTCTAGAATCTTATGTTTCTAAAATAAATGTAATTTTGAAGAACGTCAGAAGAAATTTATAAACTTAATTTGCATATGAAATGTTCCAGCTTTGTTACAAAAATTGAGAGTTAACTTTGAAAGCTAGTGTGGTTGTTATCCTAGCAGTGAGGAAGCTGGAGCAGGAGGATTATAAACTTGAGATTAGCCTGGGTTACATAAGAAGCCCTATCTCCAAAAAAGGAGAAAAAAAAAGCCTACAAATACTATTTCCATGCATCTAATTCCTCACATTTTAGTCAAAGAAAACTAAGTCATAATTGGATTTTTTTTAAAATAATTGAACTGTTTCTTTCTCAGCCAATGGAAATTTTCTTAGAGTTACAGGAATATTCTGGCTAAGCAACCTTTCAGTCTCATTCCTTATTAATAATATTCCTTAATAGTACTATAAAATCCTCAGTATATTTCACATGTCCCCATTAGAATACAAAATCCATTAACAGGAAGTTTATGTGAGGTTAATTGCATATTTTAAAGCAGTATTTTATTTCTTTGTTGACTAGAGCACCAGAACTGTTTAGTTATATAGCAAAAAACAGCCAAGAGGACGTGTTCTATGAGGATGACATCTGGCCTGGAGAAAATGAGAATGGGTAAGCAAAGCTTGTGGTATTTATATTGCCCTGTAGTTCAACTCTAGGCTTTCTGTTTGAAAGTTCAGCTAAAGGTACCTTTCACTTTATATTATTTCATGTTTGGTTTAATTACTTAAATCTGATAATTCACAGTTCCTAGAAAGTTCTTTTTATTAGATCCTTAAGATAAACCTTCAGAAATTTTTAATCAACGTGAAAAAATTACTACTGTTTTTATTGTAGGGCTGAGAAAGTTCAAGAAATTATTACTTGGCTGAAAGGACATCCTGTCAGTACTCTGTCTCGGTCTTCTTGTGATTTACACATTCTGGATGCAGCCATTGTTGAAAAAATTGAGGAAGAAGTTGAGAAATGCAAGGTACTAACTTTGAGGAACCATGATTCCTGACGCAAGCTGAAGTTAAAATGAACAGCATGTTATTGGTTTTTTTATGTTTCAGCCAACTAATGTATGTACTTAATGATTCTGATTAATAATCTTGTAGCATTTTTAGCGACTGTTAGGAAATTTAAATGAATGTGTATAAATATACTTCAGTATACAAAAACTATAAAATTTAAAATTTGTTTCTTTGTAATAGTTCTAATCTCATAAATCTAGTTGCAATAGAAAGTTTGTGCATTGAATAATAGTGACGATTCCCTCTTCCTTGCTGTTGTAATTACATTCTTTTTTTGTTTGTTTGTTTGTTTGTTTTTTGTTTTGTTTTGTTTTGTTTTTGTTTTTTCGAGACAGGGTTTCTCTGTGTAGCCCTGGCTGTCCTGGAACTCACTCTGTAGACCAGGCTAGCCTCGAACTCTTGAACTCAGAAATCCGCCTGCCTCTGCCTCCCAAGTGCTGGGATTAAAGGCATGCGCCACCACCGCCCAGCCATAATTACATTCTTTAAAGACACAGTTCAGAGCTGGTGGGTGAGATGACTCAGGAGGCCGCCACGTACCTGATGACCTGAGTTCACCCACTGAATCCACATGGTGGGGAGAGAACCAACTTCCCAAAGGTCGTCCTGTGGCCTCCAGATTTATTCCATGGTACACAGGCACACACCTATACACACTCGAGTGCAGTTGCACACAGGCGTGCACACACTAATCTCTTATCTCTCTATTCTGCTATCTCAAAGCAACAGACTTCTGTAGTTGACTCAACCTATTTTATCCATTTTAACTAAATGGTAAAATAGAAGTACGTTGGTTATATTGGTATTTTTTAAAACTTTAATTCCTATTAATTTGCTTTTTATTAATGATGCCATAATAACACACTTTCTTTTTTGAGTTATTAGAAAAATCAGTTAAGAGCTGTGCTCAAGAGCCATTCCTACCACATTGAACTGAAGACTCTTTTTCAGTACTTTAATTTTTTCATGCATCCATTTCATCATTGGTAAATCAGTAATAAAATGCTGCCTACCTCACAAGTTATGACCATCAGTAAGATCACTTGGGATAAAACATGTTCTTTTTAGGACTGGGAATGTGGCTCAGTCTATAGAGTACTTTCCTAGAATATACAAAACCCTGATTTTATCCTAGCTCCACATAAAGCCAAGAATGGTGGTGCACACCTATAATCCCAGCACTCCAGAAGAAAAGACAGCAGAATTGAATGCGAAAATTATCCTGTATATGCCGGGCATTATGGTGCATGCCTTTAGTCCCAGCACTCGGAAGGCAGAGACAGGTAGATTTCTTGAGATCAAGGCCATCCTGGTCTACAGAGTAAGTTCCAGAACAGGCAGGCCTATAAGAAGAAACCTTGTCTTAAAGAGAAAAAAAATGTTATTCTATATAATGGGTCAGAGATAGCCTAAGCTACATATGACCATGTCTTTTCTTTTTTCTTTTTAAGGAAGGAAAATAGATCTGTTCACAGTACACAGCTGCTATTAATGGTGGTGGTAGTGTTCGAAAGAAAGAGAGAGGAGGAGGGAGGGAGGGAAGAAGGAAGGAAGAAACAGAGGAAGGAAAGAAAGATCTGCTTATAAACATAGCTGCTAGAAAGAAAGGAAGGAAAGAAGAAAGAAAGATAGTTATAGCTCGTGGTATGTATCTGTTATTAATAGAAGTGTAGTGTTTGGCTCCCATGGCACATACTCAGAAACTGTGATGATCACCATGTAAACCAGAAAGAAAAATTATAGACTCCCAGTCAAGAGACTTGTTTGGGTCAAGCTTTGTTTTGTCTTCAGTACTATGACTTAGGCAAGGCTGTTACCACTGAGATAACACCCTTAGCCCTAAGAGTTTAATTATTCAAACTAGAGAGATTGTTTCGTGGCTAAGAGCTCATGGTGCTTACAGAGAGGACCTGGGTTCAGTTCCTAGCTCCTACATGATGGCTCAAAACCATTTATAACTCCAGTTCCAGATGACCCAAGGCCCTTTTCTGGCTTCTGTACATACTGCATACATGTGGTTGCTTGCATACCTGCAGGGAACATCTATATACACATAAAATAAAAATAAATATTTAAAAAAACATTCAGGCCAATGGGCTCATTTGAACATAAAAGATTCTATTGTGGCTCCCATCTGTGATCCCAGAACTTGGAGGCTGTCATGCATGGGGCAGGTGGACAGGGGAGGTGGCGGTTGTTGGAAAGGTAACAGCAAGCTTCAGACTCATGGAAGAGGCTCTGTCCAGACAAAAGGAAGCATGACAGAGTAGGACTTCTGATACCCTCCTCTGGCCTCCCCTGTGCGTGTGGACACACACCTTCATATACACACAGCACAAAATATTTTACTCATTTTTTATTTATTTTGCAAACAAAAAATACATATACAAAATTGTAGTTTATTATTTTTATTACAACATATAAATTAGACAAGATTTTAAAGCTTATATTTATGTGTAAAAGGAGTATAATTAAGAGTTTTAATGTGTTATTACAGTAATTAGGAAAGAAGACAATAAATAAAATGTTCTGAAAACTTCTTTATAATATATAAACTTCTTTATAATATAGGGCCATCATTAACTTAATACATCAGTAGCTTTTAAAGTAGGGTATGCCTCAGTGGTAGAGTACTTATCTACATGTCTAGGATTTGGATTTGATCCCTCACACTGCAAAAGAAAAAAGTGAATTTCTTATTAGACAGTCATTCTCATACTGGAAGAACATTTTTAAACATCCATGTTCCACCCAAGAGCAATGCTTCTTAAACTTTAAGGTACAAGTAAATCATCGTGGAATCTTGGTAAGTATCGATTCTGAACAGCCAAATACCGTGGTGCATACCTGTAGTCCTAGCACTTGGATGTGGCCACAGGAGGACTGCCGTAAATGTAAGCCCAGCCCATCCTTAGCAAGTTCCAAGTCAGCTATGGCTACATAACAAGACCCTGTTGAAAAGAAAAGGAAGAAGCTAGGTCTGTTCAGTTTGATATGCAGAAGATGGCCTATGCAGAACCTCTGAGCAGTTCCTAGTTTCCTGAGCTCTGAGCAGGTTAGAGGCTAAGTTGTACTACATCTGCAGTTCTGATAGGTCCCTAGTGGATAATGTAAGAAACTACATTCTAAAGTGCAAAGCCAAGCCAAGCAACACTTGGTTAGGTATAACTATTCTTGGTCTGGAACCTTTATTATTTCTTTTTTTTCTTTTTCTCCAGTTCTTATGAAAGTTTTTATTAATTTATTTCTAAATTTTAAAAAGTATTAATTTTAAATTTTTAAAAGCAAAATTACATATACTTATATATAAAACATATTGTCATATTAGTAATTTTTTTCTTGTCTATCAGTATGAACTAAGTTAGTTTTGAGGGGAGTGGCTGTTAAGACAGAGTTTCTTTTTTTTTTTTTTTTTTGGTTTTTCGAGACAGGGTTTCTCTGTGTAGCCCTGGCTGTCCTGGAACTCACTCTGTAGACCAGGCTAGCCTCGAACTCTCGAACTCAGAAATCCACCTGCCTCTGCCTCCCAACTGCTGGGATTAAAGGCATATGCCACCACCACCCAGCAAGGCAGGGTTTCTCTATAGCCCTGGTTGTTGTGGAACTAGGTCTATAAACCAGACTGACCTCAAATTCAAAGATCCACCTGCCTCTGTCTCTCAAGTGCTAGAATTAAAGGCATATGCCACCACCGCCCATCGCAATCTGTTGGTTTTAACTAAAATTTGTCACAATTCTAGACAACTAGGCCTTCAGAAGACCCCTGTGAACTTGAGTACAGGAGCAGTAGTTGTCAGATCTCGGTTCCAGAGTGTGTAAAGGAGAGCATGCAGTTGTGAGAACTAAAATGTATTGTACGTGAAAATGGGAATGTGTGTGACCCGGAGCAGCAAAGGCACAGATGGGGACCTCACAAGTTACATTCCAAATCAACCTATTGTTAGTTGTTTTGGAACAGAGTCCAGGTTTTTACCTGTGCACATTTCCCCATTTCTCAAGCCGTGCTTCCCAACCTCCTTCATGGTGAGGTGTGACCACAAATGTAGTTCTGGTCAGAAACCTGTCACTCACTGAAAGGCTCACTGATGACTCCTCCCCACTGTCTAACTTACTCTTTTAGCACAAGTTTTTTATCTTTCTACTCTCGTCCCTCTTTCCTAAAAGACTGAAAGTGATAGCTTTGTTAGCTGGGTTAGTCTGTCTTATGACCTTGAGCATGGAAATCTATTTACCGAGCTAGAAAGAAAAGACAATCATTTTATCCTAGGAATCCAGCCCTCCTTCCTCCTACTTCTTAATGTACGTGTGTGAGTGTGCAGTAGGGGGGATGGATTGTTTTGTTTTGTTTATATTTTCTTCTTAAATGAATGACAGAATAAATTCCAGTCTGTTGCATCATATAATGTTTTTATACATAAATGTTTCATACTTTTTCTTTCTTTAATACAAATCTTTGTTAGTATAGCATGGTAATGGTGCCTGTAATCCCAGCACTTACCAGGCTTGCAGGAAATCATCATGAATTTGATGATACCTCGGTTACAGAGTGAAACCTTGTCTCCAAAAAACTTCTGTTGACTATTCTATACAGTTCTTTTTAGAGAAAAAAGTATACAAAGTTCAAAACAAGATATAATTTTCTGTATTAAAAGTAAGTTTCTTATGTTATGCTTAGTAATCTTGTTTCTTGGGTTAGGTGGTTACACATCAGATGTACCTACAGCAGGGCTAGAGATAGAGCTCCAAGCAGAGTCCTTTTCTAGCACCTTAGGGTCCTTAGGGACCGTAAAATAACAACTAACACTTGGCAGGGGGACCTGCCTACTACTTCTCATGGGGGTAAATTAATTTGATTTTCTCCCTTCTCAGTACTGCACTTGAGTAGTTTAAATAACTAATCTGCAGTGTACTTCTAACTTTGAAATTTTCTTTCTTATACTTTAGAACAGTTTACTGGGCTCAGTGGGTAGCAGTGTTTACTGTCAAGCCCAATGACCTGAGTTCTTATCCCCAGGACCCACATGATTAAAAAAAAAAAAAATAGTAACTCCTCAGGCCATCCTCATATCTCCGTATCTAGGCCATGGCACCTGTGCACATGAGTGTGCGCACCCACACACGCACATACACACACAGAGAAATAATAAATTAGAAATAAATAAATATGTTTTAAGTATATTACTTTTAAAACTTATAAATAAGAATTTAGGATCATGGCATGTACCTTTAATCCCAGCATTTGGGAGGTGGATATCTGTGAATTTAAGGCCAGACTGGTTTGCATGGCAGGTTCTAGGATAACCAGATCTACATAGTTAGACCATATTTCAAAGAAAAAAAAAATTAAGGCCAACACGATGGCTTAGCAGGTAAAAAGAATTGCCCCCCAATGATCTGAGTTTGATCTCCATATATAAATGTAAAAGAGAAAGCCAACCCCACATATAATGATGATGATAACAATAATACCACCTTAAAATAACAAGATTTAAGAAACTAGACTATATTCATCTTACCAATGTGTATTTTATTCCTGCAGATGCAAACCTTTAGGTATCCTTAATAATAAAATCTTTGTTTGGCTTTATAAAATTCATAGATGTTGGAAGTGGTGATGGCTTTATGATTTTCTGTCTGAATTCTCTTCCTCAGCAAAGGAAGAACAACAAGAAAGTCCGGGTGACAGTGAAGCCCCATTTGCTGTACAGAGTAAGTGTCCATGAAAGAACTCTAAGAGCGGTTTGTACTTTGCATGGTGGAATGCCTGCAATCCCAACCCTCAGGAGACAGAAGACAGTGAGGTGGAGGGTAACTGAGGCTATGGAGTAAGTTTGCAACTCTCAGGGCTACATAGTAAGACCATGCTGTGAAAACAAACAGAGAAGTCACAGACATCAAAATGTCCCTTAGAATACACAGCTCTCTTCTGTTCAGCCTTTAGAGCAGCAACATGGAGTCATTCCTGATCGAGATGCTGAGTTCCGTCTCTTTGATCGTGTTGTAAATGTAAGAGAGAACTTCTCGGTACCAGTCGGCCTTCGAGGCACCGTCATTGGAATTAAAGGGGGTAAGACTTCAGTACTGAATGTCTTCAGCTGTGTTTATGTTGTGAAGGAGAACATAGATTTGTGTGTTATGTGCATCTAAGCAGAAAATAAGTCAGTGAAAAGGCTGAATCCTTTCATGTTTTAGCTGTTTTTACTTTTTTTATTGTACTTTCCAGAGAAAGTTTTCCTGTCTCACATAATCGTCTCAGAAGTGGTTGAGAGGAGGAGAGGCTGTAAAGAGCTGTTGATGACCTGATAGTTTATATATATCACACTAAAGTTACGCAGGGTCTTAGAGGCTCTACTTATATTTTTTATGAAACTGAAAGAAAAATTTCATCACGTCTTAAACTTTTGTCTAATCTTATTCATAGTTTTACCTTAATTTGCATTGTAATCTATAGGTTTGAATAAGCCTTGTAATCCAGAAATCTCTCAGAATAAACACAATGTTATTTACAGTGAAAAGAGTTTAGGTAATTATTAATTTGGCTTTTATGAGTACAACTAGACTATAGCCAGTCCTAGTGGTCTACACTTGTACTCACAACTCTGAGGAAGCTAAAGCAGGAGGAGCAAGGCTAACCTTGGATACATAGAGAATTCTAAGCCAGTAGAGACTACAGAAAGAGACTCTGTCTGAAAAATTTTTAAAATGGGGCTAGGAAGATAGTCTGTAAGTGCTTGCTACATAAGCATAAAGACCCAATGAATTCATAAAAGCCTGAGTGGTAAGGATTTTTCTTCCTGTGATGAAACACCATAACAAAAAGCAACATGGAGAGGAAGGAAGGGGTTTATTTGGCTCACCTATACTAGGTGTGATCCACTAAGGGAGGCAAGACAGGAACCTGGGTGCAGAAGCCATGGATTAGCTTACTGGCTTGTTCCCCATGTGTATTATATATGGGTGCATGTGGAGGTCAGAAGACAACTTGTGGGAGACAGTTCTTGCCTTTTATCATCTGGGTTCCAGGGATACCACTAGGGTCATCAGGCTTGTCATCCCTCAACTGTTCTTTTTAAATAAGCACAATAGTCAAGCAGATATTTCACCACAGGAGATATGTACAGGAAAAAATAAGATACTGCCAAACACCAGCTAGACTTAAATGAATGGGAGGGTTGTGGGCGCAGCTTAGTAGGTAGATTGTTTGCCAGTATACAGTGGAGCTCTGGTTACGCGTATAGTGCCACAGGCAACATGGGTAGGAGCACAACTTCAAACTCATCCCTGGCTCACATACTGAGTCAGAGACAGCCTGAGCTACATCAGGCTTTACCTCAGAAGAGAAAGAAAGGATAAAAGGAAAGAAAGTAAAGAAGTGTCCAGGTGCCAACAGTGTCATGGAATGACTAGAACTCCTACATTGTCAGTAAGAATTAAAAAATGATACGGCCACTTTGGAAGTAGCTTTGGTGGGTTCTTTTTAAAAAAAAAAAAAAATTTTTTTTTCAAGAGAGGTATTTTTATTTTTTTGACATAATTTCTTCATAGCCCAGGCTAACCTAATTCTTTCTCTATTTGCAACCCGAGTATTGAGATTAGTTTGTGCACTAACATGTCTAGCTTCGTCTGTTAAGTTTATGTGTGGCATGCCCTTGCTATGTAGCCAAGACTTTCCTGGAACTTAATATGTAGCACAGGCTGACCTCAAATTCAAAACCCTTCTGCCTCAACCTCCCAAGTGCTAAGATTATGGGTTTTCTAATAACTTCTTTTTAGGTTTTCTTTATTCTGTGTGTGTCAGTCCATGAGTGTATACATGGAGTGGGTGTGTGTGTGTGTGTGTGTGTGCTCACTTGGGTGCCACAGTGTGCATGTGGAGACCAGAGGACTGTTTATAGGAATCATTCTCTCTACCATTTGGTACTGAGGATTGCCATCTCACCAGCCCCTAAATCCTTAAAATGTGAGCATACACCAGCAAGGTTGAGTCACCCATTCCTAATACAGACCCAGGACAAAATAAGATGTGAATGTACACCACGCCTTACGTGATAACGAAAAATTAGAAAAATCCAAATGCTTGCCAGTAAATGAATAGATACATTGTTGGATAATATGCGATAAAATGCTTCTCAACAGTATAAAAAGAAAAAAATGATATATTCAAAATGGATGACTCTCAAAATAATTGTGCTGATAGAAGCTGGACAAAAAAGAATATGAGCTGTATAATCTTATTCACTTTAAATTTTAGATATGTGCAGTAATCTATAATGACAATATTTTAATAGTTTCCTGGTTAGTAAGGGTATATGCATTGCAAAATGATACAGGAGACTTTGGGAATAACGATCTTATTTATTATGGTCTTTTGGCTAATTGCATATGGTAAAATCTACTAAATTATACAATTTAAATATGTATAATTTATCATGTCAATTTTATATTAAATTTTTTTAAATGAGCCTGGGAAGTGGTGGCACATGCCTTTAACCCCAGCACTCGGGAGGCACAGACAAGCAGATCTCTTATGAGTTCAAGGCCAGCCTGATCTACAGAGCAAGTTCCAGGACAACCAAGGCTACACAAACCCTATCTCAAAAAAAAACAAAACAAAACAAAATTTTTTAGTGCATTCCTTAACACCTGGCAATTTCACTTCTATGGAAGGATTAGCTAGCCTACATAGAAGAGACATTTACATAATATTCATAATAGCATTTTTATAATTGTTAAAATCATAAACTAGGTGTTCATAGCAGAGGAAAGAGATAAATGATGGTATATTCATGGATAGAATATGAGAAATACTGAGATTTATTCAGGAAACAGGACTGAGTCTCATCATTTTGAAACAAGCACAAGTGTGTTACAAGAGTATATCCCCGATGGTAGGTAGCTAGTTATAGACAGTGATAGACATGGATAATGCTTAGAACTTGTAAAACACTGTATGCATTATTTCAGATATGTCCATAGCTAGTAAAAATGTAAGGGAGGATATAGGAAACCAGATTGCCAAGGTAAAGGTTATAGTTGCCTTTGAAGGATAAGGACATGATGGTCTTGTAAGGCATTTGTGTTGTTTCTTGCCTTGGACGATGGTCAGTGTGCTGTTATGTCTTTCTTCATATTTAAACAATTTTTATAAACTTGTAAAATAAAACCAATGCTTCTGAGCATTCTTAAAAACGTATGCTGGTTTCTCATTGTATGGTTTCCGTCTGACTCCTGTCTTCATCTTTAACAGCTAGTCGAGAAGCTGAGGTACTATTTGAAGTACTATTTGATGAGGAATTTCCTGGAGGCTTAACAATAAGGTTTGTATTTCCAAATAATAATTGTCCTCCGTGAATGCAGCCTCTCTCTGATTTTGTGTTCCTTATAGATGTGTGTGCCCAGTTTGACATCATAGTTGTTATAGTGTTAAAACAGTGAGTACCTGTCTACTCTCTTGATTTTTCACTTAAGCCAAGGAGATTCAGAAACTGATAATGGTAACTATTTAATTTAATGTGACAAGTGCATGAACAGTGGTTGACTGGGCAGAGGGGAAAGAATAGAGTGAGAAATAGGAACACAGGATAGAACATGCAACAAAGAACATTTTCTGGTTAAACGACTTCAGGAATAGAACTGGCTGAGTTCAAAGACATGTAAGTCTTTATCATCTCATGTACTGGAGTGGCAGGTTCGTCAAAGGTCATGGCAGCTTGAGGACCGAGTAGCAGTGTAGTGATAGAGACAGGAAACTTGACTCCGAAGGATCAAAGCACCAACTGGAAGTTATCAGATTTAAAACAGTAGAGTTGAATTGCTTTCATTTTAAAACATATGAAGTATGATATCATTTTGAGGGAACTCTAGTACAAAGTTTAAAGTTAGAGGAAATACTAGCAAGGATGAGCTCTTTCACTTATACTTTGTAATATCTTCATTTGTAATGAAGATTACTAGAAGATGAGGAGAAAGAAATAGAATCATTTTTCAGCTTTTCTTTCTAATTTAACTACAAAGCTAAAAAAATACTACAAAGCTGACACGAACTTAATTTCCTTTGCATCTGATTAATAGGTAATTATAATTTTTAATTACTCTTGTTTAGCCTCCTGACATAAAATCTTAGTCTGTACTGAGTGGTTCCTACAGCATGCCATCATTAAGCCAGCGAGCTGATAGAACAGTTGTAGGTGATTGTTGCTGCACAAGCCTGGCAGCCAGACACAAGTAAAGGTCTAAGGACAGAAGTAGCTGATTGCACAAAGTTGTCCTCTGACCTCTTGCCCATGTGCACTCAATAATAATATTAAAATTCTATTATTTTGAAACTTGAATATGCTTGTTCCTCTAAGACCTTCCAGTTTGTACTCTTAAATGCAGCAACTGAATTTTGATAGTTTATTCAATTGTTTAGTTATAATAACTCACCTTTGCACAATAACTGCGGTATATATTTAACATATATACTACATGACTTTTTTCTTTTTGTATGTGTATGTGTTTTGGTTTTTGTTTGTTTGTTTGTTTGTTTTTTGAGACAAGGTCTTGGTCAAAGCTGGCCTCAAACCTAAGGTCTTCCTTCCTCTACATTCCAAGTCCAGGGATGACAGACAGACAAGTTCAGGGATGTGCAACCACGCTGTCAAAATGCACCAGTATGTTGTGCATTTTGGGTTTTGTTTCCTTTTTCATTGTTTTAATTTCTTTGACAGAGAGTTTCATCTAGAGAGACTAGTTTCAGATTTGAAACATAGCCAAGGCTGCCTTTGAACATCTGATATTCCTGCCTCAGCCTCTCCAATACTGTGATTATAGGCATGCATTACCAGGCCTGGCTTTTTTTTTTTTTTTGTCTGTTTGTTTGTCTTCTTGACATCCTTTTATCTTATTCCTAGTTAAAGGCATCTGATAGAGAGCTGTGTGAAAGAATACTTGCATGCACATTCACTTTTATAATATAACTCTCATGAAAATAAATGTTTTGTAGCAAACTGGAACTCATAAAAGAACTCTCCTTTTTCAGTATCCACAATACAAGAAGATGGTATTTTTGAAAGAGGAAAAGCGATTAGAGTTGAAAAGTTGACAAAAGACTTTCTCCCTTTTCTTAAGTTGAGGAATCTAACTCTGAATCGATTTCCAGTTTTGTTTTGTTTTGTTTTTCCCACATTTTTTGAGGCAAGGTTGTGTTCTGTAGCACAATGTGGCCTAGAACTGCCAGTGTGTCTGAGGACTGCATTGAATTCCAGATCCTCCTACTACTTCCTCCCAACTGCCCACTTTATAGGCATGCACAACCAGACCTGCCACTGAAATAACTTCTTAATTGTAGGTGCTCACCTAGTAGGGGATACCGACTGCCAACAAGTGCCTTGGTGAACCTTTCTCACGGGAGTCGGTGTGAAACTGGAAATCAGAAGTTGACAGCCATTGTGAAACCACAGCCAGCTGTGAGTCACTGTAGTGCAAACTCATCAGTTCCATCTGGGCACTTGGGAGGCCTCAACCACTCTCCTCAGTCGCTTTTTCTTCCTACTCAGGTAAGCTCCTCAGAGAGAACTCCTAAGTGGAAACTTAATTAGTTTGGCTTAGTTTTCTTTTTTGATTGTTTTTTTTTTTTTAAATGGTAGAGATCCTGATGTAAAAACACATACCTTTTGGTTTGGTTTTTATTTTTCCAGACAGAGTTTCTCTCTGTAGCTCTGACTGTCCTGTAACTTACTCTGTAGACCAGGCTATCCTGGAACTTGCAGAGATCCATCTGCCTCTACCTCATGAATGCTGGGATTAAAGGCATGTGCCACCACCACCCAGCTAGATACACATACCTTTAATCCCATCACTTGGAAAGATGAAGTAGGATGCTATCCTGGACCATGTATGTGATGTTCCTGGTTAGCTACATGCTGATGTCCCATATCAGAAAAACAAACATAAGGTACTATTGGTAGTATTTTATCTGTTACAAAGTTATAGTTATAGAAAAGAAGAAATATATTTGTTTAAGTAACAAGCTCAAGAATATTCTTATTTTTTTCTTAATACATCTATTTTCTAATCAGTACTAGTTTTAGATAGGCTTTCTATTGCTGTGATAAAGCACCATGACCAAAATCAACTTGGGGAGGAAATGGTTTATTTCACCTTACAGTTCCACCTCTCAGTCCTTCATGAAGGGAAGTCAGGCCAGGAACTCAAACAGCGCTGGAACCTGGAGTCAGAAGCTGATATAGAGGCCATGGAGAACTGCTGCTTACTGGATTGCTTAGTTTGCTTTCTTATAGCCCCCTGGACTACCAGCCCAAGGGTGATGCCACCCACAGTGAGCTGGGCCCTCCCACATCTATCCTCAGTAAGGAAAATGCACTATAGACTTGCCTCCAGGCATTTTCTCAATTGATAGTCCCTCTTCCCAAATGATTCCATCTTGTGTCATATTGACACAAAACTGACTAGCACAACACTTAAATTTCTTATATAATCTAAATGTCCTACACCTCTTATGAGTGACAATAAATTTGAATCATAATGGGAAGATTATGTCATATGTATCAAAGAGTTTCAAGACAGTATGTGGTGGCACACAACTATAAGCCTGGTGCATGGGGATTGGAGGCAGAGGATGAGGAGTTTGAGGTCCTCCTCCATAAACATAGCAAGAAGTAAATTTCAAATCCCTGCCATCCATTTCACGATTATGTTCTTCAGCTTTTGGAACATAGGGTTATTGTCTGTGAGACAGTTTTAATTCCTTCCTTCCAAGTCTTAGGCTTAGTCACACTTTTAACACACACATTATTTATCATTGCAAAATTGTAATTGTTAACAAACACAAAATTCACTCCAGTTGGACAAGTAACCACAATTAAGTTTTTCTTCATCTGTAGGTTTGTTTTGAACAGGATCTCACTATACAGCCTAGGACCCATTATGTAGTCTAGACCAGGCTGAATTTACAGAGCTCTGCTTATCTACTTTTATTTGCTAAGTGGTAGGTCCTAAGACAAGCACTGCCTACTGGCCCAGTGTTAAGTTCTGGTGCATGTTTTTTCCTAGTCTTAGTCTGCATGAAACCATTTATCCACAGTTTTTATATTTATTAGATTGTGCCTGTGTAGATTGGATATTTTTTTGTTTTTAGACAGGTTCTCACTTGGTAGCTCAGCCTGGCTGGAGCTCAAGTTCTTGCTGACACCTCCCAAATACTAGGGATGCGAGGTGTGTGCCACCAGCTCAGCAAAGATGAAGATTTTTAAATAAAGTCTTCAGATCTAAGTTTGAATGAGTTAATAAGTTACCATATTAGAAAAACATAAGTCTAATTTGGGCAATATTTTATATCATTATTTGAAAGGGAGGTTGAGACAGGATCTCACATAAGCGCAGGTTGTCTTCAGACTTGTTACATACCTGAGGGGGCCTCAAACTGATGACTTTGTAGTATAGTTTGTTTAGATTTAAATACTTTTTAATGCAACCATTTAGAACCATGTCTATGAAGAGTAATTCGATTCCATTGCAGTGCTTTTAGAGTTAGTATGTTCAGCTCCGGAGCAGGGCAGTGAGAGGTTTAGTGACATTTAAGTATTCTGTTTATCATTCAATATGTAGTAAGCAGTCTTATTTCTAATACTATATTTCATATAAATTTTTGTTTATTTACTAGGTACCTACTAAAGGTGATGATGAATTTTGCAACATTTGGCAATCTCTACAGGGATCTGGAAAAATTCAACACTTGCAGCCAACAAGACAAGAGAAGGTTAGCATTCTTTGTTCGATGGACAGTTAGTTTAAAGAAAAGGGTTTTTCTTTTCATTTACAGTTATATTTCTCTCCAAATTTCATGAGAGTTTCAATCATGAATTTTCACAATTCCTTTTGGGCATACATAAAGTTGGACCAGTAAATGGGAATATAACTTCTCTTCGAGATCAGTTTGGGCATAATTTTTACTTGTTCACAGAATTGTAGTGATTACATTTTGAATTCAACAAAGGCCTTAGTGGCATCATTAACTTATTTTTCCCTCACTTGAATATACAATGTTATGCTGGTAGAGGGCTTTCTTAAATATGAACAAACATTGACAAAGATTAAAAAGAAGTCAGGGACTGTAGGCTGTGGTACAAAGCTGCTTACCCTACAAGAGTTTAACCCTGGCCCTTCAACACAAGACAGAAGAGGCACTGGGAAATTGGCTTGGTTGGCAAAGTGCCGTGGTGAAAGCATGAGGACCTGAGTCCAATCCTCAGCAGCCAGAGGAAAAAAGCCAGGTGCAGTACACCAGTACCTGCATGTAATCTCAGTGCTGTAGAGCGAGATATAGGAAGATCCGTGGGGCTTGCTGGGTCAGCCAAGCTAGCTGAATCAGTGAGCTCAGGTTCAAAAAGACCCTGTCCAAAAAATAAAGTAGTGGGCAAAACACCTAGAGCACACATACAACATGAGCCAGCACATATTCATGTGCATGCACAAGCATGTGCGTGTACAGACACACACAAGAATGTCTATACATACATAAAATAATAATAAAATAATTATTATGTATGTCTATAAATAATAATAATAATAATAATAATAATAATAATAAAATAATAATAATGTATATACATACATACAAGAATGAAGTCTGGTGATATATAGATATATATATAGATAGATAGATAGATAGATAGATAGATAGATAGATAGATAGATAGATGCCTGTTACCTCAACAGATGAAGAGGCAATGGGATCAGTTACATAGGGAATTTGAGGTCAGCCTCAGCTACTCTGAAACCTTATCTCGAAAACATAAAAAAATTTAAAAAAATCACTAGCCTGAGAAAATTGCTCAGTGTGGTAGTTTGAATAAGAATGGCCCCATAGGCTGATATATTTAAATGCTTAGTCACCAGGGAGTGGAACTACCTGATAGGATTAGAAGGACCTGTAGCCTTGTTGGAGGAAGTGTGTCACTGGGGTTGAGCTTTGAGGTTTTCAGAAGTCCTCAAAAACCCTGGCCCAGTGTTTTCTCTTTCTCTCTGCCCATGTACCTCTGAGCTACCGCCCCAGCACTGTGTATGCTGCTATCCTCTCCACCATGGTGATAGTGCACTAACCCTCTGAAGCACAGTTAACCCCCACAACTAAATACTCTTTACAAGAGTTGCCTCGGTCAGGTTGTCTCCTCACAGCAGTAGAACAGTGACTAAAACAGTCAGTAAAGTGCTTGTCAGGTAACCTGAGTTCGTTCTCCAACACTTACATAAAGGGCAGTACTAGGCACATGCCTGCCTGTAACACCAGAGGCTGAAACACACATCCATGGAACTCACTGATCAGTCTAACCTTAGGGGTAAGCCATGTCCCAATTAGACCCTGTCTCAAAAAACAAGTTGGACAGCACCTGAGGAGTAATAAAACCTTAGGTTTACTTGTGGTGCACATACATAATTAAAAATAAATTAAATAATAAAAAATAACTGCAGTGTATGGTGGTGCACAGTTTTTATCCCAGTACTTGGGAAGCAGAGGCAGATGTATTTTTGTAAGTTCAAGGCCAGCCTGGTCTATGTATCAAGTTCCAGAGCTACATAGTGAAACTGTGTCTAAGTAATAATAATAACCTTAAAAATTATTTAGGATAACTTGGTGGGTAAATACACCTGCTACCAAGCTTTATCATCAGAATCCAGTCCCCAAGATGGCCTATAGGATAGAAGGGAAGAATACACTGCTGCAGATTGTACTCCAGCCTCCGTAAACATGCCATGGCACGTATGCACATAGGTGCACTCACACAGATACATATCAATAAAGGTAATTTTTGAATTTAATGCTTGTTGAATAATGAAGCTGGAACTGAAGATTTTGCTCAGTGATAAAATACCTGCCTACCTAGTAAATATGAGGACCTGGTTTTAATCCCCAGCACCAAAAAACAGACCATAGATTTTAGCATGTAAATGTCCTTAGGAACCTTGACAAGGACAGTTTCACCACACTGATAGGACTATTATAGTAAAAGACGATTTGAGTGGGTTTAGGAGAGAAGGGAAAGGAGCTGCAGAGATGGCTCAGTGGTTAAGAATATGTACTGCTCTTCCAGAGGACTTCCAGAGCTCTATTGCAGCACCCAAGCCAGATGCCTCACAACTGCTTGTTAGATCAGCTTCAGAGGAGGTGATGCCCTCTTCTGGTCTCTTCAGGCATGACACATGTGGCAAACATACGTCTTTTTGAAAGGAAAGAAGAAAAAAAAAAGAATTGGAAATAACAAATATAGGTGACTTTTACAGGCATTTTTAAATTCCTGATCCCTGTCTTACCTCCCAAGTGTTGGGATTATAGGTCTGCACCACTATACTGGTTGTAAAAGTATGTGCACAGTGGCAAACATTTGTAGTCCCAGCTACTCTCTGAAGCTCAGAAGGCTAATACAGAAGAACCATTTAACCCAGGAGTTCAAGGCCAACTTATGTAATACAGCAAGACAGTGCTTCATAAGATGAATGAGTGGGTGGGTAAGTGAGTGGAAATATTTCCCTGATTCTTGCATGTACATCTTCTATATTAATTCCTGCTTTTCCAGCGGTTCACTAGAAAACCATTCCACTGAACTGAACAGCTTTCCTTTTCCCTTATGCCTGACTAATGTCTTTGATTCTTACCTGTCTATCAAGTATAAATAATCTATAATCTATGGTTCTGACCTCTTAATCAAGTATTTAATCCAGTATTGCCAGTCTGTAAAGGAGGAGTGTATGTGTCACATCAACCTCAAGATGTCCCAAAATTAACCCCAGCTAACACCTCTCCTCTTGTTCTTGTTTCTACACCATCACTACCCGGGCATACAGTCTCAAAAGCTTGGAATCAAGAACTTATGTCCCCCAGATCTAGCTGAGTTTCTGTCTGTCCTCTTCTGTCACACTGGCTTTCTGCTGCTGCTTTAGTATGCTGTCACCCCTATATGAAAGTTTTAGTTGTCTTCTTTTTGCTATCTTTTTGTATCAAGATCCTAAGTCATTGGACTTCATGGTTCCCCCAGTCAGACCTTAGATTTTCTTCCCAGGCCTAACCTAGCCTCTTCCCAATGTTCTCCTTGGTGTTATCTTTCACTTAAAGTTCTTTGTGTATAATGTTGTGTAATCTCTCTTAATGATCCTTTCACCTGAACTGGCCTGAAGGCATAATTGAGTAAGGTATCTTCTGGGTTGAAAACCGCTTTATGCCATGTGGCAGTAGACTGTAGTAAGTGCTGAACCTCAAGTTCTGGACTGCAGGCTTCATGACACAAATTATACAGTGTAGTACTCTGGACTGCTATGCTCACACATACAAAATGAAGGCATTGGGGACTGCTGAGATCTTGGCAGCCCTAAAAATGTGTTGCTAATACTTTTGAATGTATAGAGCTTCCTGCCCAGTACCACTGGATTCCAGCCTGACTCCTCCCACTCATAATGTTTTTTGTAATCTATAGCTGATATGAAAGGTAGGTAAGGAGTTATTAAATAACTGGCCAAAAACAATGGTGTAGAAGTTGGCTTTTAAAACAGTCCCCTACTAGATGTATGGAAAGGTCTGAGATACATGGACGAGACCCAAAGAAAAACCCAGGCCAAGAAAAACATCAGGACAGACACTGACTCTTGAGCCGGCTCTCTGTCTTAAGAGTACACTGGTGCTTTGCTCTAACAAACCTGTTATTGTTGAGTCTCTTCTCTTTCTCTAAGACCAAAAACCTCTGGGAACTCTAGTCCAATAATGTGACCATACTAATTCACATAGATAAATGTCCAGCTATCTGATAAAATAATGTTGACAGTCAGATTTCACCCTTTACTCTCCATTTTGCACAAATGATTTCCATTTGGAATTGTGTGTTCTGTTGTTCTTTCCACTTAGAATATGGTCTCCTCCTTTACTGCTAAATCTTTCTAGATACAACTTATTTCAGCTAAACACAGCCGTGTTTTGTCTATCTCTTGTATATCCCAAGAAGTGAAAGCTACGTAAGTCATTTTTAAACTCATGAAATATTAATATTAAGAAGGTGAGTTTGTTTGGGCATGATGATAGCCCAAGCCCTTAATCCCAGCACTCAGGAGGCAGAGCCTGGTCTACAGAGCAAGTTCCAGAACAGCCAAGGCTGCAGAGAGAAACTCTGTCTCAGAAAACCAAAAAAAGAAGAGGGGAAAGAAGAGAAGAAGGAAGAGGAGAAGAAAAGGGAGGAGGAGGAAGAGGAGAAAGAAGGAAGGAAAGGAAGGAAGGAAGGAAGGAAGGAAGGAAGGAAGGAAGGAAGGAAGGAAGGAAGGAAGGAAGGGAAAGAAAGAAGAGACTGAGCTTAAGTAAATTCTAGAGAACTCACCAAAAGTAAAAAAAATACAAAAATACAAAAATTCAAGCATTCATTAGTAAAATATAGCAGTGTGCCCAACATGACTATCTTTACAGAAACATCCCGGAGGATGCTGGAGCACCAGATGAGCAGTTAGGACTGGGCACTGCTGGTCAGAACACCTAGGCTTGCTTCCCAGTACCATGTCAGGCAGCTCACAGCCACCTGCAATTTCACCACATGTACATGCACACATAAATAATAAGTTGGCTTTTTAATGACCCAAAGATCTATTCACAACTACAGTATTTGCTTTCCATTTAGAATTATATATCTGTTTTTTTAAGTACTTTAAACTTAAATTTTGGAGCTCAAATATCAGTAATTCTTCAAGGAAATTATCGCTTTTGGACTTCAGTTTATTTATATGTAAGTTGGTGCCTTTGCTATACTGAAATTGAGATAACGGAAGCAAAATGCATTTAACATATCTGGCAGTAATAGACAGACAATATTTTTTTATGCCAGTCTATTGATCCTTCTGTTCTAGTTCACTTCCTTAGGCTCAAAACCCCTCAGAAAGCACTGCTGTTTCCAGAAGCTCTCCAGGCATCTTGCTATGATGGTGGAGTCTCATGCCATGTAACTGTTAAGGAATGAAGAACCTGACTTAATACATGTTTACTATTCTTTTTTTTAATTGGATATTTCATTTATTTACAATACAGATGTCGTCCCCTCTCCCCATTTCCCCTCCTAGAACCCCCTATCCCACCCCCTCCTCCTTTATGCTTTTATACCATTTTAATTACATGCAAGTATTAAGGTCAGTTCTAGGTTGAGGATCTAGCAATACAATAGCTGCAAATAGTCAAGGAACAAGCAAGACAATAAACACAAATAGTCAAAGAAAAAGCAAGGCATTAGACCCAATTACATGAATTTTGCCCAAAATTATGATTTAATTATAAGGTTTATTTAAAAGAGATCCCTTTACTTTTTAATTCTTGTTAATTTTTAATATGTATAAATTTTTATATTCAAAATTCTCATAGACAGTATTTGAAAAGTCAACATTTGGTTCATCTCAGGAGCTAATATTGGAGATTCAATGACTAAAAGTAGATATCGAAATATTGGATCTGAAGAAAATCATATAAGTTTTATTATATATTTAACAAAAATGCAGCATTTTCCCTAAACACCAATTATGTGAGAAAATGAAACAATAACAAAGTACAATCCACAAAAGGAAAGAAAATACTTGGAAAACAGAAAGTAAAGAAACAAATCAGAGCTTTCCAATTTTGTCTGCATATATAGTTTGTCAGTATGCTATATGCTTCTTTTAAGAATAACAAGATATTTTGAGTAGTTTATACTTTATAAGAGATATCAGAATTCTTGGAGATTGTACATTTTCTTTAGTGATTGTGGTTTTGTTCCTTATTTCATAAAATATAATAGTTACGATAATTCTGATAACTGAAAAAATAAATAATGAATTGGAAATATTTAAAAAAAAAAAAAAAAAGGAAAGAAGAGCCTGACTGTTCCTGTGCCTGAGAGCTCACTGAGTTTTTCCCTAACTCTCTCATATGTCACAAGTGCTTTGAAACAAGCTCGGTACCAGCTAGGACATGATGTTCCTTTGTACCCAATGGGAATTTGTATGTGCCCAGAACTGAAGATAAATAGGACTTGCCAAAAGCAAAATGATGAAAATTACTTTGTATTTAATCTCTCCAGCCTCTGCTTTTACTTCTTGCAGATTCATCTATAGCAAGTTGTTTCTTTTTGCCCTCTGGCTTTCTCTTCTTTTCAACAAACAAAAGATCTTAAGATTGGAGAGTTGGCTCGATGGGTAAAGTGCTTGGATATGAATTTGGATCCTCAGTACTTAATTAAAATCCAGGCATAATGCCAGATGTCTGTAGCCACAGCACCGGGGTTTTGGAGACAGGCACATCCTAGGGGTTTGCTGGCCAGTCAAGTATAGCTGAAATGGTGATCTCCAGGTTCAGTATAGAACCTTGTCAAAAAAATTACATTGAGAAGTAGAGAAGTATTTGAGGAAGGCATAAGGACATCAGTGTGTAAACATGTACATGTGTGCGTTCACAGAGAGGAGAGAAACAATCTATGTAAAACTTAACCATGGCATCTTACTATTGTGCCCATTTATAAACTGTGGGTTTGTGATCAGTCTTGCTGGAAAGTTGTGTTTCATTTGGAAATATAAACATTAATTTTAAAATCCACTATTGAGGAAAGAACATAGAATGGAATGTAAATGAGTTAATATCCTCACCTTTCATAAAATACAAAAAAAAATATTAATTTTAAAGCCTTTTTAATGGAAGTTGTTAACATCACTGAATCAAGATAATAATGGAGGTGAAGTAGCATATCCAGCCGTGTTCTTCTGTCACACCCACTTGCTCCTTATCACCACTTACGCTAAAAGTCTGTTTGTCTTGAACTAAGTCTAAAGAAATTTTTAGAGAAATTTCTAGGGGCCTGGGGAGAGAAAGAAAGGTCAGTAGTTAAGAGCACTTGCTGGCTGGGCAGTGGTGGCGCACGCCTTTAATCCCAACACTTGGGAGGCAGAGACAGGCGGATTTCTGAGTTTGAGGCTAGCCTGGTCTACGGAGTGAGTTCCAGGACAGCCAGGGCTACACAGAGTAACTCTGTCTCGAAAAACCAAAAAAAAAAAAAAAAAAAGCACTTGCTGCTCTTGTAGAGGACCTGGGTTTGGTTGCCAGTATCCATCCACATGGTGGCTTATGACCATCTGTAATTCAGTTCCAGGGGCTCCAATGCCCTCTACTGACCTCCTCAGCCACCAGGCACACATATGGTACACAGAGATACATGTAGGCAAAACACCCATACACATAAAATCATGGAAATATTTTTTAAAGATTTAGAGACGTTTCTATAAATGAAGAAACATTCAAAATTTAGTGCTTTCTTTAGTTTCTGTATTTGTTAACTTAAAACAAAGTTATATTGAATTGTTTCTATTGAGAAGAGAATTTTGGAAAGGTACTTGTCTTTTATTTACCTTGCTTTCTAACTAACACATAGGGAAATCCTGGAGTGTGATGGCCATTATATTAATGATTCTTATTTCCAAGAGTGGTTTTTGAGTAGTTTTTTAAATTCTATAGTTTTCTGTGTATTTTTCTAAAAAGCTGTATAATATTTACTAAATTAATTTTAATTTTTTTTGAAGTTATATTAACGTTTTATTTAATTGATTTTTGAGAATTTTAACTTTCAGGGTGCAGTTCTACCTCAAGAAATAAGTCAAGTAACTGAACCTCAAAAATCTGGCTTTAATGACCACAGTGTCAGACATCAGCAAAGAAAACATGACCCTCACCGAAAATGTAAGTTTTAAGGTAGAAAAGTGTTTATATGCTATCTTCCTTTTGTCGTTTTTTTTTTCTTTTTTTTTTGGTTGCTGTTGATTGGTTGGTTGGTTGTTTTTTTTTAACAAATAGCTTTGTTGAAATGTAACATATACTTTAAAATAAATTCATCAGGCAAATGAAATGGCCCAGCAGGTAAAGGCTCTTGCCGTTCAAGCCTGGCAACTTGAGTTCAATCCCAAAGATACACGTGATGGAGGGGAGAAACAACCTCCAGAGTCATCCTCCGATGGACCTGTATGCCGTGGCATGCACATGCCCACACATACAGAGACAGACAGAATTACAAATAAAATAGACCTATCACTTTAAAGTCTACAGCAATGAGGAAGGAGAAGATAATTAATATTCCTGCAGGTAGATCCCAGTTGTTGCAGCACATTGCATTCTCCTGGTACCCTTCCTAAAAATCAGTTGAATAGACATCTTTGTGGTCAGTTCTAGCCTCCAGTCCAGTCTGCGGATCTATACACATCTATACACACAGCATGCTGTCTTCCTTACTGCAGCGTTAGTATGGAAATCAAACAGTTTTGAATCACACAGCTTTGTTTGTCTTTCAGGGTAGTTTCATTTATTCTGGGTCTTTTTATTTCCATATGAATTTTTCATAATTAATCTATTTCTGCAAAAACTGCCTGGAATGTTTATAGATCACATTGGATGGAGTGTCTTCAACACTACACCATTCCCCTGCCTGTGAACACAAATGCCTTTCCATTTATTTAGTTCTTTCTAATTTTTTTCCACTGATGTCTTACCATTTACAGAACATAATCCTTAGACTGGTTTTGTTTAATTTATCCCTACATTATTCTTTGTGATACTACTATTGATGAGGCTGTGTTAATTTTTTGTTTTTAAAGAAGAGCAGTCCTAACCTTGATCTTAAGAGGTAACCTTTCTGTCCTGTACAATCACATGTTATTTTTTAGCTATGAGTTTTAGTGTCCTCTATTTGGTGAGGAAAAACCGTATTTTTTTCAATTCTTATTTTACCTAGGAAGAGCTAAATTTTGTTAAATATTTCTTATTTTCTCTCTTCCTCCTGTTTCTTTCCTTTCCTTCCTTTCTCCTTCCCTCCCCCCTTCCTTTCTTTCTTTCTTTCTTTCTTTCTTTCTTTTTTTTTTTTTGTTGTTGTTGTTTTTTGGTTTTTTTGGTTTTTCAAGACAGGGTTTCTCTGTGTAGCCCTGGCTGTCCTGGAACTCACTCTGTAGACCAGACTGGCCTCAAACTCAGAAATCTGCCTCCCTCTGCCTCCCAAGTGCTGGGATTTTCTTTTTCTTTCTTTCTTTCTTTCTTTCTTTCTTTCTTTCTTTCTTTTCTTTTCTTTCTTTCTTTCTTTTTTCTTTTTCTTTTTTCTCTTTCTTCCTTCCTTCCTTCCTTCCTTCCTTTCTTTCTTTCTTTCTTTCTTTCTTTCTTTCTTTCTTTCTTTCTTCTTTCTGTTGTGAGGATTAGTACCTCATACCCACCAGGCAAATAGTATACCACTGAACGAAATACCTACTTTCTTAGATTCTTTTATGAGGACTTGCATGTTCACATAGATGTGTCTGCAAGTGCATGCAGACACATGTGGGTCTGATATCATGTATCTACCTCGTTCTGTCTCCATCTTTTTCCTTAAACTTTTTGTTACATTTATTTTTTTGGATATGTGTAGAAGTCAAGAGGACAGCTAACAGGGATTGGTTCTTTTCTCCCATCGTGGCAGCAAGGACGCCTTTATGCACTGGGCCATCTACCTTTTTTGTTGTTGTTGTTGTTGTTGGATTTGTTTTGTTTTGTTTTTCAAGACAAGGTTTCTCTTTGTGGCCCTGGCTGTCTTAGAACTTGATCTGTAAACCAGGCTGGCCTCAAACTCACAGATCCACCTGCCTCTGCCTCCTGAATGCTGGGATTAAAGGCCTGCACCACCACCCAGCTATCTGCTTTATTTTTTAAGACAGGGTCTCTAACAAAATCTGGAGGTCACTGGTTGTGACTGGCCAATGAGATCCAGAGATCTTCCTGTCTCCACTCTTCCTTCCCCTAGAGGTAACAGGTACATGCTTTCAAGTCTAGCTCTTACAGAAATGCTGGTGATCCAGACTCAGATTCTCAGGCTTGTGCAGCTGACACAAATGAGCCATGTCTCCATTACATCCCCACACCTAGATCCTTGGTTCATTTTTGTTTTTGCTGTATCTGTTGGAATGATTTACCCTTTGTTCAATTTATCTGATATGTCCAACTGTATGTCCAGTGCTGAGCAAACTTGGAGTTTTAGGGTAAATCCTACTAGATCATAGTTCATAATCATTTTGACATGCTTGAAGAATAAGATTGCTAGTATTTTTAAGATTCGTTAATATTTGTTTAGATTTTAATATGGCTACATATAATTCCACACATGCATACAACACACACAAATCAAATCCAACCTTAATTTATCTATCCTCCTCATGCATCAGCTAAAAATTGTTCATTTAATGAAAATACACTAAAATGTTTCCTGAGATTGTTTTATACAGTGATGTAGGTTACTATGTGGATTTTATATCTCAACAAAGGCTTACCAATTGTGTGTCCTAGCATTTTCATTTCCTTTTTGTAAGATTACTTCCTGTCCTGCCTTCCTTCATTCGTTTTTTCCTTCTTGTCTGCTTCCTTCTTTGTCTGCTTCCCTTGTATCTGCTCCCCTCTCTCTTCTCACTGTCTTTTGCTGCTGGCTGTGGTTTTCATTGGTGGTGTTTAACACAGGCTCCCATGGCCCAGGAACACAGTGTTCCTACAGATGACGTAGAACTGCTGACCCACCTGCTCCCACTACCTAAATGCCAGGGCCAGGGGCATGTGTCACCATGCCCAGACTTTTATTCTTCCTTTTCCACACTGGCTTAACAAACTGTCCAGTGATAAGGAGTTGAAGATGAGTTATAGAACGACTATAGAACCTAGTGTATGTGATACAGCAGTAGATTGTCCACTACTGACTGCTGTCCTTTGCATCTCCTTCATCTGTTTAGCTTTTTATTGCCTAAGTCTTATAATCTCTCAAGTTTTTACTTCCTCCATTGCCATGTAACTTCCCCTTAACAGGAATAGTAAGATAATATACACCTGTAATCCCAGCATTCTCAAGAATGGAATCAGGAAGACCCCACCACAAATTCAAGGCCAGCATTGAGCTACATAGTGATTTCCAGAACAAACCAGGATACAGAGCAAAATCTCTCAAAATCTCTGTCTGAAAATCAAACAGTTACACCTGAATTCAGATCCTCAGTACACCTCTTGAAGCCAAGTGCCAAGACCTCTGTCTGTGATTCCACCATGGAGGGGACCTAGGGGTGGAGACAGGCAGATCCCTGGAACTCATTGGCTGCCAGGCTAGCTGAATGGGTAAACTCCAGGTTCAATGAGAAGCCCTATCCAAAAAGTAAAATGGGAAATGATAAGGAAGAAACCCATTATTGACATCTGGCCTCCATGTATGTGTATATGTATATGTGTGCATATATATATATATGTGTGTGTGTGTGTGTGTGTGTGTGTGTGTGATATATATTTATGTTTATGTGTATGATATATATCACATACATGGGTTTATATGCATGATATATATCATGCATATACAAACTCAAAACACTTTTTTTGTTTATAGGGGATGGTTGGTTGGTTATTCATTTTTGTTTTATTTTGGTTTTGGTTTTGATCATTGTGGTTTTGACAGAGGGTTTCTCTGTGTAGCGCTGGCCCAGGCTGGCCTCAAATTCAGATCTGCCTGCCTCTGTCTCTGCCTCTCAACGTGGGGATTAAAGGTGCACACCACCCAGCTTCAAAAATAAAACTTTCGCCAGGCAGTGGTGATGCACGCCTTTAATCCCAGCACTTGAGAGGCAGAGGCAGGCAGATTTCTGAGTTCAAGGCCAGCCTGGTCTACAGAGTGAGTTCCAGGACAGCCAGAGATACACAGAGAAACCCTGTCTCGAAAAAACAAAAACAAAACAAAAAAAAAAGAACTTTCTTATCTGTCTCCTTACTAAAATACACTTCTGATCAGATGACCTTTCTGTGCTTGCTCATCCATTGCTTACAACCTTACTCCGTGTGTCACTATCCTCCAGATAATGACTCACCTGTTCCTGCAGTTCCAGTGAGCTCAGTATCAGTTCTTACCTCCCGTGGAGCTGACCCACCATTACATTCCTTTCTGCTCTCATGTCTTTTCTCAAAATCTTTTTTCCCCTAGACTTCTAAACCTCCTCTTTTCTGCTTGGAGAACCTATCTCCTTTCAATGCCCAATTCAGATGACAAAGCCCACTTTCCATTCCCATCTGATTATCTACAATTATCCTTCTCTGTCTCAGATGGATTATAAATTTTTTCAGTTCATATGTCTTCTCATTTAGGACTATGCTCAGTGGTAGAGCACTTTCCTAGAATTACCAGCACCTAGGTTTGATCTCAGCATTGACAGGAGGGAGAAGGGATGAGGAGAGGGAGGCACAGACACGGGAGGAAACTATACTCCTTGAAATCCTTTAAATGCTGTTTTGCTATAGTGAATTCTTGATGAACTTAACTGGTGTTTAGTAAGCACTTTCATTTCCCAAATGTTCTGTTTTCTTGTCTCTAGTTAAGGAAGAATATAAGAGTCCTAAAGCTGAGTGTCAGAATCAAAAGTTGTCCAATAAACAGGTAATTTTTCTTTGACATTTTTAATAGCTGGATTTTTTTTATGCACTTGGTTGTTGTATAGCATCTAGTAAATTTTGCAGCCTTCTCAACAGCCAATAAGGAATACAGTAAAAGTCATAGTCAGTCATTTGGATGGTTATACAGCTGGAATCCACAGTTCAGAATAGAGTCATCTGTCATCCTTGTTTTAACACTTAAACACTTGGATGGTCTTGAGCAATTCTTAATGACCTCAACTTCTTTATCTCTAAAACAGAAATAAATTATTGGTTACTTAGAGCTCTTCTCACGTAATATAAAATGTGTGGGAGTATCTGTTTGTACATACTGATAGGTTATTTCTCCACCGGTGAAATGAGCCAACTCAAGCCAGATTAGGATATATTAAAGGCAGATTTATTGGGAATTTGTTCTCAGGCAGCCGAGTTCACTGGCCCTGTGGATTAAGGCCAGGGAAGTTTCCATAGGGAGTAGGGAGGAGAAAGAGAGAAACTTTGAGCAGAGAAAGAAGGAGGAGGAGGGGTGGGGTAAGAGACCAAAATGTCCGGATTATATAGGGAAGAGTCTCTGAGGGAAGGATAACCCAGCTCCTGGGCTGAAAAATTCAGGGTTGAGGGCAGGGTATGCCAGGTAGGGACTGAGGGATACTGAGAGTACCAGGAAGCCAGGTCTGCTTTGATATATAAAATTTGCACCCGGTCCCTTGTCCTCGTCCTAAACCAAATATCCCAGCCTTTTGTTGATTATAAATAAATAAATAAGGGACTCTGATTGGCCATGACAACTTCTTGTTGACATTAGGGTGCAATTTTGTTTATTGGGTGTCAGCAAAAATCTGGAATGTTGGCAAAGTCCAGGAAGAGCTGTTGTTTTATTGCGGTCCAGGTTGAAGCAGTCTGAAGTTAGGCCAAAGTACCTATGGGTACCTGTTTGGGAGCTTTCCTGGATGCAGGTTCTCAGGGAACACCTGGAGCAGAAGATAGGAGTTTTAGGAAGGAAAAAAAAATTTTTGGTGTATATTTGAAATTCTTAGTCCCATGGTCTTGAGAGTTGGGGGGTTGGGGTGAGGGGCACTGTCCCAGGACTGAGGAAAGGGATATAGGTCCTACCTTCAGGAATGGGTAAGTGTAGAGGGAAACAGGCTGTTAATTGACAGTACTTAGCTTGAGTCCATTTGCCTATGAGAGGTGGATTCTAGGAGATTCCCTGAAACTTACAAGAATCTAAATTAATACATACACTGGTAGCAAAGTTTAAAAAGCCAAACTGGGGCTGGTGAGATGGCTCAGTGGTTAAGAGCACTGACTGCTCTTCCAGAGGTCATGAGTTCAAATCCCAGCAACCACATGGTGGCTCACAACCATCTGCAATGAGATCTGATGCCCTCTTGTGGGGTGTCTGAAGACAGCTACAGTGTACTTACAATAAATAAATAAATAAAGTTTAAAAAAAAAAAAAAAAAGCTTATCCTTTAAAAAAAAAAAAAAAAAAAAAAGCCAAACTGTATAGAGTTAGAGTGGGGGAAGCTGAGGTCATACATTGTATTTGTTTTACAGTCTCTAGTCTTTGATAGGGAGCATGTAGATGTATGAGGTAAAAATCAAAGAGTTTGGGATGCATAATTATGTATATCTTTATGCATACATACCATACTTTAACAAGCATTTTTAACGGATCTCTTGGATTGGGAAGATCCCTCCGTGATGAGCACTTCTCTGCTGTGTGAAAAGCCCTGGTTCAGTTCTGCCATTGCCAAAAACAAAAAGTGGCCAAATTGGGATCAAATATTTTTTAGACAAGTTGTCATGTAGCACAAGTTGTCCTCTTAACTCACTGAAATACAGTTAGGATCCAGTAAGATTCTGTGTCCTGTTTTCTTCTTGACCTTAGGTAGAGGCTCCTGTCTTAAATTCTGATCTGTTAGAAAGAAAGGGCTGTTTTCTTTCTCCATTTATTTATTATATGTAGTGTTCTGCTGGCATATATGCCTGTATGCCGGAGGAGGGCACCAGACCTCATTATAGATGGTTGTGAGCCACCATGTGGTTGCTGGGAATTGAACTCAGGACCTCTGCAAGAGTAGTTAGTGTTCTCAACCTCTGAGCCATCTCTCCAGCCCTTTTTCTCCTTTTGAGATTGCTCATCCCATCATGAGAGTTCTACCACATTACCTCATCTGAAGCTGGTTATCTCCGTCGAGGTGGGAGAGCACAAATATACAAACCATATCAGTGGTTATTGTTTATATTCAAAATTGAAAGAAATCTAAATCTTACGTACAAGTTAATGAAAATAATAATTTTCTCTCTTCAAGTTATTAGTCCCTCTCATCCCTTTTTTCCTTATGGCATCAAAAGAAAGCAGTTCTTGGGACTGGAGAGTTTGCACACTGGTTAAGAGCATTGTCTGGCCTTCCCCAGGAACTGGGTTCAATTCCTTATTTACATGGCATATACAGACATACATGGAGGTAAAACACCTACACACGTAAAGATGAATAAACAAGAGAAAGAGAGAATGCAGTACATAGAATATTTTGCTGAATTTATATAGAATATTATTAAGTAGTAATTATAAATTTACTAGCACAAGAAACTTATTCTTTCATATAGACTTCTGGAGGGTCTGCCAGATGTAATATTAAACTATTGAAGAGAAATGAAAGTCCAGGAACTTCAGAAGCTCAGAAGGTTGTGACTAGTTACCCAAATGCAGTTCATAAGGTAAGTAAATAAATAAGTAAACCCTTTATCTGCTGCCTCTTCTCAAACTTTTACATCTAGGGAGATGGTTGACTAAAAGTTGAATTTTTAGAGTAAAATCTAGCTTTTTGCTACTTTCTACTTTTATCTTTACACATATTTATTCTTCTAGCCTCACTTTGGAATTGAGAACTTTTTAGCATCTTTGACTGTCTCTAAGGAGAGTGAAGCACAGTCACCTCGTCATGGAGACTCTCCAGATGAGGAGCATCTGTCACCGCAGTCCTTTGCTATGGTTCGTGTGTTCAGCAGCCTCACGTGCACGCCCCATGCGTCTGTTCAAACCCTCTGTCTCCTCTTGGGTGATACCTTGCATCACTTTGGTGATCAAGTGAGGAAAGCTAGGGTTGCTTGGAGCAGTTTAACCATTCTTATGTTGTTGTTTTTGTGGGGTTTTGTTTTTGTTTTCCCATTAGACCACAGAGCCCTGCTTTTTAAACACTATTGTTAAATAGGCGAGAAGTTGAATAGGATAAATATTACTTTGAAATCTGAGCATATTTCAGCCTTTGACAATCTAATTGTCTTAGATGAATTCAGTAAGCATCTTAATTTTTTAAAGAATTATTATTTTATGTACATGAGTACACTGTCACTGTCTTCAGACACACCAGAAGAGAGCATCAGATGCCATTACAGATGGTTGTGAGCCACCATGTGGTTGCTGGGAAATGAACTCAGGACCTCTTGGAGCCGTCTCTCCAGCCCAAGCATTTTAATTTTTAACAGCAGGAACTCTTCAAAAGAAAGAGCAAAGGCTGGGGAGATAGCCCAGTACCCAGCACTAGATAGAGCTCTTGTCTAGCTGCATCAGGACAAACCTCAAAAGAAGAAGAAAAACTCAGAAAATCAAGAAGAAAGATGAGTAAGCTACCTAAATCTAATGTTTATTCTCTTCTCACCCGCCTACCTATGAATCATTTTCGAAAAAGAAAGGAACACGGATGCTTAAAGAAATTCTGAAAATTGATAGCCCTGACACAACAGACAGTAAGAATGATATGAAGAAATTTGATAATGAAGTCACTGTTTCTTCTAGTAGAAGAGATGACCATGGACTGTCATCTCATCCTAAGCCAAGTAAGAAGCTGGGTAAGTTAATTCCTGTTACCAATAGTGAATATCATTTCCAAAAGCTCTGTTCATGTGGTTCCTTTGAAAAATGTTGTTTGTTTGTTTGTTTGTTTGTTTGTCTGTCTGTTGGTTTGTGGTGTGTGTGTGTAGCACATGTGTGGTGATCAGAAGATAACTTGGGAGAGTCAGTTCTCTCCTTCCATTGTGTATGTATCACAACAAGCACCTTTACCAGTTAAGCCATCTCACCAAATCCATTTGTTCTTTTTAAAACTAGGGGCTGGAGAAGTAGCTCAGAATACTTGTTGCAGGACTGGAGAGATGGCTTAGTGGTTAAGAGCACTGACTGCTCTTCCAGAGGTTCTGAGTTCAATTCCCAGCAACCACATGGTGGCTCAAAATCATCTGCAATGGGGTCTGATGCCCTCTTGTGGTGTGTCTGAAGATAGCTGCAGTGTACTCATATAAAATCAATAAATCTTTAAAAAAAAAAAAAAAAACCTTGCCACATGAAGACCAGCATTCACATACATAGCACACATATAACAAGCCAGGTAGCCCATGAATACCTGTTATTCCAGCTACTGGAGAAGTAGTGAGAGGATTTCTGGGTCTTGCTGTTTTCCTGTCTGTCCAAGAAAATCAAGCCCAGGTTTAAGGAAAGACCCTGCCTCAGAGGAATAGACAGTGATAGCAGAGAATAACCTACACGCTGCTCTGACCTCCATGTGCACACAGACACAGAAAGAAGAAATAGGGCTCAGGGTTAAAAGAGTACACTCCACTTGTAATAGAACCAGACAGACTTCAGCTCCCAGCAGCCCCATCAGGTGGCTAACATCCAGATATAGCTCCAGCTCAAGGGGATCCAACACCTCCCACCTTCTTGTGGACTGCCCTGAAGCCTGGCCCGCCCGGTGTCTCATACATGTAGTCTCTGCCCTTAGGAGGCTAATGCAGAATTGCCATGAGCCTAAGGCCAGCCTGCCCCGTAATGAGTTCCTGTTAAACTTTGGGTACATAGCAATACCTATCTGCAATTTAAAATAATAATCATGATGATTTTGTTAATAAACCTTTTGTTTTGCTTTATTTTGTTTTTATGTGTTTTTGTCTTTCATCTTTTTAAGAGAGAGCCTCACTGTGGAACTGAAGCTCAGTGCTGGACTTGCAGGCATGGACCAGCCGCCTTGCTGTGCTTGGCTTTAGTGTGTTGGTTGGTTGGTTGGTTGGTTGGTTTTGTTGTTGGTTTGGTTTTTGTTGTTGTTTGGGGGTTTTTGTTGTTGTTGTTGTTTGAGACAGTCTCACAATGTACTTCTGGGCTAGCAGCTAACCTGGAACTCACTGTGTAGATAAGACTGGCCTTGAATTCACAGAGCTCCACCTGCCACTGCTCCCCCAGTGCTAGGATTAAAGACCAGGTTTGGTTATGTGCACCTTTAATCCTAGCACTTGAGAACCTAAAATGAGTTCAAGGCTAGCCCAAGCTACATAATTGGACTATATTCAAACATTTTATTGCTTGTGTATGTAATTAAATACTTTTAATTTAATTACAATTAATAATTTAATAAGAACCTGTACATCTTCTTATGATAACTTAAACTATTACATATGCATATACATATACATATATGCAAGCCTTAAAAAAATGTCACCACAATAGTAATTAACTGTTTTGTGTACTTGTTTTCAGTTTTCATTTTGACAAGCACTGTAATTATAGCTTTTAGAATAAAGTCTCTTAACTATTAAAAAAAAGAATATCACATCCTTTTTCCTTCATAATTTAAAAAATGATTATGTACATGCTAAATACATTTTTAACTTTTCTAAATATTTTTCTGATTTATACAATAACCACAATCATTACAAATAACTTGTGATATTAATATATATATATAAACCAAATTGCACCATCCAATCCATCATAGATGCTATCAATTGATATCAGTATTAAAATAACCAGTATAAGAACAGAAAAAGCTGTAAATCAATTGAAAAGCATTAGCAGGGGTGTACACTGGAAGTGGCAGTTATAGTGTAGCATGTGGTTCAATGCTGGATGACAGTACACACATTGTTCCTGCGCCTTAGACCCTTACATTTAATACTGTACTTATGCAATAGTCTGCCAAAAACTGACTAGGAAGAATGCTTCCAACAAAACTGAATTTGAACAGAAGTTCCTCACAGTATTAAAAAAAAAAAGTTTTGAGTTATTCAGTCTAAAGTTATTAAGGATAGAAATCAGGATCCAAAGCAGTGCCTAGTTCCAATATACACCAGGTGTCAATATACACCAGGTGTTTTAGTCAGAGTTTTTATTCCTGCACAAACATCATGACCAAGAAGCAAGCTGGGGAGGAAAGGGTTTATTCAGCTTACATTTCCGCATTGCTGTTCATCACCAAAGGAAGTCAGGACTGGAACTCAAGCAGGTCAGGAAGCCGGAGCTGATGCAGAGGCCACGGAGGGCTGTTACTTACTGGCTTGCTCAGCTTCCTTTCTTATAGAACCCAGGACCATCAGCCCAGGGATGGCACCACCCACAATAGGCCCTCCACCCTTGATCACTAACTGAGAAAATGCCTGACAGCGGGGTCTCATTTCCTCAAGGAAGACTCCTTTCTCTGTGACAACTCCAGCTTGCGTCAAGTTGACACACAAAACCAACCAGTACACCAGTAAATATTGGATAATTAATAATTTTAAAGAATATTAGGAGCCAAGTGTAGTGGCACATCTTTAATCCCAGCACTTGGAGACAGGCACAAGTGGATCTCTGAATTTGAACCTACATAGAGAGTTTCAGGACCTCCACGGTTACATGGAGAGACCTCTGTCTTTAAAAACTCATATTTTTATGGTGAGATATGATACTTTCTTTTTTTTTAATTTATTTATTTATTTTATGAATACACTGTAGCTCTCTTCAGACCCACCAGAAGAGGGCATTGGATCCCATTACAGATGACTGTGAGCCACCATGTGGTTGCTGGGAATTGAACTCAGGACCTCTGGAAGAGCAGTCAGTGCTCTTAACCACTGAGCCATCACTCCAGCCCGATGCTCTCTTTTTAATGGAATTTTTAAAATACTTTATATTTATTTACTGTGGGGTTGGGTTGCACACATGTCATTTTGCCATTTGGAAATCAGGACAGCTCATGGCAGTCATTTCCCTTCTTCTACCATATAATTTTGGGACTCAAATTCAGATTTTCAGGCTTGGCAGCAGGTGGCTCTAACCACTGAGAATCCCACTGGCCCTCAAAAGCTATTAGAAATCGACTACATATTTATAATAGTGATAGACATGTTCCTGAAATAGATCAAAATAATTTTTAAGCAAAATGAATAAATTTTGAAACCAAGTATATTTTACTTAATTTTGAAAACGTGAAGAACTTAAGTAGCTAAGAATCCAGCCTGTGTCATATAGCCAACTGGTTCTGTTTCTTTGGTCACTTAACGCTCCTCCCCCTTTTGTTTTGTAAAATACTCACTATTGGGGATTGAGCTTGGAGGCCTCAAGCAAGCTAGACAGTGGTCTACTCCACAGCCTTTTTTACCTTGTTTTTGAGATCTCATTAAGTTGTCCCGGTTGTCCTTGAACTCGTGATCTTCCTGCCTCAGCTTCCTAAATACCTAGAATTAGGGATCTGCACCACCAGGCCCAGATGTTTAATCTCTTTGCTTCAAGGCTCTAATGTAGCAGCTCAGTTGGTACTGCATAGGGTGTGGGATGTTGGAGCACACTCATACTCTCAGTCCTTGAGAAGCAGAGGCAAGAGGGTAAGGAGTTCAAGACCAGCCTGGACTGTGTAACAAGTTTAGAGCAAATCTGTTTCATGAGCCCCAGTCAAAAGTAGGAAGTAGCAGGTAGATATGATGGCACTCCCCTTTAATCCCAGAACTCTGGAAATAGAGTCAGGTAGATCTCTGAGTTTGAGGGCATTGTGATCTACATAAGTAAACTCTAGGTCATACATAGTGAGAGAACTTGTCTTAAAAAGAGGGGGTGAATTAATTCTTCATTGAAGTACACTTTTGTTCAGGTGTGCTCCATTATACCCCGTTTTTAAATGTTTATCTTAGTAATTATCATTTATAAACTATAACCATCTAGATTTATGTCTTGGCAATTATTTCTTAACCTTTTCTCTTGGTTTTTGGAGACAGAATTTCATTTTGTATTCCAGACTAGATTCAAACTGATGGCAGTCCTTCTGCTTCAGGTTTATAGGTATAAGCCACCATGCCCAGCCTGTTGTTTTTAACCATTTAGTAGCTTTCTTTTTTATCTCCTATAAAACTGTAATAACTGGTAGCTTGGTCACTGTTCTCTTGCTGTGAAGAGACCTCCATGATCATGGCAACTCTTATAAATATTTATGGGCTTGCCTAACAGTTTCAGAGATTTAGTCCCTAGTCATCATGGGCTCACACATGGCTCTGGAGCAGTGGGCGACAGACACTGAGCCTCTCTTGAGCTTTGGAAACCCACCTCCAGAGACTTTCTTCCTTCATCAAGGCCACCCCTCCTAATCCTTGTAATCCTGTCCAACAGTTCACTCCTGGTCACTAAGCGTCCAAATGTATGAGCTGATGGGGCCATTCTTACTCAACCCACCACGCCCGAGATGGCTTCATTAATGTGGATATTCCCTTTGCTTTCTTGATAGCATGCCATATGAACAAGCCTCATGCTACTAATGAGTACCAAAACGTGGCCTCTGTGGACAGTGTGTGTTGGCCCGGCCAGATGCCTCCTGTGTCCACACCAGTAACTGAGCTTTCACGAATTTGTTCCCTTGTTGGAATGCCACAACCAGATTTCTCCTTCCTTCGAACAACACAGGTATAGTATACTGCATTTGATATCTACACAAATATAAATTTTAACTGAGCATAACTGACTGAAAATCTTTAGCTAGAAAAAAAAAAAGTACAGTGGTATGGAGGTTGGTTTGTTTGTTTGAGTGTAAGGTTGTGGTTTTGTTTGTGGTTTGGAAAGTTGTTGCTGTTTTTTAGCAGCACTAACCAGGATTTGAACTCAAGGCCTCACATGTAGAGGCACACACTGTAACAACAGAATAGATAAGATCATACATACAGCTCAATGACAGAAACACCTGACTCAGAAGTGAGAAAAAAAAATTAGGCATTTCTAATCCAAAAAAGGAATATAGCTGGACGTCATGATACATACCTATCATCCAACACTAGAGGCTGATGTCAGTCTGGCTACATAATCAAAAGCTTGTCTCCAGGTGCTGGAGAGAGAGCTCAGTGGTTGAGATTGCTGTCTGTCTGTTCTTCTACCCATATGATGCACAGACATATAAGCAGACAAAATATATACATAAAAATAAATAATTGTTTGAAAGATCTTATCTCCAAACATTGTTTTTTGAATAGAATTATTATGTGCTCCAGCAATTGCTTTTCTGAATATATACCCAAAAGAAAACTAAGTCTTGCAGGGCACTGGGAGCCCACGTCTTTAATCTAGCACTCAAGGCAGAGGCAGGTGGATCTCTGACTTCAAGGCCAGCTGCTCTACAGAGCAAGTTCCCAGACAGCCTGGTCTATAGAGTTCCAGGACCCCCAGGGCTACACAGAGAAACCCCATCTGAGAAAAAAGAAAACTACACCTGAAGAGTTTGCACTTTTACATTTATAATGGCCTGGTTTGTAGAAGATGAAGCATAGAAGTCTACATCAAAAAAAAATTTTTTTGAAAGAAGTCTATGTTAAGGTATGATTAATAAGCAAATTTGATATATCTCAAACTGTGGATATTATTCAACTTTAAAAGGACATTGTAATGTGCTGCAGCGTGAGTGAGCCCATAGACACACTTAGTGAAGCAAACCACGTCTGACATACTTAAATAGTTGTTTCCATGGCTTGAATGGAGGAAGAAATTATTGATTGATGAGTGTAGAATTATGTGTTTGTTTGTTTGTTTTCCTTGTTTGGTTAATTGGTTGGTGTTGGTTTTGGGGTTTGGTTGGTGTTTGGGGGCTTATTGGGGGGCTAGGGAATTGGTTTCTTGAAACAGGTTTTCTTTGTGTAGGTGTTTGTTTTGGTTTTGGTTCTGGTTCTGGTTCTGGTTTTGGTTTTTCGAGACAGGGTTTCTCTGTATAGCCCTGGCTGTCCTGGAACTCACTCTGTAGACCAGGCTGTCCTCGAACTCAGAGATTTCCCCCTCCTCTGCTGGGATTAAGGACAGGTACCATGACTGCCTAGCTTAGAATTAGGTTTATAAAATAAAAAGCTTTCTGGAGATAGATGGTGGTAGTGACACATAATATAACATTATTAGTATTTGTAATGCCACTGAATTGTATTCTTGAAAAATTGTTAAGATGGTAAATTTAATGTTACATTTTTTGTGGGGAGTGGGTTCAGAGGCAGAGGCAGGCAGACCTCTGAGTTTGAGGTCAGCCTGTTCCACATAGAGAGTTCTAGGATGAGGAGACTACACAGAAAGACCTTGATTTTTGTTGTTATTGTTGTTGTTTGGTTTGGTTTGGTTTTTTTGTTTTTTTAAGAAAAGAAAGATAAGGCACAGTTCTAAAACTTTTCCTGGAAACCTGAAACTTAGATGAGATTATCCTGCTGTTAGTTCAAGGTTTAAGAGAGGAACTTCGGTTCCTAGACAGATAATCTTACAGAAATGTGTTTTCTTCTTTTAGACAATGACAGTTTGTCAGGTGAAATTGTCTAATGGCTTACTGGTACACGGGCCCCAGTGCCACTCGGAGAGTGAAGCCAAGGAGAGAGCTGCACTCTTTGCTTTACAACAACTGGTGAGAATAATTCATAAGTTCTACGTTTTTAAAATTGGTGCGTGTGCGCGCGCGTTTGTGTGTGTGTGTGTGTGTGTGTGTGTGTGTGTGTGTGTGTGTGTACGCACATGAGTGTATATACAGAGACCAGAAGAAGGAAGTCAGATCCCCTGGAGCTGTAGTTACAGATGTTGTGAGCCCTACATGCATGCTGGGAATCAGACTTCCATCCTCTGGAAGAGTGGCAAGTGCCATTAACCATGGAGCTCTCTCCCGGCTGCCTCTTAGATTTAATTAGTCTACAGAAAGGAAGGTCTTCTTGTTTTGTCTCATTGCTTTTGAACACTTCCTTAGGGCTCCTTGGGTGTGAATTTTCCTTTGCCTCCACCAATATTTACAAATTATCCTCCTGCGGTACCACCTGGAGCCGTCCCTCCTGCAGCCGTCCCTCCAGGAGCCATCTCTCCTGTTTTTCCCCAACCTACTGGTAAGGTGGTTTGCTTTTCTAAGTATTCATCCTTCGGTTCTTATTTTCTCTAAATTCTTTTAAGGACCACATTGTGTTTTTACGGGGGGTTAAATTACATTCTGTGTGTATGCATACATCAACATGTACCATTTTTGTGGTTTGAGATTTGATTGTTTTTGTTTGTTTGAAGGCAGTGTTTCATGTAATCCAGACTAGCTTTGAATTTCTAGTTTCTACCTCAGTCTTCTGGTAAGATTAAAGTGTACCCACTACATCCAGTTAAAGAACTATCTTCAAAAATCAAAAAGATTTGCAACTTGTAGTTACCTTTTCTTCCCACCCAAACTATGTCTAAGAAATTTTAAAAACAAAACCTCTGAGCATAAATAGATAAAAGAAGTATCAGCAGACTAGAAATTTGAAAGCAGCCAGTACTGGTGGCACATGCCTTTAATCCCAGCACTCATGAGACAGAGGCAGGCAAATCTCTGAGTTTAAGGCCAGCCTGGTCTACAGAGTGAGTTCCAGGACAGCCAGGGCTACACAGAGAAACCCTGTCTCAGAGAAAAAAGAAACAAGGGGGCAGGGGGAGAGAGGTGGATCTGAAGACAGTGGCAGTGAATGAACAGTTGGAGTGGCAGTGTAGTAGAGCAAGGCACAGTGAGGAAATACTGAACCAGTATAAGCCTAAGCTCAGGACAAACACAAAATCGTATAGCTCCATGTCCAGTTCTGGGAGTTTATTTCCATAGGACTTAGATGATTCCAGCTTTGCTGCCTGCAGTGTTCTCTCTCTTAGACTGGTTCCACTCCCTGTCTGCAGTATTCCTTGGCAAATGTCTCATGACTGTGATCTCCAACATGGCGGGGTCTCCACCACAACCCAGACTTCATTATCATAGCTGTATATGATGGCTTCTTACAGGGACTCCCCTGACACTTGTCTGGCCTCTGAGGCTGTCCCTCACTCTTGCATCTTTCATGCCCAAAGATGGTGCTGTGTGGGTGGCAGTGACAGGTTTGACTGCCATCTAGGATTGAATCCATATTTCTTCAGCCACTTCAGTAGCAGCTTTCCTGGACTGAAGCAATTGCATTCTAGAAACAAGCTGCCCTTTAGGGTTGTTCCTTTCACAAGTTGGAGGTTTAGCTAGGTAGGATCTTCTCCTCTGGCACTTTTCCCATTGTTTCAGGGCAGAGCAGGTCTCTCCTGGATGGCACTAATCTCCTTAACCATTACAGCCTCTTAGCACATGCCTTAGCTGTATATTAATCTTATTGATATACCTAAAATGCCATAACTAAAAGCAACTTTTAAAAGAAATAGTTTATTTTGGTTTATGTTTCCAAAAGAAAATTCTCTTTCTGGGCTGTGGTGGCGTATGCCTTTAATCCCAGCACTTGGGAGGCAGAGGCAGGTGGATTTCTGAGTTTGAGGCCAGCCTGGTCTACAGAGTGAGTTCCAGGACAGCCAGGACTATACAGAGAAACCCTGTCTCGAAAAAAACAAAAAAAAAAAAAAGAGAGAGAGAGAGAGAAAGAGAGAGAGAGAGAGAGAGAGAGAGAGAGAATTCTCTTTTATCTCCAGACTGCATCCTTCCATTCTTTATGCCCCACTTGTTCTTTGTTACTGTAGAGCTGCGTGTGTCTTATCAATAAGAGTCATGACATAGACTCTGTGGTCTTCAAAGTTCTGCCAAAGAAATTAGTCTTTTTAATTTAGCCTCATGTCAATTCTCAGGACATGGGCAGAAAACAGCGAGATTGTTTACAAAAAATAACACAGTCTCTACTCCCCTCTGAAACACTACGAGGCAGGTCTCTATCTTCTGCATTACTCTCATCACTGCTAACTTCTAGAATGGCCCATTAAACTCTGGCTACAGCATTCAGCCACATTTCTAGTCTAAACTTGAACAGTCTTCCACATTCCTCCAAAATACAACATGGTTAGGTTCTTTGCAGCAACATCCCACTCCTGGTACCAAGTTCTGTATCAGTCACTTTTCTGTTGCCGAGATAACATACCAAAGGAGGAATCCATAATGGAAGCAGAGGGATGGTAGCAGAGGACTGAAGCTGAAAGCTGAGATGAGAAGTCATGTATGCAAATGCAGAGCAGAGAACAGGAAGTAGAGAGAGACTATAAACTCAAAGCCAGTTCCCAGAGACATACTTCCTCAAACAAGACTATCTGCTAAAGATGGCATAATTTCACAAACAGCACCACCAATAGGGCACTGTATTCAAATACCTGGGCCTAGGATGACATTTCTCATTTAAACTATCATGATTGTTGACTTAAAATGGTCAAAGGATAGTAAAAACTAGAAAATAAGGAATAACAAAAAATTAATATTGTCCATAGATCAACAACCCTTGTTATTGCAACTCCAGAGAAATACATGAGTGACAGGAAGGAAGAAAGAAAGGAAGGAAGGGAGGGAGGGAGGGAGGGAGGGAGGGAGGGAATTTCTTAGAATTAAAAGACATGCATCTCTAGACTGAAAGGAGCAACATTATAATAAAGAAAAATAGATTGCTTTGAAATTCAAAATACCAGGACCAGAGACATGCTCAGGAGGTAAATGCATTTGCTGCAAAGCCTGACAGCCTGAGTTAAATCCTATGTCCCACATGGTGGATGGAAAGAACTGAGCCTCACAAATTGTCCTGTGATTTACAGAAATACAGAGATTTCTGAGATCTCAGTAGTCTGGCTTACTGGATTTTAATCACTTTTACGAGGAGTCTGCATTTCACAAGCTCTTCAAGTATCTCAGAGAAACAAATAGTTTTAGGGTCACCAGTTCAGTGTGCTTCCAATAGCCAAAAAAAAAAGTCCTAGAATTACAATACTAGAATAGAGAAAAGAAATGCTACCTGTACCATGAAAGTGATGATATTTCAAAATTTGAGCTTTGGAGCTTTTTATATGCTGTGCTCACTGTGAAAGCTACTTAGCATTTGGTAAGGTGAGAGCCTTGTGATCTGTCTTTGTTCCCAGACCTTTCTTAAGGAGTCACTTCAAGTGCATATATGTGGTCATGAAACCAAACAAACAGGATTTTGAGGCTAAGAAGGCCCAGAGCTCTTCTCAATCCCCACTACTTTGTATTAACAAGCCAATCCTAATAAGCCGTCTTCTAAAGGAACCAAAATGATTCCACAGCAAAGTCCAGCTTCTTCATGTCAGCATTGGTACCACTGTCCTCTGTAGGCAGAGCATCAGGATAACTGCATTTCTGTTGATAGTTGATGGTTCTGAGAGAGGAGCCCAGGGGTGACTATACAGTAGGCAGGAGCACTTACAGTTGCCACCTGAGCTGGAGAAGCTAAAAAGGGCTAGCAGAGAGGAGTCTTAACTCTCTGGATATTGGTATTTTACAGCTAATATAATGCCTTCATCATCTCATATCTTTGGCTCAGTGCCATGGAGACCACCAGTGCCCGTTGCTGGGAATGCCTTCCACTGTCCTTCATATCCTGGAACCATGCCCGTGGCTGGAGGGGTGCCAGGCGGAGTGCACAATCAGTTCATACCTCTGCAGGTGAGGGTTGCTGGAAAGAAAACTACAGGTTTTTTAACTGTTACTTTTTTTCTTTTTCTTTTCTTTTCTTTTATACTATTCAGAACAAAACTATGATAAAAACTTATCTAGTTAGTACTTACCAGGACTGACTAGAGATATTGTGTGTGTGAACGAACTAGACTAGTCTCTCTGGTCTGAATTTATATTCTAATAAGTAATACTAAGTGTAGCAAGGAATATAAATTTTTTTTAATTTATTTATTTTGGTTTAATTTTGTCCAAGGAGGGAGAGTATGTTTACCCAAATTCAGGTGCCCTGGTGGGCCAGAGATGTTGGATCCCCTGAAGCAAAGTTAGAGGCCAGCAGACATGGGTGCTGGGAACCAAATTCAGATTCCCACTGAGCCATCTCCACTGAGCCGTCTCTTCAGCCTCTATTATAAATATTTTGTTGCTATTAGTAAGTGGAAGTCAAAATCAGCAGTGATTAGCAAATATCCATGGCCTGGTTTATGGTATTTTCTGACACAAGCTTTGTGTGTGTGTGTGTGTGTGTGTGTAGACTGCTAGATAATTAGTTAATAATGCTTTTATTCCTCAAAGGTTACAAAAAAAAGAGTTGCAAACAGAAAGAATTTTGAGAACAAGGAGGCCCAGAGTTCTCAAGCCACGCCACTTCAGACTAACAAGCCTGGGTCTTCTGAAGCCGCCGACATGACTCCACAGAAAAGTCCCCCAGCCTCTTCCACATCCTCTCAGGCTGCTGCTCAGCCTGCGTCTTCTCGTGTTGAAACTGCCTCCCAAGGCCATGTTGTGTCCCACCAGAGGCCAGCGCCGAGCTCCTCAAGAAGGAAATCAAGAAAACTGGCTGTCAACTTTAGCGTTTCTAAACCTTCTGAATAAATTTGGTACCTGGGAATTAATTTCTTTTATCTCCATCTACCTTTTTATAAATTGATATCTATGTGTCAGAAATGTACTATTTTAGGATATGTTTAGATTAAATATTTTTTATTTTTAAGTTATCAGGCACTTTTCATGCTATTTAAGGCTGTATATCAAATTGTGCACTTTAAATATGTGCAATTTGTTGTACATCAGTGATACCTCAATAAAGCTGTAAAAGAAGAGAAAATTAAATCTTGTATTAAAATAAATATCAAACTGAGCATGATAATTACCTATGAACATCGTGCTTGAGAGGCTGAGACAGAAGGATTGCCATATATTCAAGGTTAGCTAGGGCTACATAGTGAGTTCCTGGCCAGCCTGAGACCTTGCTTCAAAAGCCAAAACTAGAGTAAATATGAGTGGTGTAAATGTTGACATGCACCTCTCTAGCCATTGGCTTCCTCATTGGAAGGGTCCCTGAACTATAAACCAGTCATTAACTTACCATGATGATAAGCTTTTTACACCCTTATTGAGGGATAACTAATGCAGCATGAATTAGGCCTAGTCATTTACTAAGTATGGGTTTGTTTGTTTGTAATGATGGAGCAACGTGACTGGAGAGTGGCCCGTACTCTGTCCACGGCAGTCTGTTGCCAAAGTCAGTCCCTCGGATGCTGTGGAGCCAGCTCGCTTGCCGGCCGTGGCCATGGAGCCCTCGAGCTGGCTGGTGCGGCCAGTGCTGCTTTGTTCTACATCTTGTACCAAAGCGACTTTAGAAGACTCTCCAGGGCATTCATCTGACTGCTTCAAACTAGAAATAACACTCTAGATTTGAAAAGTAATGAAATTTTTTTAGATTATTCAAGAACCAGCATTCAGAATTCCTAATAAAATTAAGTTTCAAAATCTACAGGGTACAGTGATTACAAATCAGTCTTTAAATAGAGTACAGAATATTCATCACTAATCTTTTTTAGGCTTCTTGGGCTATATTTGCTTTTTGATATTTTTCTTTTGAGATGGGGTCTTGCTGTGTGGTCCTGGCTGGCCTGGTACTCATGGCAATCCTCCACATTCTGAGATTCCAGCGTATATCACCACACCCCCTTGTGTGGTTTTTTCTCTGCTTACTTCACATATGTGAAAGCTCATTGTGGGTCTATGTGTAGAGAGCTTCCTGGGACTGGTAAAAATGTAAACTTTTTAAAAATTCCAAGATGTCTTTTTTTGTGGACATTATTACTGCCTATCCCATTCTGGTTGCGCATTTTAGCACCTGCTGAACTGCTCAGTGATGTCACATTTTGTCTCTGCATGTCACTCATGGGTGTGTGTTGTTCACACTGTTGAAATTATTTGGAATTTATGAAATTTTCTTAAGGACATCAGGGTGTGCATTTATATATAAACATATATTTATCTTTTAGTTTTATGATATGCTTATATTTTTAAAGAGTAAAATGATCAGACTTTTTAAAAAGTAGGAACCAGTCTTTATATGGAGCTGCTTATTGTTATGTGTGATTTAATTTAGGTCATTGAAAACTCTGCCATAAGTCTTAAAGTAGTCTTACTGTTTTTTAAAATCCTGATGTTGATTCCTTTCTCTGCTGCTTTCAGTGTTTTTCTCAGTGATGGCAGATGTATGTATACTAGTAGTGCCTTTAGTGTAAGAGGCAATGATCATCATCTTTCATTTCTATGGTCATGTGAAGTTCTGTAACTTTGTTTTCTGTCAGCAGAAGCTGAGCTGTGTGTCAGTGGGCAGTACTGGGGCACCGTGGGAAGGCTAAGGCCCTTTCCGGTGTTTGTCTTTGTTGCTCACAAACTCTGCTTTCAAAGGAAGCATCCATTGCAGACGCAAGGGGAAGTCCAGTTATGACAGTGCTGTGGTAACTGCTTCCAAGACCTTTAAAGTGTGTGGTATTTGTTACCTCACTTACATTTACTGTCTGTTCCCCTACCCCTGTGGATGAGTCCACCAGGTGTACAAGCATATCCCCTGTAGAACACAGAGGAAGTTGTTCTGAAAATTCCATGAGAAATTTAGTAAACACAATGTTATTGAACCTGTTAAGATATTTCTCTAAAGTCTGAGCACATCAAGCTAGTGATTCTCTATGGAAAGCCAGGAAGAGTAGTTGATCTTCCTGGCTAAAAATAAATAAAGTCTAAGGGTCAAGCTTGCAAAGAAAAGAAGAGAGAATTCTGTACTGGCAGACAGGGAGCAGTGTGGCATACTCTCTGTTTCCTTCCCCTCAATGTCCTAGTCCAAACACAGGCCTGATGTCTGAAGTGTGCAGCCTCTGCAGGGTGTGAGAGGCCAAGACTGCCTTAGCAGCAGGCTACTGTGAGGACACTGGACCTTGTGGGAGCACATCTCTGAAACACACTTGGGCTGTGTTTTCCCCGGATTGTCTGTTTCCGTGTAACTAGAAAAGTTATTTGATTAAGCCTTCCTCTCCTCGCTGGAAATTATTGTAAATATCTTTGTTCAACAAGTCTTTCTTTGTTAAGCAAATTAAGTTCATTTGAAGATGGGTCCTTTCATCCATGGCTCCCTTTCACAATTTTGTACATTACCTGGTCAATGCATTAATTGACCGAAGGACTTCATAGAATAAAGGCTTAAATATCTAAACCTCAGTTATATCTAAACATTATTTCCTCTGAACATCAGTTTAAATTTCAGATTTTTCTTCTCTGGACATGGTAGTGCACATCTCCATTTCCAGCATTCTGGAAGCTATCTATAGCAGGAGGACTGTGAATTCAAGGCAAGCCTGGGCTATGTGGACCCTGTTTGAAAAAAAGTTCTCTTTACTTTTCAAAGCAGTCAGTAAAGAAGACTGAAGGTATTTCCCTCCTTCCATGATGAGCAGAATGAAAGTGTAGCTGCCTCTTTCCTTGTATTTCCTCCCGTACCTATGATCACATGTTCACCTTGTGTCTAGACAGTTCTAGATTCCTGGTTCTCAGGGGAGGAGGCGAGGACAAGGAGATAGGTGAGACTCAGTCCTGTTTGCAGACGTTAATGTACCGGCTTAGCTCAAGGAAACGAACGAGTCTTTTTCTTTGCTCCCTTTTTACTTATCCGTTCTTTTTGAATCAACACATATTTTTCATAGCGCTTATCTAGTTTCCAACTTATATGGCAGAACTCCACAGAAGGCAGATCTCAGACAGTTCTTCTCAGATAGATGTTCTATGTACCCTCTTGATTACAGAGTTTTCTTTTACTATAGAAGAGAATCTGTTAAAAATTACTATGAAAGGCATTCCTTCTGTATCTTTTTTTTTAATCAGTCACTAAGAAAAGAAAAGAATCATTATTTTTTAGAAATAGTGACAGGGCTCAAACTGCAGCTCTTTGTGTGAGTTTTATATTGTGGTGATGGTGGTTGTGGTTGTTGATTTCAACAAAGTGGTCTTTTTTGTAGGCATTCCCTTTGCTAGAAGAAAATAAAGCTTAAGTTTTTAGTGTTTTTCAGACTGACTTAATTCATATTCCTGTTAGACATCCTCACTTTCTGCTAGGGCACAGTAAGAGACAGCTGGAGACGGGCGGCTCTCCAGCAACAGGAAGAGCAGACAGGCAGACCCGGGGTGTTATCATCACAGCACATGTTCTTTTTCAGAGACATGCTAGGAGAAAACAGTTGAAGCATCAAGAATGTTGAGAATCTTTGTGCCTTTGGGTGAAAACTCCCTGCTCTGCAATGATTGGTCGCAAGTGCAGCAGTGACGCAGACTGCTTTCCAGACCACATTTTGGCACAGTGAAAGCTGTAGACGTGAATTTCCCAACCAGTTGGCCCATTACTGTCGATTATTGCAGAGGGTAATGGTCTGTGTGGCTGCTTAGGGATTAGAAGCCAAGGTCTTCTTCTGTTTCTCTCAAAATGATGGGGGTGAGAATTTACTCTGAAGCCTGCTGTGAGTCCTTATAACTCTTGCTCACTCGGGCTTTCTCTCTCTTCCCCCTCTCCACTCTCTCTTGCTACATACTTCTTCAATCCTCCTGCCTCCACCTCCTGAGTTTTACAGAGTATGTCGCCAGGCCCAGTGTGCTTTACGCTCTATTAATCCTGCCTTTCCCTTTCAGTTGTAGGTGTGTCTATCTATGTGTATATGTGTGTCTGTGTGTGTTGGATTTTTGTTTTGCTTTTCAAAGCAGGGTTTCTCTGTGTAGCCATGGTTGTCCTGGAACTCATTCTGTGGACCAGGCTGGCCTCAAGCTCACAGAGATCCTCCTGCCTCTGCCTCCCTGGTGTTGGGATTAAAGGCATGTGCCACCATTGCCCAGCTGGATTTATTTTTCAGCTTTTTTTTTTTCTTGGCCTCAAGTATCTTACATTTTCTTTTGCTGCACAAATTACTTTGAGTGTTTTCACTTGACACTGAGTAATTGGTGGTGTGCTGTTTATCAAAGTGTTTAACATTTGCTTCATTTAAATAGTGTGATTTCATACATATCTATCTTGGTTTCTTTTGTCATGTAACTATTTTGTAAGTAACTGGAATTTCTCCTTAGATCTTAGACAGAGCAGTATTTTATTAAAAATTGTAAAGGGAAGACTTCTTTGTGCTCATTTTATAATTTTTATTTTAAATATCTTTACATTGTATGTCTATTGCATTTAAAGTTTTTAAAGTTACATGGAATATACTCCAAATGTATTTTTATGTTGTACATTTGTAAATTCATAGCACGAAATTAGCCTCACAATGTTATGCAAAGGGATTTTGACATGCAAAGGCCACTAAAGGTCTGGACATTTGTATGTGTTAACTATGCTGTGATTTTGATTAAAGATGGGATGACGGCAGCACGGTGCTGCTTCTTTGCTGTTGTGCGTGTTAACCTGAAGTACAAGTGTCCTCTCAACCCTGCTCTGCTTACGGCTTGGTTGGAGTTTTTTTTGTTTGTTTGTTTGTTTGTTTGAGTCAGAGCCTCATTTCCCATCCCGATTTCAAAACATGAGATTCCTGTCTCAGACTCCTGTATGCTAGTGTTACAGGCCTGTGCCGCCATGCCCCACCTGGATATCCTTTTATTTTTCAATCTGCTGCTCCGTTATTGTGTTAAGTTATTGTGGTTGATGAAAATCTGAATTACAGAGTCAGATGGTGTGAGTCACATCTTGGCTCTTCATCTTACCATTTGTAAACACATCACAGAGTTGTCACTGCCAAGTCTAAAGAAAGGAGAAAGACACCCTTTCCCAGGGGTCTGTCAGGGTAAATGATGGATTGAGAAAAGACCCAGAAAGACAAAAGTCTCACATTGTCTCTCATCTGAGGCTTCTATTTCTAAATCTTCAGATTTGAGTACATAACCTGGAGTAACTTCAGAGACTAGAAAAGTAAAAAGGGAGTGTTGCAAGGAAGACAGGAACTTGCAAGCTTCCAAAGAAGGGAAGCAACCAACAATCGTACCAAACTATTACACCTATGAACCACAACAACATGACACAACAACCCTGAGGGTACAATAGTGGCATAAATGTCTTGTTAGTAACCAACAGCTCTCTAGCTGGACATAAAACCCACTCAACGAGAGGAAAATCATTCCTGGTAGTGGGAACCTAGACAACAATCCAGGGCCAGTGAAGCCACAGATCTTGAAGGAAAACCTACAACTGTCACTTTACTAAGCCAGTGTAATCTTTAGCTACATCTAAACATCTGTCTATATTTGTACATATAAATATAATCTTCCGCCGGGCAGAGGTGGCCTTTAATCCCAGCACTTGGGAGGCAGAGGCAGGTGGATTTCTGAGTCCAGCCTGGTCTACAGAGTGAGTTCCAGGACAGCCAGAGCTATACAGAGAAACCCTGTCTTGAAAAACCAAATAAATAAATAAATAAATAAATAAATAAATAAATAAATAAATAAATAAATATAATCTTCACTTCCATTAAGGAAATGTCACTTTGCAACAGGTGGAAACCATTACAGAAAACAACAAACAATGAAAATGCATAGTTTGGCCGAGCAGTGGTGGCGCACACCTTTAATCCCAGCACTTGGGAGGCAGAGGCAGGCAGATTTCTGAGTTTGAGGCCAGCCTGGTCTACAGAGTGAGTTCTAGAACAGCCAGGACTACACAGAGGAAAGCCTGTCTCGAAAAACCAAAAAAAAAAAAAAAAAGGAGGAGGAGGAGAAAAAGAAGAAGAAAATGCATAGTTTGGGGGCCCAGTCCCAGTTGATACACAACACAACTCCTGCACCTAAGGGCTGACCATTGTGGAAAGATTGTAAGAGCCAGAGTAACAGGAAGTTTGCTGTTGAGCTCTGTCTCCTAGAAATGTCAGAAGCTACACCCATGAAGTCTTGCCAACATGGCTGTCTGAACATAACCTGAAAGGGATGACACAGCAGACATGATAACGTGGACAGGGGAACGTTCATGAAGCCTTAGCCCTAGGCAAAGAATTGCAATCAATGCTGAGAGCAGGAAGTCTCCCAGGGAAGAGTACACTCACACAAGTTATCCAGTACCAAATAATCACCAGTGGACAAACACACAAACTGTGGGTTGTACTTACGTATTTAGGAATACACACACACACACACACACACACACACACATATATATAACAACTTTTTGTGGGGAGAGAGTGAAGACAGCCTTCATCTGTGTGGCTCTGACTCATGGAACTCACTTTGTAGACCAAACTGGCCTTGAACTCACAGAGATTCACTTGCCTCTGCCTCCTGAGTACTGGGACTAAAGGCATGCACCACCACTGCCAACTATAACAACAATCTTTTTTTTTTTTTTTAAAGAGGCTGTGAATTTGAAAGAGAGCAAGAGGAAGGGTATATGAGAAGGTTTGGAGGGAGGAAAGGAAAAGGGGGAAATTATCTCAATTATTTTTAAGGAGTCAGTGTCTCTTGGTCTGTCAATGTGCACAAAGTGCTGATACCCAACAGATGTTCTGCAAGTATTAGCAATAACACAGATTGACCATCTGAGAGCTCAGACCTGTTAACTGGGTTCCAGGCACACCCAAGATACTCTGCACTATGGGGCTCAGGTCCGTTACCCTCTATATATCAGGTTTCTACCCATCGATCTGACCTACTCCAACAGGGCTACACCTCCTAATAGTACCAAGCATATTCAAACCACCACACTCCACTCCCTGAACCTCATAGTCTGTGAGTCTAAGGAGGCCATACCTAGCCATATCATAATGCAAAATACATTTGGTCAAACTTCAAAAGTCCCATAGTCTAGAACAGTCTCAACAATGTTAAAAATCTAAAGTTCAACGTAATCCACTACATAAACAACTCAAAGGAAAAACCACATGATCATTTCATTAGATGCCGAAAATACGTTTGACAGTAAGGGGATGGGGACTTGGTGGGAAACACCAGGAAAGGGGATAACATTTGAAATGTAAATAAAGAAAATATCCAATAAAATTTAAAAAAAAATTAGACAGAGTCTTAGTATATAGTCCTGGGTGGCCTAGAACTCACTAGATAGATCAAAGTGGCTGTGAACTCACAGACATGCACCTGTGTTTGTGTCCCAAGTGCTGAGATTAAAGGAGTGCACTACTTCAACCAGCTAAAACGTGTAGCCCAGGCTGACCTCCTGCCTCTGCCTCTCAAGCATGTTCTACTGGCACACACTACCATGTAGGGGCGGTTCTGATGCTAAGGTTCTATTCCTCAGTTGGTTCTTGATCTGTTAGTAAAGAAGCCATGGGCCAATTGCTGGGTGGAAGGAATAGACAGGATTTCTGGGTCCCTGGAAGAAAAGAGGCAGATGAAAGGAAGGGACAGAGTTTGCCAGGTTTCTGATAGAGAAAAGTTGACCAGCCATGAGAGATCTTGAAACAGAGTGGCCACACAGGCCACTCCTACAGATGGTCATCAGAGGAGTTTAGCAACTGAAGTTGAGGGCAGGTGGGAGGTTCGGAGCTGAGAGTAATGATAAGGGCATGCTTTTCCAGGCGGGAGATAGTAGCACCTGGTAATTGTGGCAAGAAGGCAAGTTGAAATTGAACAACTGTGTGTTTGTCTTTTATCCATGGATTCAAGGGAACTTGGGTGGGTACTTGTAGCATGGCTCGATCCAGGAGCTTAGGGGGTAGCAAAAGACAACACTACCATAACAGACAATTAATTTTAAAAATTAAGAAAATAACAATAGCAGTTAGAAATCCTGTATACAGACCAAGTGTATATGTGTGTGTGTGGTTGTTTGGTTGAGTCTTTTGAGACAGGGACTCTCTGTGTAACCCTGGCTATCCTGGAACTCCCTTTGTAGGCCAAGCTGGCCTCAAACTCACAGATATCTTCCTGCCTCTGCTTCCCAAGTACTGGGATTAAAGGTAGGTTTTGTGCCACTACCACCTAGCTAACCAAGTGGTTTTTATGAGTTGTCAGCTAACACCACTCAGGAAAGATACTTTTACTTCCATGGTTTATTGATAATACTCAGGGAGGGAAGTGATTAGCCTAAGGATACACAGACGTTAAGCAAGAAAGGCAAAATCCAAATCTCCACAATTCCAAAGCCAATAGCCCTGTCACCACATAAACTGTCTGCTCCCTAGTGTGGCTACCAGAGGAGTCCTCTAAATCCCAGGCCTGACCCTGCTGCTTCTCGACTCAGAACTCATCGGGAAGATTTCGTTGCCAATCACAATATCTTTCGAGTTTTTCAAATGATAGAATATTTTTAAAGCATGACTCAAGAAATCACTCTATTAGATGAAGCAAACTGAAACCTAGCTGACTTGGAAGTAGAGCAGTGACCCAGCTGTCATACTGGCTTGCACTTACGTAGCCAGAGGGGAGTGGGCTCCATACAGTTTTTATACCCATGTCTCCCCACTGTTAATGTAAACACGAATGTTCTTTCTGTGTCATACAAAATGTTTGTTAAATACTCAATTTTGTCTTCCAGCCTAGACACCCTTACACGACAGGGTTGCAGCTCCCCCATGCTCACTGCAGCATGCCATCTTCCCATCCCCTCTGAGGTCTGGATTCTCTGATCAGGACCTTTACCCCTTTCAGCTGTCCGTAGCTTTCAGTGTGTCTTTCCTTGATGGACAGGGAGCAGGGAGGTTCCATGTCTGTGCCCTATAGAAAATACTTTTTTTTAAATCAAAGAATTTTTTTTTTTTTTTTTGGTTTTTCGAGACAGAGTTTCTCTGTGTAGTCCTGGCTGTCCTGGAACTCACTCTGTAGACCAGGCTGGACTCGAACTCAGAAATCCTCCTGCCTCTGCCTCCCAAGTGCTGGGATTAAAGGCGTGCGCCACCACTGCCCAGCCAGCATCAAAGAACTTTTGTTTTGATTGCTTTTTCTGTCTTCAACAGCCTATTTCTTTTATTTTTATTTCCTCCACACTAGCTTTAAGCTTAATTGGGCTGAATAGTATTGGCATAAAAACAGACATGTTGATCAGTGGAATCAAATAGAAGATACAGACATAAATCCACACACCTATAAACACCTGATTTTTTTTTTTTATAAAGAAGCCAGATATACACACTTGGGGAAAAAAGACAGCATTTTAAAGGGTGTTGATCTAACTGGATGTGGAAGAACTCACATATACCCATATTTATCACTCCACACAAAACTCAAGTCCAATTTGATCAAAGACCTCAACATAAAACCAGATACATTGAATCTAGTAGAAAAGAAAACGGGGAATGGCCTTGAACATGTTGGCAAAGGAGACAACTTTCTGAACAGAACACAGCAAAGACCCTAAAATCAACAATTAATAAATGGGACCCCCATGAAACTGAAAAGCTTCTGCGAGGCAAAGGACACTATCCAAAGGACAAAACAGCAGCCTACAGAATGGGAAAACATTTTTACAAACTCTACTTCCAATAGCGGACTAATAACAAAATATATAAAGAAGTTGAGAAACTGGATATCAAAAAAAAAACAATCTAATTTAAAAATGGGTTACAGATCTAAACAGAAAATTCTCCATAGATGGATCTGAAATGGCTGAAATGCTTAAAGAAATATTCAACATCTTTATCCATCAGAGAAATGCAAATCAAAACTGCTTTGAGATTGTTATGATCTGAACCCCATCCCCAGAACAGCTGTAACCATTCTGTTCCATTCCTGACAGCTGTTTTATATTGTTGCTGTAATATGCCTGGTAGTCATTGACACCGGGTAGTGACTTGGCTCAAGGGTATGCTAACCATGTTCCCTGTTTTATTCTGTATGTTCTGAATGTTCTGATGAAGTTTGATAATCTTAAGAAATTCCTCAAAGCTTTACACAGGACTCATCAAATCAAAGGTCAATAGGAACTAGTGTCTAAAGCATCTTGAGTCAGAGCAGCCAATGGGCAGTCCTTCCTGTACCTACCTATGAGCTCACTGTGGCTTTTATGGCTAACACTGAAGAATGCTACTAGTAGGCCAAAAAGTTATGATTACAATACCCATGCTCTGTTATCTCAATGTTCTGAAATTCCCCTGTTCACCACCCATCCACCACCCTTCTTTCCTTACTCAGGACCAATCAGCTGAAAGGCTAGCTGATAAGACTTTGCCTTGTAAGCCAACTGCTCCCCTCCTTGCCCTTTGAACTTTTGAACCTGGTTTTTCCTATGAAAAGCCCACCCTGAGAGCAGACTAGGACTACAGTCAGGCTTCCAGGTCCTTTTTGCGGCCCTGAACATTCAGTATTAGAGTGTATGTTCAATAAACGATTCTTGCTTAACTGAGATCAGTGTTTGTTTGGTTTGAGTGGAGATTCCTGAACCCCAACACAGATTCCATCTTACACCTGTCAGATGGCTAAGATCAACAACGCAAGTGACAGCTCGTGCTGGCAAGAGTGTGGAGCCAGGGGAACACTCCTCCCCTGCTGGTAGAAGTACAGCCTCTGTGAACATCAATGTGATGGTTCCTAAGAAGATTGGGAATTGATCTGCCTCAAGACACAACTGTACTACTCTTGGGCAGAGGACTGCTTCATCCTACTACAAGGTTGGACACTAGCCGGGCAGTGGTGGCGCATGCCTTTAATCCCAGCACTTGGGAGGCAGAGGCAGGCGGATTTCTGAGTTCGAGGCCAGCCTGGTCTACAGAGTGAGTTCCAGGACAGCCAGGGCTCCACAGAGAAACCCTGTCTTAAAAAACAAAAAACAAAAAACAAAAACAAAAAAAAAACAAGGTTGGACACTTGTTCAACCATGTTCATTATGTCTTTAATCAGAGTAGCTAGAAACTTGAAACAACCTAGATGTCCCTCAACAGAAGAGTGCATAAACCAAATATGGTACTATTACACAATGGAATGTTACTCAGCTGTTTTAAAAACATTGTTGCTGGGGCAGCGATGACACACACCTTTAATCTCAGCACTCAGGGGGCAGAGGCAGACAGATCTCTATGAGTCTGAGGCCAGCAGGGTCTACAGAGTGAGTTCTAGGATAGAAAAGACTATGCAGAGAAACCTTGTTGCACCAAAACAAAAATAACAAAGACATTATGAAACTTGTAGGCAACTGGATGAATCTAGAAAAGATCATCCTGAGTGAGGTAACCCAGACCCAGAAAGACAAAAATGCTATGTATCCACTTGTAAGTGGATACTAGCCAGTAAGTGATGATAACCAGGTGACAGTCTGTAGAGCAGTGGGATAAAGAGAGGAGTCTAGGGATATGTATGGTTCTCCCTGGGAAGGTGAAATAGATTTGATCTTATAGGTGGACTTGGGGTGGTGGGGACAGAAACAGGGATATGGGAGTAACCAACCAATGTCTGACTTGACCTGAAGCCCACTCCGTGAGAAGGAACCCATGCCCAACAATGCTTGAGCAACCAAGAACCAGAGGCTAGATAGCCCAAAGACATAGGGTAAAACCAAACATGAATAGTCTAAAAAAAAAATCAATAAAATGATTCCTAATGATATCCTGTTCTACTTGGACAACAGTACCTTACCCAGTCACCATCAGAGAGGCTTCCTCCAGCAGCAGATGGGAACAGGTGCAGAGTCCCATAGCCAGACATTATTCAGGGAGAAAGTGTAAATTGGAGGTCTCCATCAAATCTGTTCCCTCAGAGCTCAGAGAATCCCAAGGAAGAGGAGGCAGAAAGACTGTAAGAGTCAGAGAGGAGGGAGGAGCCAGGAGAACAAGGCCTCTGAATGAACTAAGGAAGACATATATGCGTGCACAGAGACTAAAACAACAACTCAGAGCTGACATGGACCTGCACCAGGCCCTCTGTATGAATGTTATAGCTATTAGCTTAGAATGTTTATGGGGCTCCTGACTGTGAGGATGACTGGGTCTCTGACTCTTGTGCCAGCTCTCGGGACTCTCTTCTGTCAGGTTGCCATGTCCAACTTGGACAGGAAAGTTTTTGCTTCATCTTAATATGTTTTCTTTTGTTGTGTTTGTCTGTTACCTTTTAGAAGCATGTTCTTTTCTAATGAGAGACAGCAACTGAGTATACTTGGGGGGGGGTTGGAGAGAGGGACTGGGGACTGGGGGGAGTAGAGGGGAGAGGGAGGGAAACTGATTATAATATACTGTATGAGAAATGAATTTATTTTCATAGAGGGGGAGATTGAGGAGAGAGAGAGAGAGAGAGGAGAGAGAGAAAGCGAGCGAGCACTGGATGTCCTGATTACAAGGCATCCTGATTACAAGGCATCCTGATTACAAGGCATTAGGTTAAACTGAAATTTAAATCTTAAAATCGGATCATGAGAGCTTAGCTCTATGTAATGAGAGATGTTGAATGCAATGGGGAAATGGTGAGCTCAATGAAACCCATTCGTTTTTCAAGATAATTTGTTAAAAGTCAGTTAAACTATAAAGAACCTAATTGTAGTATCTCTTTTAAATTCATGGATGAAGCTGCCACAACTCCTACCTAGACTGTTTTCTAGCTCTGTCAGCAACTGTATCAACACCCGTGGGATATCCCAGTGAACCTAGGATGAGGGTTAATGTTTCATGAGTATGCCACACTTGTAAAGGCCCAAGAAGCAGGGGATTATGGGAACTTGAGTTACTGAACACTGATGCATTTGGCCCAGCCAGGACTTCGTGTGAGTGGAAATTTTCCAGTAAATAGGTATATAAATGAATTTATTATAAGACAGGGTCTCATTACATGGCCTGAATTGGCCTCAAACTCAGAGATTGTCTCCTGAGTGCTGAATTTAAAGGGACACCCAACTCAAAATTTATCTTTAGAGGCTACAAAACATGACTAGGGCTAAAATTCATTGAATTTGTAAACAAAAAGCAAGACTTTCCTTGGCATTTTTTTCCTTTTTTGGACAGAATCCTGTGTATCCCCAGGGGTCTGGCCTCAAGTTTGCTATGTGACTAAGAATGGCCCTGGGCTTCTGATTGTCTCCCCTCCATCTTCAAAATCTGTGATTACAGGCATGTGCTGTCTTTCTGGGCTGGTAGTCACACCTAGGGCCTTGTGCACGCTAGACGACTCTGCGCTCACAGCCAGCTCACAACATTCACAGTGATCTACAGACGTGTTAACCTGACTGATTTATCTCGTGTGCGTGCACACACATCAAGGTACATGTGGAGGTCAGAGGGTAACATCTGGGGGTCCCCTCTCTCCTTCCACCATATAGAGTCCAGCAATTGAACTCAGGCTATCAGCCTTGGCAGCAAGTGCCTTTACCCTCTGAGCCATCTCGCTGGTGCATAGGTTGTTGTTGGTGGGGTTTTGATGTTGTTGTTGTTGTTAAGAGATCTTTTTGGAGATAGGAGTGCAAACTTGTACAACCACTCTAGAAATCAATCTGGCAGCTAAATTTACTAAATTAATCTCAGTAAATTAGAAATAGTTGTACCTGCAGACCCAGCTGTACCCAAAAGATGCTCCACCATCCCACAAGGACACTTGCTGAACTATGTTCATAGTAGCTTTACTCATAATAGCCAAAAACTAGAAACAACCCAGATGTCCCTCAACTGAACAATGGATATAGAAAATGTGGTCCATTTACACAGTGGAATATTATTCAGCTATTTAAAACAAGAGCATCATGAATTTTTCAGGCAAATGGATGGAACTAGAAGATATTCTGAGTAACCCAGACCCAAAAGGATATGCATGGTATGTACTCACTTATATTAACCATAAAGTACAGGATACCCACACTACACTCCACAGACCCAAAGAAGCTAAACAAGAAGGAAGACCCAAGCAAGGATGCTCAAATCTCACTGAGAAGGGGAAATAAAATAGTCACAGGAGGCAGATGGAGGGAGGGACCTGGATGGGATAGGGGATGGGGAGGGGAGGGGGATTTGGGGATCAGCTGTAAGGAGAGACAGGAGAGAGGGCTAGAGGGCCAGGAGAGCGACTAGAGCTCTACGGCAGATGGGGGGGGGGAGTGTAGGGGGCATCTCTAAGACGTGCCAGAGACCTGGAGTGGGAGAGGCTTCCAAGAGTCTATGGGGGTGACTTTAGCTGAGACTCATAGCAGTGAGGATATGGAACCTGAAGAGGCTACCTCCTATAGGCAGGCAGGACCAGCTGTGGAGAGATACTGACACCAACCCAACCACAAAACTTTCACCCAAAATTTGTCCTGTCTACAACAAATTCAGGGACAAAGATGAAGGAAAGACCAAGGGAACAGCCAACCAATAACCAGCCCAACTTGAGATCCATCCCTGCCACTATTAATGATACTTGGTTGTGCTTGCAGACAGGAGTCTAGCATGACCGTCCTCTAAAAGGCTCCACCCAGCTGCTGACTGAAACAGATGCAGAGACTCACAGCCAAACATTGGATGGAGGTTGGGGAGTCTTATGGGAGAGTTGGAGCAAGGATTGAGGGCCCCAAAGGGGATAGGAACTCCAGAGGAAAATCAACAGAGTCAAGTAAGGCATTCAGACTCGAGGGGGCTCTCAGAGGCTAAACCACCAACCAAGGGGCATACACAGCGAACTGGACCTACGTCCCCAGCACATATGTATCACAGGGGCAGCTCCTTCTTCATGTGGGCCCCCAAGCAACTGGAGTGTGAGCTGTCCCTAAAGCTGTTGTCTGTCTGTAGAATCGGTTCTCCTGGCTGGGCTGCCTTGTTGGGCCTCAGTGGAAGAGGATGTACCTAGTCTTCCAGTGACTGGATGTGACAGGTATACCCAGGGGATACCTTTACCCTCTCAGAGGAGAAGGCGGGGGAGGATTGGGAAGGTACCATGTGAGGGGAGGATTGGAAAGAGATACAGCAATCAGGATGTAAAGTGAATGAATGAATGGATGAATGAATGAATGAATGAAAAAATTAAATACAAAGAGATCTTTTAAACAAACAAACCCAGGGTCTCATTTTGAGTGCAAGCTGCTCTCTGCCTCATAATAGCTGTCCTGAGTCAGCGCTGGGATTACAGGAGTGAGCGCAATGCCTGGCCTGAGTCTTAAGGAAAATAAATGTACATGGTGAGCAGCCTCTGAGATAAGAAACTAGTGAAGTATAAAGGGACTTCTGTCTTATTGCAGCATTCGACTTTGGCAATCAGGGTACACTGGCTTCATTTAACACTTGATAATTGGGCCTGGAAGAAGTTCATGGTGACCTACTTAGGCTATCTGATGAAGCCAAACTTGAATTATAAAAACATCAATCTGGGCAACAGCTTCTGGAGGGGGTCAGCTCAATTTTTTTCTCTGTTATTTATTTTTGGTGCTGAGGGTTGAACCCAGGGTTTTCCTCATGCTAGGCAAGTGTGCTACCACTGAACCAGACCCCAAACTCCAGGCCAATTAATAGCTTGCTGTGTAGGTTTGAAAAACAGGGATGGTTGTAAAATGGTTTAAACTCAGATTAGTACATCCTTCCTGGTCTAGGCAACATTCACCACAGCTGTGTGACTGATGGTGGTGACACAATGACGGGTGGTCTGAGTTTCTGGCCTCAGAATGATCTCTCTCCAAGGAAAGTGCTAGTTGCATAAGGTTAGTAGGGCCCAAGCTGACATAGCTACAGATGCATTTGAAAGGGCATGGGGCACAGCAGGATAATCAAATCTGTCAGGAAAGTCATCAAAAAGAAAGAAGGAAGAAGGAAGGGAGGGAGGGAGGGAGGGAGGGAGGGAGTGAGAGAGGGAGGGAGGGAGGGAGGGAGGGAGGGAGGGAGGGAAGAAGGGAGAAAGGAAGGAAGGGAGGGAGGAAGGAAGATGAATTTCACCCCAGTGTTCATTATCAACATCTAATCCCAAGCAGGGAAGGCTTTGAGGTAGACATCAGTACCCCGGGCATGAGGGCTCCTGGGAAAGGATGGATCAAAGTAAGACTTGAACCTGGATCATGCTGTGACTGATGTACGTACGCTGCATCCTCAGACTTCCTCAGTACTTTAACTATGCCCCCGAATCTAGAATCCAGAGAGGAATTAGAATAATGTCAAATGTCAAACGATGTTAATTACCATCTCTGTATTCTCCTGGATTCCAAATTAGGCATATAACATTTTATTAATTTATCTATTTATTGAGATTTTGTTTGCTTGTTTTTGAGACAGGGTCTCTCAACACAGCCCTGGTAGGCCTGGAACCTTTTATGTAGACCAGGCTATCCTTGAACTCACAGAGATCTACTTGCCTCTGACTCCTGAGTGTACCACCATGTCCAGCCTATTTTTTGAGTCTGGGGACAGGATTTCACTGTGTAGTCCAAGACGGCCTCAAACTCACAGCAATCCTGCTTTTTAGTCTCTTGAGTTCTAGAATTTAGGCATCCACCATTGTACACTGTGCTTTTTATCTTTATTGTTATTTTTAAAGGAGTGTGTGTGTGTGTGTTTGATATGCACACGAGTGTGTGGGGAGCTGACAGCAGCAAGCCCCAGTGTTCCTTGTGTCTCCTCTCAGTGCTAGGTTACAGGCACACAAGGCTAAGCCCAGCTTTTCCCATGAATGCTGAGGATTTGAACTCAAGTTCTCACACTTGTGAAGGAAGCCTTCTTACTACTTAGCCATTTCCTCCGCTCGCCTTCTTGATAGTTTAATATTCAAGTCAGCTGTTACACGGAACATCGCTCTGAATTTAGCCAATCACTTTCTTGTGATTGCAGTTGGATTAGATAGATAGATAGAATCTGAGCTTGGTAACAAGCAGCCATTGCAAACAGTGGCAGGTAAGATACGGTGGAGATATATCCTTATAGCAGTTTAAGGAGGAAACACCAACAACCTTTAACATTTGACAAGGGAGGGGCTGAGCTGAATCCCAAGCTCTATCCAAGAGTTGCTGCACTCGAGATGAAGTAAAAAGATATGGAGCCAGGAATGTCTCACCTACCATCTCAACACTCAAGAAATTTGGCAGGAGCAGTGCTAGGAGTTTGAGACCAGCCTGGACTATATAGTGAATCCTAGGCCAACCCAGTCTACAAAGAGAAATCATATCTCAGAAGAAAAAGAAAAGCAGAGAGGGAAGAAGGAAGGAAAGAGAAAGAGAGGTTGGTTAATGTTTAACAACAGTAAAGGCCCCTGCCACTGAGTTTGATAGCTTAAATTTGATCCCTGGGACTCACAAGACGGAAGGAGAGAACTGACTTCTGAAACCCATGCCCTGGCCTTCACGTATGTACCATGGTGTTTTTTGGGCCATACAGGCAAGTACACACAGAGACAGATAAAATAAATATAATAAATATAAATGTAACAAAAAAATTTAAGCCGGGCAGTGGTGGCGCACGCCTTTAATCCCAGCACTTGGGAGGCAGAGGCAGGCAGATTTCTGAGTTCGAGAGTTTGAGGCTAGCCTGGTCTACAGAGTGAGTTCCAGGACAGCCAGGGCTACACAGAGAAACCCTGTCTTGAAAAAAAAAAAAACCAAAAAAAAAAAAAACAAATTTAAGAGATGAAGAAAAGTTACACACATATACACACACACATACATACAGAGGCACCTAGAAGACTAGTACATAATATCATCAAGAAAGATGAGCCCCTGATCATCCAGCAGCAGGTGTGAATGGAGAGTGTCACCTCCTCGCTGGCAACAATTTTCTGCAGAGCTCCCTCAGGCCTTCCAACAGATCTCTTAGACTCTCCTTTTAAGTATATTTATTTTTACAGGAGATAGACTTTAAAGCTAGACATAGCATTCCCATCTAGGTGAGAGAACGTGTGTTTCTCAATGATGAGAAGAAAGATAAAGTCTTCCTCAGGCCAAAGATAAGACACTTTTGCCTGTAGCCTCCTTTTAAAATATAGGTTTGGATGGCCATCCTCTGTAACCAGGCAAGGCCTCAAGTGGAGGGATTGGGACATCAACCCAACCACAAAATGTCCAACGTACAGTTTGTCCTTCCTGTAGGATGTACTGGGAATGGAGCCTAGCAAAACTGTCATCCAAGAGACTTCATCCAGCAACTGATGGAAGCAGACTCAGAGACCCACAGCCAAATATTATATATAGCTGGGAGAGTCCTGTAGAGGAGGGGGAGGAAAGATAGAAAGAGACAGAGGGATCCAGGACACCACAACAGCATAGCCCACAGAATCAACAGACTAGGACACCTGAGGGTGGGCCCAACAGAGATCAGGGAGCCTGTTTGGATCTGAGCTAGGTCCTCTGCATATATGTTGTGGTTGTGTAGCTTGGTGTTCTTGTGGGATTCCTAACAGTGGGAGCAGGGACTGTCTCTGGCTCTTTTGCCCGCCTTTCGGACTCTTTTTCTGTGACCGAGTTGCCTCCTCCAGCCTTAATGTGATGGTATGCGCCTGGTCTGATTGTAGCTTGTTCTGTTGTATTTGGTTGATATACCTAGGGGGTCTGCTCTTTTCTGAGGGGAAGGCAAGAGGAGCAGGGTGGGGGGAAGGAGATCAGGGGAGAGACTGGGAGGAGGGGAAACTGCAGTTGGGATATAATAGATGAGAGAAGAAGAGAAAGGACAAAAGAGAGTCAGGGAACTCAGGGGTTAGTCCAAGTTGACTTGATCAATCAATGGGACCATTGTCAGGAGCCCAGCAGGTGTAGGAATGAAACGGTCAAGACTTAGCTTTATCCTGAGCTCAGATGATGTGGCCAAGACATAAATTCTTTTCTCAGTCTCTCAACTTTGCTTTTTTTTTTTTTTTTGGTTTGGTTTTTCGAGACAGGGTTTCTCTGTGTAGCCCTGGCTGTCCTGGAACTCACTCTGTAGACCAGGCTGGCCTAGAACTCAGAAATCTGCCTGCCCCTGCCTCCCAAGTGCTGGGATTAAAGGCGTGTGCCACCACTGCCCGGCTCAACTTTGCTTTCTTAGAGGAGATTTCCCATTGTCTTTTTTTATTTTTTATTTTAATTGTTTTTTGGTTTTTTGAGACAGGGTTTCTCCTGGAACTCATTCTGTAGACCAGGCTGGCCTTGAACTCAGAAATCCACCTCCCAAGTGCTGGGAATAAAGAAAGGCGTGTGCCACCACTGCCCAGCAAGAGATTTCCCATTGTCAAGAGACATGGATTCCTTTCTCTATATTACACCTCTGCTTTTCTAGAATGAGATCCATTGTCAAGGAAGGTTTCTCCTTTACAAGCATCAGGGCTGCCAACAACTTCTCTATTCTGTGTTCAGTGCAAATGTACCACTCATCCTGAGGAAAAAGAGATTTTTGCTCCTAAAAATTAACCCGAGGGCTCCTTCTGTCCTTCTCTATGGAGAGGTTTATCTGTCCATCCACGAGTTACGTTGCATGGCCATCCCTGAAAGGAATAAGATGTGTTAGGTGCACAGTTTCATAGAACTGCTCTGTAACTTGCCATGGCATCAATCCCAACGATACATACCTGACAATATTTTTTAAAATATAACTCCCCATCCTCCCCCAAAATATTTGGGTTCGGAGCTGAAGAGATGGCTCAGTAGCCAGGATCATACTCAGAAAGGCCAGATTCAACATCTTTATAGCTCTAGTTCTCAAGAGGCTGAAGTGAGGGGGATCGTCTCAGGGGGGAGATGAGGCCAGACTGAGCAACATAAGGAGATCCTGTCTTGGAAGACATAAATAAAATGAATGGTAGGGTTAGGGGCTTCCCACGGTCAGTGTGTCTCTGCTGTGACACCAGCCCCTGGCCTGGTCCTCAGAAGCAACTGCTCTGAAATGGTATGGAGTTTGCACCTCTTGCCAAGCTCAAGTGCGATTGCACTTGTCTCCTTGCTGGCTGCCTTGACGGAAGTGCAGCAAGCTGATCCGGTAGCCACAGCTGTCACTGACACTCAGGGACTGCTGGGCACTGGGTCACCTGCCAACTTGACTCCTCTCCGTGGTGAGGCCCTTGAGCTGAGACATCAATATAGACACTCCCCTGAGGCAGGGGAGACTTTTGAGGAGCAAACATGAACTTCTACAGGGATACTTACATGACCCTCGGCACAAGCAATTCCTGCAGAGAACCCCATGAAAAGCAATTTCACAGTGTGGAAAAAGGATAAAGCCTGGGCCAACAAGGACGCAGTGAGCTACCAAGCACTTGCAATGGAATGAAATGGCCGGAGTTTCTTCCCTGGAAACAACAAAGTGGAAAGAAAGAATCAACTCCCACGGGCTGTTTTCCAAGTATTCTCCTTATGCTCACACAAGTTCTGTGGCAGGCACACACATACCAAATAAAAAATAACGAAACAGAAGGAAACATACTGCAGAGGGTAAAAACCCTCACTAAAAGAATTTACACCTTGAGAGCCAGAGGCAAGCAAAGAACATGAGAAATTATGCCATTATTATGCTCAAAATAACCAAACACACAAAGCAAAGAAAAAAAACTCAACAGAAGACTGATGCAGAGCCATCAGAATCAAGAACAGACTGAATCTGAGCTGGGATGTGTCTCAGTTGGTAGAGTGTTTGTCTAGTCTGCACAAAGCCAAGGTTGGTTGGATCTCAGCCTGGGGTGGAACCAGGCACTGAGCATGGTCAGGCCCAGCAGCAACTCCAGCAGTTAGAGCAGGAAGGGCAGACGGTCAGTCACTCTTGTCTGAAAAGTGAATCAAGGCCAGCCTGGGCTACACCAGAACATGTCTTAAAGGAAAGAAAAAGAGGAAAGAGGAGAAGGAAGAGGAAGAGAAGGAGGAAGAGGAGGAAGAGGAGGAGGAGGAGGAGGAAGAGGAGGAAGAGGAGGAGGAGGAATTAGCAGAGAAAACAGATAATGGAGATACGGTGGTAGTATCCTGGGTTCAATGCACAGTACTGCATCAAAATGTCTAAATTATTGAAATGTTAAAACTTAGGTCAGAAACACAGCTGCAAAGAGAATAGATTGAAAGTGGGTCAAAAAAGTTACCCACAATGCATCACAAAACAGTATATACAATAAGCATAGGGGATCTACGGGGAATATTTAGAGGACAGAAGATAAGTCAGGTGTGATCCTGACCCTGAGTCGAATGCCAGATACTGGAGGGAAGGAGGAAGGGAGGGAGGAAAGAAAAGAGGGCAGAGGGAGAGAGGAGAGGGAAAGAGAGGAGAGGAGAGAAGAGGAGGGGAGGGGAGGGGAGATGTACATTTATTCACTTATGCAAATGGAAGACAAACCAAACTTTGACTTGATGAACAAGCTGCCATAGCTCATACCTGTTAGTACAAGCATTTGGGAAATGAAAGATCCAAGAATTTAAAAAAAAAAAAAAAGAAAGAAAGAAAGATGGCTAATGAGAAAGCTCAGCAGGTAAAGGGATCTGCTGCCAAGCTCGATGACCTGAGTTCAGTCTCTGGGACCCATGTGGTGTAAGGAGGAAGCCAACATCTGCAGGTTGCCTGTGCCTTTTACTATCCATCACAGTGTGGAATATGTGCACAGGCGAGCACGCACAGAGAATAGATAGATGATAGATAGATAGATAGATAGATAGATAGATAGATAGATAGATAGATAGATATGAGAGAGAGACAGAGAGAGAGAGAGAGAGACAGAGAGAGAGACAGAGAGAGACAGAGAGAGACAGAGAGAGACAGAGAGAGACAGAGAGAGACAGAGAGAGACAGAGAGAGACAGAGAGGTAATAACACTCAGGAGGCAGAGCAGGCAGAACTCTGTGAGTTCGAGGCCAGCCTGGTCTACATAGTGAGTTCCAGGACAGCCAGAACTATATAGTGAGATGCTGTCTCGAGGGAACCAGGGGAATATTTTGTCTAAAGAAGAAAAGACCTACTAGGTGTCAAGTGCACACATGTGACCCAGAAGGCTGAGTGAGGCAAGAAGGTTGTTGTAAGCTTAAGGGCAGCCTGAGCTACCTAGTGCATAAAATTTGTGGTGGGCTGAAGCAGCTGAAAGAAAGAAAGAAAGAAAGAAAGAAAGAAAGAAAGAAAGAAAGAAAGAGAGAGAGAGAGGAAGGAAGAAAGGAAGAAAGAAAGGAAGGAAGGAAGGAAGGAAGGAAGGAAGGAAGAAAGGAAGGAAGGAAGGAAAAATAGCAGGGAGGGAGGGAAGGAGGCATAGAGGGAGGGACAGAGGGAGGGAGGGGAAGGGAGAGAGAGGGAAGAAGGAAGGTATGGAGGGAGGGAATGGAAATGAGTAGGAGAGGGAGATGAAGAGGGAAGAACAGACAAATGAGAACACGATGAATTGAAAGTCTGATGATTGCCAGCTGGTCACTCAGTTGGTTAGAGCATGGGGCTGAAATAGGATTTGGGGAATCATGTCGGTGGTACTTACCAGACATGCTACCACTTGAGAGGCAGGGGCAGGAGGCTCTGAGAACACCTTTGTTTATAATACACTTATCTAAAAGATGTGAATGTTTACATATTCCAAAATATGTAAATGAACAAAACCTACAAGCCTAAGGGTAAGCCTAAATTGAAATTCAAACAGAAAGAAATGTGAGATTTTTTCTTTATGTATTTTTGTTTTTATTTTATTTTATTTTATTTTATTTTGTTGTTTGTCCTTTGATAGGATCTCTTATGAAGCCTTAGCTGACCTGGACCTTACTATACAGAGCACCTGCTCTCATAGCTGCATTGAGTGAAACAATTGGCAATCAATCATACTTCCAATGAACACGGCAGCCACATTTCTGGAGACAAAGAAAGTTTCAGCAATGAACATTTGACCCTCTGCCATCAGGTTAGACAAATATTGGCTTTTAGCTAGTAGACTTTGATTTCACACAAGCAGAGTAGACATTTTGGAAGTAATTTATTTGCATTCTAAGATCAATTGAATAAGTAAATATACATGAATCGCAGAAGCGAGACTTCTCGCTGGCAAAGAAGGGAGTTACAGATATGGGAAAAGAAAAAGTGAGAAAGACTCTCGTTCAAGGAATCAAAACTGGAAATATAAACCGAGCCTTAAAAGCAGGCCGGGCTGGAAAGAAGGCTCAGCGTCACAAGTTCTTGCTATTCTTCTTGAGGATTGAAGTCTGGTAGCTGGATTGAAGTCAGGCAGCTCATAGCTGTCACTCCAGCTCCAGATCTGACACACCTGTCCTCAGTGGGCAGGACACTCATGGGCACACAGAGGGAGAAGGAGAAAGAGAGGGAGAGGGAGGGGG